>NW_028258403.1:2948275-3254655 GCF_053883595.1 Heterocephalus glaber | reverse complement strand
AGTGCTATTCTAGATCTCCATGAGGAGAAAGAATGCCAGAGGATGTTGCGTTCTTACAATGGAAAAATCTGGGATTTAGGAGTTTTGTGTTCAGGCAAGGCCTAGAGAAAAATGCTGAAGATGCTTCCTTAACAATGACTACTCTGGTGTTGATCCTACTCAAAACGCACTCAGTGTGCTGTGAAGGGAAGAAGCTTGCCAGAGTGAAGAGAACTTGTTTGCAGACTTTTTCTGTTTAGGCAACATCGTCCCCTGGTGGTCAAATATAGAAAAACAGTAAATCTTAAGGTGTTTGTGCTGTTCTTTTAGCAGTGCAATCTGGTGAAACCATATTCAAGGGTCTGCTTATTAGGAGGTGATATTAATCTTATGAAGTAAATAGTATCATTTACATGAGGTAAATAATATGATCATCCTTATTTTAAAAATAAAGAAGCTGAAGAATGGAAGAAAAGATTCAATTTGTTCAAGATCACAGTAAGTGACAAAGCTGGAGTTTGTCTGAGTAACATGGGTCAAGAATCCACAGAATTAACTACTGATAACCACTGCAAATTTCCCAGTATAGCCTTTTTGTGTAGATATTGCTCTTACTTAACAGAAAAGAAATCAAGTCTTTATGAAGATAAATAATTTGCCCAAGGACGCAGGACTAGGATCTAACTCTTTCCCATTCCAAGCTCAGTTCCCCTCCCATTAGGTTATTTGATATAGTGCTACTATGATAGAAAAGGTGCAGTTTCACAATGACAAATGCTCAAAGAAAACAGAGGAGAATAGGGACTAGAGAAAGACCTCCAGGGATTCAAACACTGCAGGGATGAAAAGTAGAGGAAGTGACAAAGAAACCTCAAATTGCAGTCCAGAGAATCAAGTATAAAATCAGAAGCTGCTTGGGTTCTTAGAAGGTAGACAGAGTTTTAAGAAGACATGAATGGTCAAGAGAACAAATACTAAAGAAATGTCTAACAGGAAGAGGACTTCTCAGTGTCTGTGGATTTTTTAAAACAGCACAATGATCATGATTTGGGTCTTTTCAGCAGAAAATAAACTACTGAAATGAGGCAAGGAAGAAAAATTTGAATATAGAAAGCTCCATAGGGATTTCTGGGTCACCTGAAGAAAAAAAAATACATGGTGGAAACTAGAAGGAGATTTTGAAATAGTAATGGATGGATTTTTTAAAAAATGTGACATGTTTATATGCTTTTGGAAAGAACCTGTAAAGCTTCCTACCCAGGAGCAGGGGATCTTTCCATTTTATGATATCATCTTCAATCTCTCTTTTCAGGGTGCTATAGTTTTCAGAGAAGAGGTCTTTGATTTCTTTTGTTAGGTTGATTCCTAGGTATTTCAGTTTTTTGGATGCTATTGTGAAAGGAATTGTTTGCCCTATTTCCCTCTCAGTGAGTCTGTTATTTGTGTATAGAAAAGCTATTGATTTTTGTGTGTTGACCTTGTATCCAGCTACTTTACTGAAATTGGTTATTAAGTTTAGAAGACTTTTGGTGGAGTTCTTGGGGTCTTCTATATAGAGTATCATGTCATGTGCAAATAATGACAATTTGACTTCTTCATTTCCTATCTTTATTCCTTTTATTTCCTTCTCTTCTCTAATTGCCCTGGCTAATGTTTCTAAAACTATATTGAAAAGGAGTGGTGATAGTAGACATCCTTGTTTGGTTCCTGGTTTTAGTGGGAAGGATTTCAGCTTTTGACCAGCTACTATGATATTGGCTGTTGGTTTTTTATAGATGGCTTTTATCAGATTGAGGTAGAGACCATCTATTCCAATTTTTTGTAGAGTTTTTATCATAGATGCATATTGGATTTGGTCAAATGCTTTTTCTGCATCTATTGAGATCATCATATGGTTTTTGTCCTTGAATCTATTGATATTGTGTATTACAATGATTGATTTGCCTATGTTGAATCATCCCTGCATCCCTGGGATGAATCCTACTTGGTCAGGGATTATGATCTTCTTGATAATCTTTGGATTCTATTTGCCAGTGTCTTTAAGGACTTTGGCATCTATGTTCATTAGTGAGATTAGCCTATAGTTCTCCTTTTCAGTTGGATCTTTCTCTGCTTTGGGGATCAAGGTGATACTTGCTTCTAGGAATGAATCTGGGAGTACTGCTTCCCTTTCAATTTCATTGAAGAGTTTTAACAGTAGCGGCAGTAGTTCCTCTCTAAATGTCTTGTAAAATTCAGTGGTGAAGCCATCAGGACCCGGGCTTTTCTTAGTTGTTAAGTTTTTAATTACATTTTCAATTTCATTGATTGATATTGGGTCATTTAGAATTTTTAGGTCTTCTTTGTTCAACTTTGTTAATTCATACATATCTAGGAATCTGTCCATTTCTTCTGTGTTTTCCATCTTATTGGCATATAGGTTCTCGAAGTAGGTATTGATGATCTTCTGGATTTCTGCTGGATCTGTTGTAATTTCATCCTTTTCATTCCTAATTGCATGGATTTGGGCCTTTCTTTTCCTTTTTCTGATAAGATTGGCTAAGGGTTTGTCAATTTTGTTTATTCTTTCAAAGAACCAACTCTTTGCTTCATTGATTTTTTTTGTATCATTCTCTTAGTCTCCATTGCATTGATTTCTCCTCTGATCTTTATAATTTCCTCCCTTGTATGAGCTTTGGGTTTGTCCTGTTCTTTTTCTAGAAGCTTGAGGTTTAGCATCAGGTTGTTTAATTTGACTCACTCTGTTTTCCCAGTACGAGTATTCACTGCTGTGAATTTCCTTCACAAGACTGCTTTCATTGTGTCCCATAGATTCTCATATGTTGTATTGTCATTGTCATTTAATTGAAGGAGCTGTCTGATTTCTTAATTTCCTCTGTGACCTATTGGTTATTCAAAAGTGTTTTTGTTCAATTTACAAGTGTTTATGAAATTTTTGCAGGTTTTTTGTGATTGATCTCCATTTTCATTGCACTATGGTCTAATAATTTACAGGGGATAACTTTAATTCCTTTGCACTTACTTAAACATGTCCTATGAGTGGGTAGGTGGTCTATTTTGGAGAATAACTCATGTGCAGCTGAAAAAAACATGTATTCTGATTTTGTGGGTTGGATCATTCTATAAACATCTGTTAAGTTCATTTTTTCCACAGTGTGATGAGTTCTAGTATTTCATTGCTGATTTTTAGAGTAGTTGATTGGTTGTGACAATGGGGTACTGAGGTCCTCCACTACTATTGTATTAGTGCTTATATGATTTTTCATGTCCATTAGTATTTGTTTTATGTAGTTGGAAACACTAGCATTTGGTGCATAGATATTTATGATTGCCATCTCTTCCTCTTGGATTGTTCCCTTTACAAGGATATAGTATCCTTCTTTGTCTCTCTTAATCAGTGTTGGTTTGAAATACACTTAATCTGCAAAGAGGATAGCTACTCCTGGTCTTTTTCAGGTTCTTGTTGCATGGAGTATTGTTTTCCACCCTTTAATTTTCAGTCTGTATTTCTTTTTGAATTAAGTATGTGTGTTTCTTGTATGCAGCATATTGTTGGATTTTGCTTCCTGACCCATTCTGTCTGTTTATTTCTTTTGATTGGTGAGTTGAGACTATTAACATTGATGGTTATAACTGATACTTATTGACTTATCATTGTCATGACTTTTTCTTTCTATTGAATTCTCCCCCTTTGTGTTTAAGTTCTTGTCAAGTCTGATGGATTCATTTTTCTGGGCTTCCTGGTGTTGTGATCCTCATTGTCTTTTTCTAGGATATTGTCCAAAATTCTTTGGAGTGTTGGTTTGGTATTCATGAAGTTCCTAAGTTGCTCTTTGTCATGAAAGTATCTTATTTCTCCATCCATTTTGAAAGATAGTTTTGCAGGGTACATCTGTCTGGCTTGGAGGCTGTTTTCCTTTAGGGCTTGGAATATGTCACTCCAAGCTCTTCTTGCCTTGAGTGTTTGCACTGAGAAGTCTGTTGTGATTCTGATGGGCTTTCCTTTGTATGTGATTTGTTTCTTTTCTCTAACTACTTGTAGAACTTTGTACTTCTGTTGGATTTCTGGAATCTTAACAATTATATGCCTATGTGTAGATTTTTTTTTGATCAAGGCTAGTTGGAGTTTATTTATAGTTCATTTATAGTTTGGTAATACTAATAATTTGCAATTGGTTGATATTTCTTGCTTGCTTGCTTTACTGTGACTGAATTGCCAGTGCATGTCATTGTGCCTGAAAACCATTACAGCTTGGGAATGCCATGGAGTTTGATAATGTGCTAGGGATGTGAAGTGGCTAACCTTCCTAGACTATGACTTTGGTGCAGCTGATCCTGACATGGGAGAAGTGCCACATTTTTCTTTGTGTATGCTTCTGGCAGCTATTTGGGAGAATCTTGACCCAATAGTGCTCCTCATGCTATTTCTTGTGAAGTGATCTTGGCTACGTAGCAGCTTCTGATTCCCTGCATCCCCTGGGCTGCTGCCTCCATTCTATCCTTTTTGAAAGAATATTTTCATTTCCTTTTACTGAAGGAAATAGAAACTTGTGCTGCTGAGGTAGTGGTACCTCAGAGCATGACAAGGTCATCAAAGGGGCTGACATGACAAGTCACAATGTTGGCCAAGTATCCTCTCATATTGGGAGGACCAAAACCACAAACATTGCAGAAGGTAGCAAACATCCCCAACACCCAGTGTAAGCATTTCCATTTGCAAAGAGTTTGGCCATGTATCATGAAAACAGGGTCCCCTGTTACCTGATAAGATATGATTTCAGGTCACTGAATTCATCCAAAACTAATATATAGTATAAGATTTGGAGAACCTTTCTTACACCCAAATATTTAGGCCACCAGAAGATCTAAATTTATCTTTCATCAGTCCATCCAAGATAGAAAAAAAGAAGCTGAGCTCTTGAAACATCACATAAGTATAGTTGGAAAGGTGCTGATACCCAGCCTTGCTCTAAAAGTAGCTGCATTTTTCCCCCACTGAGTTCTCACTGTGTTTTCACTCAGCATGTGCCTTTGGAAACTTCTCAGTGTTATAAACAAGGATAGCAGCTTAGTGAAACTGGTCATACTTTCAGAGCTACTATATAGATTCAATGCAATCCCAATTGAAATCCCAGCAGCATACTTCATGGACCTGGAGAAAACAATCCAAAAATTCATTTGGAACAAGAAGAGACCCAGAATAGCAAAAGCAATTCTAGGTAACAGAGACATGGCAGAGGGTACTATAACCTCCAACTTGAAACAATACTACAAAGTTACTGTGATAAGAACAGCATGGTACTGGCAAAGAAACAGACCTCAGGACCAGTGGAACAGTTTAGAAGATGCAGAAACAACTCCAGACACACTCAGCCAGCTCATCTTCCAAAAAAGAGCTAAACACCCTCACTGGAGGAAAGATAGCCTCTTTAGTAAATCGTGCTGGAAAAATTGGGTTTCAATTTACCAAAGATTAAAACTAGACCTATATTTCTCACCATGCACTAAACTAAAATCAAAATGGATTAAAGATCTAAATATTAAAACAAAAACACTGAACCAGCTGGAACAGAGGTTAGGTAGAACTCTTGAAGACATTAGTGTAGGAAAAGATTGTATGTATAAAACTTCAGTTCCCTGTGAACTAGCACAAACAATCAACAAGTGGGATTTCTTCTTATTAAAAAGCTTCTGCACAGCAAGAGAAACTACCAACAGAGTGAAGAGGCAACCCAAATGTGGGAAAAATTTTCACTTGCTGTTCCTCAGACAAAGGTTTACTATCTTGATTCTATAAAGAACTTTAAAAAATCAGACCTCCCAAATTTAAAGACCCAATCCAAAAATGGGCATCTGAAATGAACAGACATTTCTCAGACAAAGAAGTAGAAATAGCAAATAAATATATGAAAAAATGTTTAAAATCACTGGTCATTTGAGAGATGCAATGGAAAACAATGCTAAGATTTCACCTCATCCCAGAAACAATGGTGCTATCATGAAATCAACCAATAACAAATGCTGGGAGGGCTGTGGGGAAAGAGGAATCCTGCCCCACTGCTGGTGGGAGTGCAGAATGGTGCAACCACTGTGGAAATCAGTATGGAGATACCTCAAAGAACTAGGACTGGAAGTCCCATTGGATGCAGTTATTCCCCAGCTGGGTATCTTCCCCACAGAATTAAAAGAATCATACCACAGTGATATATGTGCATCCATGTTCATAACAGCACAATTTGTAATAGCTAAAACTTGGAAGCAGCCCAATTGTCCATCAACTGGAGACTGGTTTTTTTTTTTTTTTTTATCAAATGGAGTACTACTCAGCCATAAAATATGAGAAATTAGAGACATTTATAGCTAAATGGATGCACATTGAGGTGATACTCTTAAGTGAAATAAATAGGACACATGTATAAATACTGAAGTTTCTCTAGTGTGAGAAAATGAAAGTGTAAATAAGGACTAAAAGGTATAATAGATATTGTGAAATAGGAAGAAAAGGGGCAAAGGGGAAGGGGAAGTGGAAGGGGCAGGGAAAAGGAAGAAGGGAATGGAATTAATATGAAAAAAATGAAAAGATGGAAACAAAGTCTTTGTAAATAGGGAGGGATGGAGGGGTTGAAGGGAGGGCAGGGGAATAGGGAAAAAATAAGAAGCAAGAGAGATTATGTAAAGGTGCAAATTTCCAATGATGACTTTTATAATATATACTAAATTGTACAAATAAAAGAAAATTTTAAAAAAAGAATCTGTAAACCGTGGTTCAGAGTACTGAGCAGACAGGATTGGAATATGATCACACATCAAAGGACTAAGTTTTGGTATGGGGAACAGTTATTTCAACAGTTATTGAAATAGTAGAGGATGGGCTGAGGATTTAGCTCAGTGACACTGCCCCTGACTTGCAAGGGCGGGGTCCTGAATTTGATCCCCCAGTATCAGAAAAAAAAAAGAAAGAAATATAGGAAGAAAGAACCTGATTAGTTTTAGGTAATACTTTGGGGATGTGAAGGAAAAACTTTGAAACATCTATTGCTTTCTAATGGAATGGATTTTGTGATTTAAAAAATGTACTAGTATAAGTGATACATACAGATTACATTCAGGTTGAGGGTTTGATTCATACACATATCACATCTTTATCATTTCTGCTCCATATTCCCTCCATCCTCACTTCTCCTTTCCTAGATCCCTATCCCATCTTGACAGAGCCTACTTCCCTCTTTCTTAACATGGCTTTTATATTTTGCTCTTTACCTGTTTTATATTTTGCATCTCCCATTAGAAACTACATAATTTTTTTCCCATTAAGTTTATTTGTACATTTTAGGTATAAAATACAGTTACATTCATCATTGGGATCTTGTACCTTTACAAGATGTATCTTGGTTCTTATTTTTCCCATCCCCTGCCCTCCCTTCACCCCCTCCACCTTTCCCTATTGACAAAGACTTTGTTTCCATTTTTTCCCTTTTCTCATATTTTTTCTTTTCCCTTCTTTCCTTTCTCCTACCCTTCACACTTCCCCTACTCCTTTTGACCTTTTCTTCCCATTACACAATATCAATTATACATTTTTTAAATTACAATATCAAAATTTAGAAGACAATACCACAGATTTTATAGAATTTAAATGGATATAGAAAACATATTACAATAATGTTTTTTGAAATACATTGGACAACTTCTAAGAAGTACCTTGGAAGACTAATGAAACAGAATCTGTAGGAAATATAAAATTTGAATAGCACCTATTAAAGAAAGTATATTCCTAGCTTGAAAATCTATCTATATGACAACAATAGCCTCATATACATTTTAACTGATAGATTATATCAAACATTTGAAGTAGAAGAAAGAAGGAACACTTCTCCCCTCATTGTAGGAACTCAACATTGTGCTAATCCTAAAACTGGATAAAAATAATAGAAGAAAAAAGTATGAACATAGATACAAATTCATTTAACAAAATAAACTATTAGAAATCAGATCTGGCAGTATGTAGAAAGTGGTTTTATTATAGGGATGGCTGTGTTGGTTCAGCATTGGAAGATCCTGAATGATGACCCCTGTAAGTCATCATTTTAACAGAGGAAAGGAGAAAGCCATATGATCTTGTCAGCAGTTACAGAAAAAGTTTTGGACTAAATTCTACAGCTGTTCATGGTAAAAGCTATCAGGAGGCTAGAAGGAGAACAGAACCTTCTCAACAGATAAGCCATGTACTCTATACTTCCAGCAAAAACACCTTATATGAATGGAGAAGATACAGTGAATTCTCCCTAAGGTGTGGAACAAGGGCAGATATGCCTACTCTTCGTCTGTCCATTAAACTTTGAAACACAGGCCCAAACCAAAATAGTCTGGTAATAAAAAGACACAATTAGCATAGGATTGGCAAAGTAGAAGTAAAATCTTTATATGTAGATGAAATGATCATCTACAGAGAAAATACTAAGAAATCTCTAGGAGCCCCTAGAACTTGCATTTGAATTTAGTAGGATTAGAAAACACAAGGCATATATAAAAATTCAGGTCTATGTATACTTGCTATAAATGAAGAATTGGATATTGAAATTTAAAAGTTAACCACATAATCTTTTTAAAAAATTAATTTTATTGGTATATTTTACTTATACAATATAATAACATTCATCATTGGAAAACTGCACCATTACATAATCTCTCTTGTTTCTTATTTTTCCCCCTTCCCCTGCCCTCCTTTCAACTCCTCCACCTCTCCCTATTTAAAAGATGTTGTTTCCATTTTTTCATTTTCTCATGTTGATTACATTCCCTTCTTTCCTTTCCTCTTCCCCTCCCACTTCCCCTTCCCCTTTGTAAATTTTCTTCCTATTTCACATTATCTATTATACCTTTTAGTCCTTATTTATGCTTTCGTTTTCTCACACTAGAGAAACTTCAGTATTTATACATGTGTGTCCGATTTATTTCACTTAAGAGTATCACCTCAATGTGCATCCATTTAGCTATAAATGTGTCTAATTTCTCATATTTTATGGCTGAGTAGTACTCCATTTTTTTGGAAAAAACCTCACATTTTCTTTATCCAGTCTCCACTTGACGGGCAGCTGGGCTGTTTCTAAGTTTTAGCTATTACAAACTATGCCGCTATGAACATGGGTGCACATATATTCTTGTGTTATGATTCTTTTAATTTTGGGGGGAAGATACCCAGCAGTGGAATAGCTGGGTCAAATGGGACTTCCAGTCCTAGTTCTTTGAGGTATCTCCATACTAATTTTCACAGGGGCTGCACCCGTCTACATTCTCAGCAGCAGTGGAGCAGGGTTTCTTTTTCCCCACAGCCCTCCCAACATTTGTTATTGGTTTATTTCATGATAGCAGCCATTCATTCTCGGGTGAGGTAGAATCTCAGCATTGTTTTCATTTGCATCTCTCAAATGACCAGGATGTTGAACATTTTTTCATATGTTTATTTTTTTCACATTTTCCTACTTCTTTGTCTGAGAAATATCTATTCATTTCAGATGCCCATTTTTGAATTGGATATTTAAATTTGGGAGGTCTTTTTAAAGTTCCATATACATTCTAGATAGTAGACCTTTGTCTGAGGAATAGCAGGTGAAGATTTTTTCCCACATTGTGGGTTGTCTCGTCACACTGCTGGTGGTTTCTCTTGCTGTGCAGAAGCTTTTTAATAACAAGAGATCCCACTTGTTGACTGTTTGTGCTAGTTCACAGGCAACTGAGGTTTTGTTCATTAAATCTTTTCCTACACCAATAACTTCAAGAGTTCTACCTAACCTCTCTTCCAGCCAGGTTAATATTTCTGTTTTAATATTTAGATCTTTAATCCATTTCAATTTTAGTTTGCTACATGGTGAGAGATATAGGTCTAATTTTAATCTTTGGCAAGTTGAAACCCAACTTTTCCAGCAGCATTTATTAAGGAGGGTGTCTTTCCTCTAGTGAGAATGTTTGGCTCCTTTTTGGAAGATGAAGTGGCTGAATGTTGTCTGGATTTGTTTCTGCATCTTCTAATCTGTTCCATTGGTCCTCAGGTCTGTTTTTTTTGCCAGTACTGTGCTGTTCTTATCACAGTAGCTTTGTAGTATAGTTTAAGTTGGGGATTGTGATACCCCCTATTTTGTCTTTGTTGCCTGGAATATTTTCGCTATTCTAGGTCTCTACTTGTTCCAAATGAATTTTTGGATTGTTTTCTCAAGGTCTGTGAAGTGTGGTGCTGGAATTTCAATTGGGATTGCATGGAATCTATATAGAAGTTTTGGAAGTATGACCATTTTCACTATATTAGTTCTTCCAACCCTGGAGCAAGGGATGTCTTTGCATTTTCTGATATCCTCGTTGATCTCTTTTTTTAGAGTGCTATAATTTTCAGAGAGGAGGCCTTTGATTTCTTTTGTTAAGTTTATTTCTAGATATTTCAATATTTTTGATGCTATTGTGAAGGGAGTTGTTTCTCCAGTTCCTTTTTCAGTGAGTCTGTTGTTCGTGTAGAGGAAAGCTATTGATTTTTGTGTGTTGATCTTGTATCCAGCTACTTTACTGAATTTGGTTATTAAGTCTAGAAGACTTTTGGTAGAGTTCTTGGGGTCTTCTATATAGAGTATCATGTCATCTGCAAATAATGACAATTTAAGTTCTTTGTTTCCGATCTTTATTCCTTTTATTATTTTTTTTGTCTAATCGCTGTGGCTAATGTTCCCAAAACTATATTGAACAAGAGTGGTGATAGTGGGCATCCTTGTCTTGTTCCTGATATTAGTGTGAAGGATTTCAGTTTTTGACCATTTAGTATAATATTGGCTGTTGGTTTTTCATAAATGGCTTTAACAGGTTGAGGTAAGGACCATCCATTTCAAGTTTTGTAAGGTTTTTATCATGAATATGTGTTGGATTTTGTTGAATGCTTTTTTCTGCATCTATTGAAGTGACCATATGTTTTTGTCCTTGGCTCTATTAATATAGTGTATTAAATTTATTGATTTGGTGTTTTGAACCATCCCTGCATCCCTGGGATGAATGCCACTTGGTCAGGGATTATGATCTTCTTGATGATCTCCTGAATTGTATTTGCCAGTATCTTATTATGAATTTTTGCATCTATGTTCATTAGTGAGGTTGGCCTATAGTTCTCTTTTTCAGTTGGGTCTTTCTCTGCTTTGGGGATCAAGGTGATGCTTCCAGGAATGAATTTGTGAGTATTGCTTTCCTTTCAATTTCATTGAAGAGTTTAAACAGTAATGGCAATAGTTATTCTCTAAATGTCTTGTAGAATTCATTAGTGAAGCCATCAGCACCTGGGCTTTTCTTAGTCGATAAGTTTTTAATTACGTTTTCCATTTCATTGATTGATATTGGGTTGTTTAGAATTTCTAGGTCATCTTCATTCAACTTTGGTAGTTCATACATATCTAGGAATCTGTCCATTTCTTCTGTTTTCCATCTTATTGGCATATAGGTTCTCAAAGTAAGTACTGATGATGCTCTGAATTTCTGCTGGGTCCAATGTAATTTCACCTTTTTCAATCCTAATTGCATGGATTTGGATCATTTTTTATTCCTTTTTTTTGATAAGGTTGGCTAAGGTTTTGTCAATTTTGTTTATTCTCTCAAAGAACCAACTCATTTGCTTCATTTTTTTTTGTATCATTCTGTTAGTCTCTATGGTATTGATTTCTGCTCTGATCTTTTTAATTTCCTCCCTTGTATGAGCTTTGGGTTTGTCCTGCTCTTCTTTTCCTAGAAGCTTGAGGGTCAGTATTAGGTTATTTGAGCTTGCTCTGTTTCCTAATTCACTGCTGTGAATTTCCTTCATAAGACTGTTTTCATTGTGTCCCATAGAGTCCGATATTTTGTATTGTCATTGTCATTTAATTGGAGGAACTGTCTTATTTCTTCTTTAATTTCCTCTGTGACCCATTGGTTATTCAGGAGTGTTTTTTAATTTCAATGTGTTTATGAAATTCTTGACGTTTCTTTTGTTATTGATCTCCAATTTCATCACCATATGGTCTGATAATATACAGGGGCTAACTTCAATTCCTTTGCACTTACTTGAACATGTTCTATGAGTGAGTATGTTGTCATTTTTGAGAATAACCCATGTGCAGCTGAAAAGAATGTGTAATAATGATTTTGTGAGGTGGTACACTCTGTAAACATCTGTTATGTTCATTTATTCAAGAGTTTCATTGGGTTCTAATATTTTGTTTTTTATTTTCTCTCTAGTTGATCTATTTGTAACAGTGGGGTATTTAGGTCCCCCACTACTGTCGTATTTGTGCTTATTTTATTTTTCATCTCCATTAGTATTTGTTTTATATAGTTGGGTGCACTGGGGTTTGGTGCATAGATATTTATGATTGTCATCTCTTCCTCTTGGATTGTTCCCTTTACAAGGATGTAGTGTCCTTCTTTGTCTCTCTCAATCAGTATTGGTTTGAAATCCACTTAATCTGCAAAGAGAATAGCTACTCCTTCTTTTATTTTTGGGTTCCTGTCACATGGAGTATTGCTTTCCACCCTTTAATTTTCAGTCTGTGTTTCTTTTTGAATTAAGTGTGTTTCTTCTATATAGCATATTGTTGGATCTTGCTTCTTGATGCATTCTCCGAGTCTATTTCTTTTGATTGGTCCATGAAGACCATCAACATTGATGATTAGAACTGATATGTATTGACCTATCCTTGTCATGAGGTTTTTTTGTTATTGTTGTTGGATTCCTTTGCATTTAATTTCTTGTCCTGCCTGATGGATTCATTCTTGTGGGCTTCCTGTGGTTGTGATCTGCATTTTATTTTCCTAGGTAATTGTTTAAAATTTTTTGGAGTGCTCATTTTGTATTCATAAGATTCCTCAGGTGCTCTTTGTCATGAAAGTATCTTATTTCTTTATCTATTTTGAAAGATTTTGTTTTTGGTACTCAGGATTGAACTCAGGCCCTTGCACTTGCTAGGCAGGCAGAAGAACTGCTAATAGCAATAGCAGAAGCTAGAAGCTGTAATTACTTTCTTTAAAAATAATGACAATCAAGAGAAGAAAAAAGAAAAGAAAAGAAAAATAAAGAAGAAATCCAAACTAGGTCCAGAATGGGAACAAATGTAGAAGAAGAACAATGTGGGGCAATGAGAAAATGAGAGAGTGAGAGAGAGAGAAAGAAAAGAGAAAAGAAGAGGAAAAAAAGAAGAAAAAAGAAAAATTTGAAAAGAGTAGAAAAATATAAATTAAAAATAAGAGAAAAAAATAATTTTGAAACTAACAAATAAAAAGTTGAAATGAATGGCCTCCTTCAGGGTATGTCTCTGCTATCACAATAGACAATGTGGGCAGCAGTGTGCAGATATAAGTCAATGAGTCTCAACAAGCCAGAAGCAGACCCGTGAGATTCAGGCAGATTTCTGGCTGCAAGTCCCAAGTTGAGCTCCCCTGTCCTCCCCTGTCTACAAGACATTTAAAGAAGAACTATCGCCATTACTCTTTAAACTCATCAAGGAAATTGAAAGGGAAGAAAGCTTCCAAATTCATTCCTGGAAGCAAGTATTACTTTCATTCCAAAACTAGGGAAAGACCCAACCCAAAAAGAACTACAGGCCAATCTCCCTAATGAATATTGATGCAAATATCCTCAATAAGATACTGGCAAACAGAATACAAAGTGTCATTAAGAAGATCATACACCCTGACAAAGTCGGATTTATCCCAGGGATGCAAAGATGATTCAACATTCATAAATCAATAAACATAATACACTATATTAACAAGGACAAAAACCATATGATCATATCAATATGAGTCAATATCTATCAATTATAACCATCAATGTTAATGGCCTCAATTCACCAATCAAAAGAGACTGGAAGAATGGATTAAGAAGCAAAATCCAACAATATGCTGTATACAAGAAACACACCTAACTCAAAAAAATTCATAGACTGAAAGGAAAAGGATGAAAACCAGTTCTTCACGTGACAGGAACCTGGAAAAAAACAGGGGTAGCAATCTTATTTGGGGACAAAGATTTCAAACCAAAGCTAATTAAGAGAGACAAAGATGGTCACTAGATTCTTGTAAAGGGAACAATTCAAGAGGAGTAGATGACAGTCATAAATATATATGCACCAAACACAAATGCCCCCAACTATGGAAAACAAATATTAATGGACATGAAACAGCAAAAAAGACCTAATACAATTGTAGTGGGGGACCACAATACCCCATTATCACAAATAGACAGATCATCTAGACAAAAAATCAGAAATAAAGTACTAGAACTGAACCAAGCTTTTGAACAGATGGACTTAATAGATGTCTACAGAGTGTTCCACCATGCAAAATCAGAATATACATTCTTTTCAGATGCACACAGGTCATTCTCCAAAATAGACCATATGCTAGCTCATAGGACATGTTTAAGTAAATGTAAAAGAATTAAAGTTACCCCCTGTATATTATCAGACCATAGTGCAATAAAATTGGAAATCAATAGCATAAGAAACTGCAAAACACCCACAAACATATGGAAATTTAATAACTCTCCTGAACAACCAATGGTCACAGAGGAAACTAAAGAAGAAATTAGACAGTTTCTACAAGTAAATGATCATGCCAGTACAACATATAGGAATCTGTGGGATGCAACGAAAGCAGTTCTACATGGGAAATTCATAGCAATGAATGCCCATATTATGAAAACAGAGAGAGCTCAAATAAAAAACCTAATGCCAAACCTCAAGCTCCTAGCAAAAGAAGAGCATGACAAACCCAAAGCTCATGCAAGAGAAGAAATTATAAAGATCAGAGCAGATCAAAGCAATGGAGACTAAGAAAATGATACAAGAAAAAATCAATGAATCAGAGTTGGTTTTCTGAAAGAATAAATAAAATCAATACACCTTTAGCCAATCTTATTAAAAAATGGAAAGAAAGGGCTCAAATCCAAGCAATTAAGAATGAAAAAGGTGAAGTCACATCAGATCCAGCAGAAATCCAGCAGATCATCTTTACCTACTTTGAGAACCTGGACTCTAGTAAAATGGAAAACACAAAAAATAGACAAATTCCTAGATACATGTGAACTGCCAAAGTTAAATGAAGAAGATATAAAAATTCTAAACATCCCAATTACAATGAGTGAAATTGAAAATGTGATCAAAACTTCACCAACAAAGAAAAGCACAGGTCCTGATGGCTTCACTGCTGAATTCTACAAGACATTTAGAGAAAAACTACCACTATTACTCTTTAAAGTCATCAATAAAATTAAAAGGGAAGCAATACTTCCAAACTCATTCCTGGAAGTAAGTGTTACTTTGATTCCAAAATGAGGGAAAGACCCAAGCAAAAAAAAAAAAAAGAACTAAAGGCCAATCTCCCTAATGAACATAGATGCAAAAATCCTCAACAAGTTACTGGCAAACAGAATAAAGAGGGTCATCAAGAAGATCATACACCCTGACCAAGTTGGATATATCCAGAGGATGCAAGGATGGTTCAACATCCGTAAATCAATAAATGTAATGCACTACATTACAGAGCCAAGGACAAAAACCATATGATCAGCTCAATTGATGCAGAAAAAGCATTTGACAAAATCCAACACCCATTCATGATAAAAACGCTACAGAAAATTGGAATAGATGGTCTTTATCTCAACCTGATTAAGGGTATCTATGAAAAACTAACAGCCAACATCATACTAAATGTTCAAAAACTGAAAACCTTCGGGCTAAAATCAGCAACAAGACAAGGATTTCGACTATAACCACTCCTGTTCAATATAGTTCTGGAAACATTAGCCACAGCAATTAGAAAAAAGAAAGATAAAAGGAATAAGGATAGGAAAGGAAAAAGTTGAACTGTCATTATTTGCTGATGATATGATACTTTACATAGAAGACCCAAAAACTCCACCAAAAGACTTCTAGACTTAATTGACAGATTCAGAAGAGTAGCTGGATATAAGATCAACACTCAAAAATCAATAGCTTTCTTGTACACAAATAACAGACTCATTGAGAGAGAAAGTTGGGAAACAATTCCTTTCATAATAGCATCCAAAAAATGAAATATCTAGGAATCAATCTAATAAAGGAAACAAATGACCTCTACAATGAAAACTACAGCACTTTGAAAAAAGAGTTCAAAGAGGGTATAATAAAATGGAAAGAAATCCCTTGTTCCTGAGTAGGAAGAATCAATATAGTGAAAATGGCCATATTCCAAGGCTGCTATACAGATTCAATGCAAGCCTGATTGAAATACCAACTGTATATTTCACATAACTAGAGAAAACAATCCAAAAATTCATTTGGAACCAGAAGAGACTTAGAATAGCAAAAGCAATTCTAGGCAACAGAGACGTGACAGGAGATACTGTAATCCCCAATTTGAAACTATACTACAAAGCCACTGTGATAAAACCAGCATGGTACTGGTAAAGAAACAGACCTGAGGATCAGTGAAACAGATTAGAAGATGCAGAAACAACTACAGACTCACTCAGCTACCTCATCTTTGACAAAGGAGCCAACCATCCTCACTGGAGGAAAGATAGCGTATTTAATTAATGGTGTTGGAAAAAACTAGATTTCAACCTGCCGAAGATTAAAACTAGACCCATATCTATCACCATGCACTAAACTAAAATCAAAGGGGATTAAAGATCTAAATATTAAAACAAAAAACTAAAGTTGCTGGAAGATAAGTTAGGTAGAACTCTTGAAGACATTGGCATAGGAAAAGACTATATGAACAAAACCTCAGTAGCACTGGAACTAGCACAAAGAATCAACAACTGGGATTTCATCTTATTAAAAAGCTTCTGTACTGCAAGAGAAACCACCAACAGAGCTAAGAGACAATGTACAATGTGGGAAAATATTTTTAGCAGCTGTACCTCAGACAAAGGACTGCTATCTAGAATCTATAAAGAACTGAATAAAATCAGACTCCCCAAATTTAAAGACACAATTCAAAAATGGGCATCTGAAATGAACAGACATTTCTCAGGCAAAGAAGTAAAAGCAGCAAATAAACATACGATAAAATGTTCAACATCAGTGGTCATTCAAGAGATGCAGATGAAAACAACACTGAGATTCCACCTCACCCCGGAAAAAATGGCTGCTATCAAGAAATCAACCAATAACAAATGCTGGTGGGGTTGTGGGGAGAAAGGAACCCTTCTCCATTGTTGGTAGGAGTGCAGACTGGTGCAACCACTGTGGAGATTAGTATGGAGATACCTCACAGAACTAGGAATAGAGGTCCCATTTGACTCAGGTATTCCCTTGCTGGGTATCTTCCCCAGTGAATTAAAATAATCATACCACAGAAATATACGTGCATCCATGTTTATAGCGGCACAGTTTGTAATACCTAAAGCTTGGAAACAGCCCAAGTGCCCATCAACTGGAAACTGGATAAAGAAGATGTGGGGTTTTTTTCTTTATAAAATGGAATACTACTCAGCCATAAAGAATGCGAAACTAGAGACATTTATAGCTAAATGGATGCATATTGAGGCCATACTCTATGTGAAATAAATAGGACACAAGTGTGTAAATACTGAATAGTTGATCTAGTGTGAGAAACTGAAAGTGTAAATAAGAATTAACATGATTAAAACAAATAATTGATAATTTGAAATAGGGAGAAAAGTTCCAAGGGGTAGGAGAAGTGGGAGGGGCAGGGGAAAGGAAAGAAGGGAAAAGAAAAATTATAAGAAAAGGAAAAAATGTAAACAAAGTCTTTGTAAACAAGGAAGGGTGGAGGGGATGAAGGGAGGACAGGGAATAGGGAAAAAATAAGAACCAAAATACGTCATGTATAGGTACAAGTACCCAATGATAAATGTAAATGTATTGTATACCTAAAATTTACCTAGAAGAGAATTTAAGGAAAAAATATTCATTCTTCTTCACATGGGTTACCAAGTTTCCCTGCATCATATTTAGAAGTTCTTTTTGCTCAAGGGTACATCTTATATTCATTTGTGGAAAATCAAACGGCTGAATATTCTTAGTGTTTTTTCTACATCCTCTATTCTATTCCATTGGCCAATATGCCAGTTTTTGTGTCAATATTATGCTATTTATACTACTGAGGCTTTGTAGTATAACTTGAAATATGGGATTGTAATGTCTCCTGCCTTGCTCTTGTTGCTCAGAATTGCTTTGCTTATTCTAGATCTCTTTGGATTCCATATAAATTTTAAAATTATTATTTCAATTTCTGTGGAAAAGAAGTTGATAGTATGTTTTTATGGCATTGCATAAATCTCTATATAAGTTTTGGAAACATAATGCCTTACCTACTTTTCTCATTTCTGAGACAAAATACCCAACTTCCAAAGTTAAAGGAGGAAAGGTTTATTTTGCTTACAGTTTTATCCTCTACATTCCTATAGGCATTCTGTTCTGTGCTCTGACTAGAATCACTCACCCAGCTCTGCTTATGACATTCTAGCTTTTGTCTAGTCTACATCATCAAACCTATTAATACCCAGTAGAAAACTATAACCCAAAGATATATACAGTCAAGACCATAGTGATAAAGCTAGCTATAAGAAGGGGCTCTAATTGCTGACCCCTTCTGAAAGTTTCCAACTACAGTAGTGTCTCACCACTGTTATGAGTTATTAGAAAAAACTACAGTAAAATTTATAAGAGCTCAAGAGTTTTTAAGTTTTGTAGCTAAAATTGTTTTTTAAAATTATTAGATTTTTAATCTTTTTGCTGCTAAAAATTAAAAGGAAATTATGACAAAATATCAAAATTATAGTTAACCTCCATTAGTGATAGGGTCTAAGAGCCAGCAGGTTACAATCCCTATTTTAGTCCTTTAAAAACGGTTTCGAAACATGGCTCTTTCCCTGACTTGCTTTTTTACATTAGTACTTACACTTTGATTATACATGCTCTAATTTCTTTCTTTTTTTTCAAAATGACACAAATCATTTAATGTATTTATGAGAAATTTTATAGCTTGTATAAACAAAGAAGTATAAAAATTTAAGGCACAATGAATAACTATTTAAACATTACAAACTGGCCACTATTGGACAAGTGGTGAAAATAAAATTCAAAAAACATAAAACCTTCATGTCACTATCTTCTACAATCAGAAAGGTTTCTAGGTAAACTCTTAGGTAGTAGAACCACTCATTAGTAACTAAATAGCTGAGCTAATGATGCTATCTCAAAGTTAAAAACAAATGGGAAGAAGTTGGGCTAGCATGCTTTAGAGCTGTTAGTAAAGTATAATTTATGGTGACATTAATTACATTATCTCAAGATTGTTAAGCACTAAGTTATACAGTTTATACCCATGAATAAAAAGATGACCACATACTATGAACCACCATAGCATGAATCCACATAACTAAAGTCTCCTAAGAAGAGTTTATCTTTCCTAAATTTTTCAAATTTCAGTTAAAGAACTTCAAAGAACTTCAGCTTTCAATTTCATCTTTCAACTATCAGTTGAAAAACTTGAGCTTCAATTAAAAATTTAATTCATGTTTATTGACTTCCACAATAGGCCCACAGTATGTATTTTAAGTTTCTTTTAAGCTGTATTTTACATAAGTTTATGACTGAAAGCTTAAATGTTGTTTAGAAGGCTGTTAACATAACAATTTCTAAAAGCTCTTACAGTGTTGTTTTGGTTTGGGTGTTTTTAGTACTGGTGTTGAACCCAGGGCCATGCACATGCCAGATAAGTGCTCCACCACTGAGCTATATCCCCAGTTCTATGAAAAAGCTTTTAAGATCAGCATTTCTACAGTATTCCAACACATTCTTTTTATCCACATTTGTAAACATCTCAAGGTTCTGTATACATATTTAGGGATATTTTCAAATTAGCTTCTTAGTATATAAATTTGTTGTTGTTGTTTTTTGGTACCGGAGATCAAACTCGGGTCCTTGCGCTTGCGGAGCAGGTGGCAGAACCACTGAGCTAAATCTCGGGCCTAAATTTGTAAAGTTTACAAATAACCAAGTAGGTAGAGAAATGGCCAGCCTGGTTTAAGTAAACTGCGCTTCTTAGTGTTGCCACTTCAAAATGGTTATTCCTTTTAAGGAATAGTTAAATAATAGCTCTTGATAGTTAAATCTATATCTGTCTCCCAGCTCCTCAACCCCAGCTCTAGGAGTCTTTAAGGGCTGAATGAGTGATAGAAGCAAGATGCCTAGAATCAGACAGAATCAGATGTTACATTAATTTACTCCACAGCTAGTGTTAACTTTATGATCAAAGCTTATTAATTTTAATAACTACCGAAAAAGAATACAAGATTAAATGACGCATTAAAAAATGGAAACCCATATTAATATTGGTGTAATAAACACTTCTCCAAAACATGGCTATTCTCAATGAACTCAAAAAGTGCTTCCATCATGCTCATTTTATTACACACTCAGTGAACCATCCTTAGTGGAAATTAACATATATTAAATGTAAAGCTTAAAATGTAAGGCATGACATGAGAAAATGTAAGAGGGGAATCTTTCATTTTAATCTGAAATTACAGGATTACTGGCTCCAGTTAGCTTTAATCAAGTTTACTTTTTTCTCTTTACAAATGCACAGATAACAGACGAGCTTGCTAATTTAACTCTTCTTAATTTATTAAGGCCTTAATTTTTTTTATAAGGATCATTTTAAAATCAAAACATTGGGCTGAGGGTGTAGCTCAGGAGTAAAGAGCCTGCTAACATGCCCTGGGTTTGATCCCCAGCACTAACCCCCAAAAAGAAAAGCTAAAGCACTAATTCAATACACAGTGAAAGCAGAGTAGAAATATCCAAACTTCGGACCCAACTTTTACTAAGCCTAACAATGAAGAAACTTTTCCTTTCCAGATAAATTAATAATTTAAAATATAAATAATTGTTTTAAGTTCCACTGAATAGAGAATGTGAAAGTTCCTGGTACAAAAAAAATTTAGCATTCAAAGTCTGATAGTCATTTCATTCTATGGTGGAACAGAGCCTGGATTTTGTTTGCCTTCTATAAGTACTTCACAGTCTTTCTCCATTTCAAAATTAAGATTCGTAAACGAAGTGGATACCACTGTTTCTGGTTGATCTGTCTGAACAGTGCAATTAGCCTGTGTCTTACTCTGCTGGAATTGTCTTTCTGCTTCTTCAGACATCCTGTTTTCTTCTTCCTCTTCCTCCTCCTCTTCCTCTTCTTCCCCCTCTTCCTCCTTCTTCATCCGGTAATACTCATCAATGGCATATTGGTATTTTGGGGTGCTGATGCCCAAAACAAATGCAATCTTCTCTCCAAGAAAGTCACACACGGATCAATAGTAGGCAAAACATCTTTCTTTTCTAGGCCCTCAACCTCATCTTCATCTGTGCTGTATTCTTCCATTGTTTCGTCACTAACAAAGTGGATGACTCTCCTTGGGACTTTCTTCTTTTTTCCTATGACTCCTAGTTCTACATTTTCAAAGTCTCTTTCATTACTCATCTGCGGCGCTGAGTCCCTGAACGCCGCGGGCGCCTCAGCGCCTAACGCCGACACGGTGTCCGCTCCTTCCGCACAGCCCACCCCCGCTCCATCGTCGTTCAGGCCACCAGGCTGCTGGTCAGACAGGGAAATGGCCCATTACCCCAATTCCATCCCCTGCCTACCCGCCCAGTGGCTGACGGCGCGGCCGCAGGGGAAGAGGGGACTCAAGGGGGGCGCCGCCTATGGTCTAATTTCTTAAAAATTTTATTTATTCTTGGCTATTGGCTGCCAAATTCCAAGTGATCAATAGATATAATCGACAATAAATGTGCTAGACTTTTTAAAACCAAAATTCACCAGATTGACTTTATAAAGAGAGTTTATAATTGCTAAATTACAACATGATTTTTATTTAAGGCCTATTAAATTAGCTCCCTGAAGAGAGTCCCTCTCTGTGGTCTTCCCTACATCAACCCTTCTCAGCTCAAAGCAGTTAGATAGAAACTATAACCATTCTCCCCTAATCAGGGTCAGGATAGCTCTTTAGAAGAAGTATTATAGACAGCTAAGTCAGTTAGACACATTATAGGTCCTTAAAACATATGTCCATTGGATAACCCACAGGGACAAACCATTGTTGGCATGCTCACTTTTCCCTGAAAATACAATTACATAAACAAAAAAGGGAGAGTACAGCAAAATGCACAGTAAAAATGTGAGTACATGATAAAACTGTTTAATTTTCAAACTTTCCATAATACAGTTGAGCTAAAATGAGCCATGAAAAACTGTAACTACTCTATACAAACACACAAGTATCAGTGATGTTCTGAGTAATGTTTGATATATTTACACATTTTGTAATGTTTAAATTTGGTTAAACATATTTATCCCTTTTGTCAGTTATGGAGAAAACACTCAAAATCATTTCCACTAGTGTTGAAATCTTAAAAATCTGCTTAGAAACCTGTGGCACCAATGAAGGATGTACTCAGAATCTTTATTTGAAAATTTGTATCTTACTTTGTCAGAATCCACTGATTCTTCCCGAGATAATTGGAATTCCATGAGACATATATGTAGAAGAAAACCAAGAACTGAGTTTCAGAAATCAAGACTAGTAAACATATATTGCAGAGTGAATTTCTACAGACATTCCTATTGTCGTAGAGAAGAATTATATTGTCTCTTTGCAGAGAGTGTGACTTCAGCCTTTCACAGCTCCTGATCCTAGAGGAGAGGTGAGAAGCTCTTTCTGGATTCTCAGGGCAAGGTTTGGGTACAGGCAGCAGGTGCATGGGGGCACTGTGCCACGGCACAGAAATAGGTTCCTACATCTGTTGTCTGGGTGGCTGTGATGTGCAGGGAGCTGTCCTTCCTTTTTCCTCCAAATTGGGCTGTCAGCCTTTCCTGCTTCTTCACTTCTGCACCCTTCGTTAATATCATCAGGAAGACAGGACATCCTCCAGGCTTCTGTTTATACCACTGTAAATTGTTTAAAATGCCTGAGAAATTGCAGTATGTGGTGAAGTTCTCTCCTTCCTTGATGTACTGGAATTGAGGAGTTTGCTTTACCTGTTGTCCATGCCTCTCTGTTCAGAAGGACAGTCAGAAAGAAGCATCATATAAAGTTTAGCGAAATCCCTATTCCCTAAGGTACAATGGTCTTGATCTTTCTCATTTTTCATGCCCATTTTTCTCTCCTGCTCCCCATATTTCCATCATCCTTTCCTCCCCCTCATTTAGCTCTTATTTCAGATAGAAATAGAAAGCCAATTATCTGCCTGAAGATAATTTCCTACTATGTTGAAATTTTGAGAAGCAGCCCCGGATTTTGGAACTCACCTGACAATTGCATCCAGAAGATCAATAGGATTGTGATGAGCTGCATCCCTGTCTCTTCCTCTTGAGAAAGAACCACTGAGTCTGAGTGCCTCTATGTGAATTTCCCTAGCACAAGCTTCTTTCAGCTCTAAAAAAATAGTTGTGGTGTCTCACGCAAAGCTTGTTGTGTATTGGAAAGGAAGAGAAAAAGAGTGTCTGCAACTCGAGACAGTACATTGAGCTTTTGTCCACTTACTTCAGAGGAGAGTCTGTTTGCAGAAGCTGCGCCCCAGTGACTGATCTTGGAAACTGCTTACTCAATATCCAATTTTTTTAAAAGTTGCGTTCTAATTTAGGTGATAGCTATGTGTGTTAATGACTAGAAAGAAGATAAATATCAGTTTATCATTACTAATATTGTTCAGGAAGGTAAGATTTGCCTCACAAAAGTAGATTCTATTATTTAAAACTAGGGCATCAGAAGAAAACATACTTTGCCATTTCTATTGTCATCAAGAATCATGCTTGCCATGTAGCACATGCTTGTACATGAGCTCATGCAATATATTGGTTCACACATTTCAATAAATGTGGAAACGACTCATAATTTATTATTAGACAGAAAATCACTTCAAACAGAAAATGAAAAATACATTTTGCTCTTTGTAATACAGATTTCCTTTACAAATTATTCATTTAGAGTTGATTTCTACTGTCCTATTATGTTACTTGCACATATTGCAGTAGTGGGAGGCATTAATATAACTAAGAAGAAAAGTCTAATCCATTAAATATCATTTCCTGTATGAATGCTTACTTGAAACAAAAGCTTGAACAGAATAGCATCCTATTTTGTCTGATACATTCTATTGATACATTATATAGTGGAAAAATGTGGATGAGCACATAAATTAATTTTGGGAAAAGCTGTGGGACCCACAGAACTTTGGTTAGACTTATCATAGTATTTACTACTCTGGATTATAACTATACATTGATTTTCTAAGCTGACCTTATATATTTTGAGGGTATATATCCTTATCATCCTCAAGAAATGTGCTGTTTTGTGTGGTAATTAACAATCACATGGGAATCATTTAATTAAATACAATTTAAATTTTATTTTCTCATTCATGCAAGCTACATTTCAAAAGCTGAATAGCTACATGAAGCTAGTGTCTATTGGACAGTGCACATGTAGAACTTTCTTACCATCTCAGAAAGTTCTACTGGATAGCCCTGCTCTAGTATATAGAGTCTATAGAATTAAAGAATTTTGTCTATTTTGTTTGGTGATGTGTCACAAATGTACTCCCTAGTAAGTGGCAAGCACTTGATAAAAATGTCTATTGCTCACCAACATATCCTCAAAAGCATAGGTCAAGTATTTACCATACTTTTTGGTACACACAAGCACACACAAACAACATTTAACAAACATAAACTAGCTGTAACTCATATCTATGAATAATAGGCATATAACTGAAGCTGAGTACAGACATATACATATAATATACATGTGAAATGGCTAACACCACTGTGCATAATTTCCTTAGCCTAATTACATTTGCAAAGGCCCACAGTTCTGGGAGTGGACATATTATTTAGGATCCAACTATCAGTTCACTATGAAAATTTAATGTCTAAAGAGTTGCTGTGTAAATATATTACTGGTAGAAATCTCAACTTTTCATTTGCCACTAGCGAAATGTTAGAAATGTGGCAGAAAAGGATGGAAAATAAACATTAAAGGTAATATAGGGAAAGACTATGTAAATGACCTTCTATCTTTTACTATAGCTTTCACCTTAGAACTTATAATGGTTCTTCATTATCCCAAGACAAACAGGAAGTGATCTGATTGGGCATATTTCCTAATAACTCTAGTGTTTATGTAGAAGTTGGATTCCAGTAGAGAAACAATTAGGAAATAACTATGATCATCCAAGAGCATGATGAATACCTGTAACAGAAGGATAGCAAGGAGTATAGATATAAGGAAATAAATATGAGTGGTATTTGAGAGAAAGAATTCATATTATCTTGATAATTATGGAGCATTGTGCTTTATTAGTACTCTAGTTAGTATTTACTTGTCATAAGGAATACTTGTGGTAGGAAATGTCCAAAGATACCCTCATTGATTCTCACACCCTGTGTAATCTTCTTACACACTCAATCTGGTCTGGCACCATGACCCACTTTAATAAACAAAATGAAGCCAAACTAACATCATGGCAATTATTTGAGTAGAAATTAAATGGCCTGGTAGCTTCACTTTTGGAAGACCTGAGCCACCAGTTTAAACAAGCAGATTCCCCAATAGACAGACTGTGAGGTGAAGCCACCTACAAGGGCACATGGAAGGAGCCAGCCCTGAGAATAAGTACAGTAAGAGAGCAGTCCAGCCACCTAGGGAGACTATCTAGGACCTCAGCCAAGATTCTCAATCTCCTTCAAGGCAATAGGACACAAGGAAAAGGAAAGACACAGAAACAAGACTTAAACAGAAAGTTGGGAACTGGGCTGAGCCATGCCAAACATGTGCCAAGGACCCCAAGCAGCCAGGACCACTGGTATTTATTGATTATACAAGGATGAGTAAAATAGGGTAGGGGGTTATGTGTAACATTCAGTGATATCACCTGACACAGACAAAATTTATAAAAAGAGGATTAGTCATTCTTGGAAAAAGACCGGAATAGACCAAAGGTAGGGTGTGGTTAACTAGTAAGCTACTAAAACAATTAAGGGAGGGGTAGGTCTAGGAATGAAAAGTAGTTTGGAGCCACATGGTCCTTGGCTCCAATGTTATCTCACTTAGGAGCCCTGTAGCTTCACAGACCAGGACTTAGGTCTCTGCTACAGCTGTGTTGGGGGGGGGGGGGATGCTCGCCTGCAGTGTCATCTGACATGCTCCTGTGAGTCACATAGGCTTCAGTCCAACGCCGAATACATTGTGGTCAATTATGGGGGAAAATGCCTACTCCATATTATAGCCTGCTCTGTCTTTGGTCACGGGAGTCTGTCAAAGAAGACCAGTTGAGTCCAGTCTTCCAGGAATTCCCACCAAGGCTCCAGATATGCAAATGATTATTTTGAGAAGTTCCAATAATTTAACACTTGCATATTTAAATGTTACTGTAAATGACTTGCAGAGCAAAAGTCTAGACAATTCTACATAAATACAACAATATTTGTCCAGTTTAATATTTTATAGCAGGTTTGAATGGCAGAGGCTGTAGAAATAATTTTATCTTTTTTGCATTCATTCAACAACTATATGTTGATTTCCCTACTGTGTGCTAGGCTGTGTGTCAAACATGGAGGATGCAATGGTGAAGGGGATAGAAAAGGACACCTGAACTAGTGGGAGAAGGAATAAAAGAGATTTAAAAAATAGGATAATTTTAGGAGATGATAAATACTACAAATAAGACCATATGATACTGTACTGGGATGGAGAGGTTCTCTTGGCATGAGACAGATATGGAGAGAAGACACCACTCTGTGATAACAGGTGAGGTATTTCATCTCTTGCATGATAAATTTTCTTTTCTTTTTTTATAGTAATTTTTATTATATATACGCAGCTCAGTACCCATAGTATTGTTCATTTAAAATGGCTGTTCACAAGTATAAACAATGAGTGATACTGTATATTATACCCCAGATGAAACATGATTCACTACATGCTGAACTGATTTCTTTTAAAACTTCAAAATATAATTTTATAATCAGGTACTCAATTACTGACAATTTTAAGCCATCATAATATCCAAAAAGGGTCAATGTACTTAAATTTAAATTTGTAACATTTCAATGCTATTTTGGAACACTACTTTCTATATGTTCACATTCATGTGAAAGAACACATCATTAATGATCCAAATGCAAATCAGAATTCTAGGTCTTAGTTCAATGTTGTAGTATTTCAAGTTAATTAGATAATTAGAAACCCACGACAAATCAGCTAAGTGATGAATAGATTCCTTCACTTTAGCATGACTAAAAAAACTATATGAAGTAGATAATATACCTTTAAAACATTAGAGATCTTTGTCCTTTGTTTATGACTTTTACTTTTTTGGTTAATACAGGTAGAATGTTTCTTTTTTTTTTTTTTAAAGTACAGACCACTGTATTTATTACATGTTTAACACATTCAAATTACAGAATTCAACTCCGAAATAAGGTAATAAATGCCTGTTAAAGTGTTACTCAGTTACATTTTTTCTCCTAACATTTTAACACAGCAGAATACCTTAAGACACGTGTATAAATTCAGTGCACTTTCAGTGGCTCACAATCTTGAGACAAATGTGACGTTTGCCCATAAAAAAAGACAAAGACTTCAATATTTGAAAAATATTACTGATATGAATTAAAAATAAAGGAAAAATGAAACACTGCACTTTTACCATGACTGTTCTGGCAGCTGACGGCCTAACACTGTTAAAGGACGCTCCCGCGTCCGGCACACCCTGCACATGCGCACTGCCTAAGGGCTCAGTTTTGCCATGCAGCTTCTCTGCGGGTCACCACGGCTCCTCCAACCCCCAGGCCTGTCTCCCACCTCCCCAGGGACCACTCTGGTGGGGCCTGAGCTCCTCCCCTTTCCTGTGGTCCCTTATTCCTCCAGGTCTCCACTCTCAGCAAAAATGCCGGGCACAAAACTCACCTAGCTGAGCTTCCTCTCAGAGCTCTGCGGCCAGGTGCCACCCTTCCCTGACTGAACAACGGCTAAGAGGAAAGATAAGGAGTCTGGCCACAGAGCTCAGCCTCCCTAGCTGAGGACCACCCTCTACGATGCAGACAAGGCTGATGGGCCTGATTTAGAACTTAAAACATTCAATGAGTCTAGGTAGACTATATACTGATCTAGAGTTCTTTGTATCTATTCTTTCCTTTTTGGTACCAGGGATGGAACTCAGGACCTTATGCTTTCAAGGCAGGTGGCAGAACCACTGAGCTAAATCCCCGGCCCTCTAGTAACTATTTTTAAAATCATAAAAATATAAAAATTGCACATATTCTATTAAACATTTCAACGGAAACCTGTTACCCTACTTTTGATTAGTGGGTTCAGAAAGAACAAAAGCGATGTCATGTTCTCGGTGGCTGACCCAAAATTGTGCCCCCAGCCCTGGACCTGATACCAATGCACATCTCCTGCCACTAGACAGCTGTGTGCTCCAGGCACGTCTCACGACAGTTACTGCTGCCACTCGTGAACACGCCGTGACCCCTCCAGGCAGCTGCCACACATTGTGAGCATCTGACCCCATTATGCTAACCTGACCCCGCCTTAGTGACCCTGGATACACGGAAGCACCGGGCACTGTCTGCACCACAGGCTGCTCTGTGCCCGCTGCAGAGTGAGAGCCTGACCTCTCCACTGTCAGAGCAGCAGCAGGTGAGGGGACCCTGGGGACAAGCAGGAGTGGAGGCGGCTGAAAAGCCAGCTGTGTGGCCAGCAGCCCTCCACATCAGCAGAGTCCTCCACTGCCACAGCCTGGGGTTCAGCCTGAGCCTGACCTTCTGGAAGTCACACGGAGATCCAGTCACCCGTCACTTTCAGCAAAGTTTCACTCATGTTTTTAGGAATAAAATTAATAAAACGTTACATTTTTAAAATGATTAACTTAAAAATTAATCCAAAACAGTGCTTTTATTTGTGTTGTGCACGCTACTGACTACCGAACTATCCCAACCCAGGTCCTCGTGGCACCTGTATGAAGCGTGAGTGATGAGATGATTGAGAAGCAGAATGCTGGCCAGGTGAGCTGACCCACCAGCGCCGAGCACAGTGACTTCAGACTGTTACCTGAACCGCTCTATGCTGACGTGTCAGAACGCATGAATTAAGGGACTATTTTCTGCAGCACCATAAGGTTTTATAAAATACTACTTTAGAGTCGCACGGAACACATGCCGAATCAGCCCGCTGCAGACAGGCAGGTCTGTGCATGCCCTACCAAGGTCCTGAGTCATGCGGAAGACGCCTAATCACCCCGCTGCAGACAGGCAGGTCTGCCCATGCCCTACCGAGGTCCTGAGTCACACAGAACATGCCGAATCAGCCCGCAGCAGACAGGCTGGTCTGTGCTTGCCCTACAGAGGTCCTGAGTCACGCAGAAGACGCCGAATCACCCCGCTGCAGACAGGCAGGTCTGTGCTCGCCCTACCGCTGTGCAAAGTCACTCAGAAGACGCCAAATCACCCCGCTACAGACAGGTAGCCACCTGATTCCACACTACAAAGACGCAGAGGACACCAGACCACCAGACCAAGGTACTGAGTCCCACTGTTCCTGGCTGAGATGTAAGGGCTTCTGAGCCATCGTCCCACTGCTCCTGGTCCAGAGGAAGGGGCTTCCTGGTCACCATCACTCCCGCTACTCCCAGCCCAGAGGAAAGGGCTTTTGGGCCACCTTCTGTCCCGCAGCTCCTGGCCCAAAGGAAGGGGCTTCCAGGCCACCATCTCCCCCACCGCTCCCGGCCCAGAGGGAGGGGCTTCTGAGCCACCATCCCACTGCTCCTCGTCCAGAGGAAGGGGGTTCCTGGCCACCATCCCTCCTGCTGCTCCCAGCCCACAGGAAAGGGCTTCTGGGTCACCATCCCTACCACTGCTCCCGGCCCCTGGCCCACCTCACCCAGCTCAGAGGAGGTAATCAAAATGAGAAAACACATAAATAAGTCTCAAAACCAGACTTCCAGATCATCTACAGCAACCCCAAAGGGAAATGAGATGGAACACTCTGATACTCAACCACCTGGACCCACTGAACTGGCAACAAAAGGGGATCTGGAAAAAAGGAAATCAGAAATAATTTCTCAGATAACAGGAGAAATTGTGCCCTTAGTTCAAGACATGATGAGTAAATCTAGAGAGAAGCTCAGGAACATGATGGAATCCAAACATAAGAAACAAATGGAATCCATAAAACAGATGCAAATAGATTCCCAGGACATGAAAAACTCCATTGAAAGTCTACAAAGCAGAATGAGCCAATGTGAGGACAGAATTTCAGGTATAGAAGATAAGATTGCAAGTAGTGACCAGGAAAAGAAAAATTGCTTCAAAATTATAAGGGAACATGAGAAATCAATCCAGCAGCTGCTAGATGATGCAAAGAAGAATTACATAAGACTGATTGGGCTCAATGAAGAAACAGGAGAGAGTGCAGATGACATAAAAAACCTCTTCACAGAAATAATGGCAGAAAACTTCCCAAGCAGGGGAAAAGAGCTTGACATACAGATAAGTGAGGCATATAGGACTCCAAATAGCCTTGATCAAAAAATATCTACACATAGGCATATAATTGGTAAGATTCCAGAAACACAACAGAAGAACAAAGTTCTCCAAGCAGTCAGAGAAAAGAAACAAATCACATACAAAGGAAAGCCCATCAGAATCACAGCAGACTTCTCAACACAAACCATCAAGGCAAGAAGAGCTTGGAGTGACATATTCCAAGTCCTAAAAGAAAACAGCCTCCAACCCAGATTGATGTACCCTGCAAAACTATCTTTCAAAATGGATGGAGAAATAAGATACTTTCATGACAAACAGCACCTTACAGATGTTTACAGAGTCTTCCACCCCACAAAATCAGAGTACACATTCTTCTCAGCTGCACATGGGTCATTCTCCAAAATAGACCACATACTCACACATAGAACATGTTTAAGTAAGTGCAAAGGAATTGAAGTTGTCCTCTGTACATTATCAGACCATAGTGTGATGAAATTGGAGATCCATAGCAAAAGAAGCTCAAAAAATTTCATAAACATGTGGAAATTGAACAACACATTTCTGAATAACCAATGGGTCACTGAGGAAATTAAAGAAGAAATCAGATAGTTCCTTCAATTAAATGACAATGACAATGCAACATATCAGAATCTATGGGACACAATGAAAGCAGTCTTACGAGGGAAATTCATAGCAGTGAATAGGCATATTAGGAAAACAGAACAAGCCCAATTAAACAACCTGATCCTGAACCTCAAGCTTCTAGAAAAAGAAGAGCAAGACAACCCCAAAACTCATACAAGGGAGGAAATTATAAAGATCAGAGGAGAAATCAATGCAATGGAGACTAAGAGAACGATACAAAAAATCAATGAAGCCAAGAGCTGGTTCTTCAAAAGAATCAACAAAATTGACAAACCTTTAGCCAACCTTGTCAGAAAAAGGAAAGAAAAGGCCCAAATCCATGCAATTGGAAATGAAAAGGGTGAAATGACAACAGACCCAGCAGAAATCCAGAGGATCATCAATACCTACTTCCAGAACCTATATGCCAATAAGGTGGACAACACAGAAGAAATGGACAGATTCCTAGATACATATGAATTACCAAAGTTGAACGAAGAAGACCTAAAAGTTCTGAACAACCCAATATCAATCAATGAAATTGAAAATGTAATTAAAAACTTATCAACTAAGAAAAGCCCGGGCCCTGATGGCTTCACTGCTCAATTCTACAAGACATTTAGAGAGGAACTGCTGCCACTACTGTTGAAACTCTTCAATGAAATTGAAAGGGAAGCAATACTCCCAAATTCATTCCTGGAAGCAAGCATCACCTTGATCTCCAAAGCAGAGAAAGACCCAACTGAAAAAGAGAACTATAGGCCAATCTCACTAATGAACATAGATGCAAAAATCCTTAATAAGATAATGTCAAACAGAATGCAGAAGATCATCAAGAAGATCATACACCCTGATCAAGTGGGATTCATCCCAGGGATGCAGGGATGGTTCACTATACGAAAATCAATTAATGTAATACACTATATCAATAGAGCCAAGGACAAAACCCATATAATTATCTCCATAGATGCAGAAAAAGCATTTGATAAAATCCAACATGCATTTATGATAAAAACCCTACAAAAAATTGGAATAGATGGTCTCTACCTCAAACTGATAGAAGCCATCTATAAAAAACCAACAACCAATTTCATACTAAATGGTCAAAAACTGAAATCCTTCACACTAAAATCAGGAACAAGACAAGGATGTCCACTATCACCACTCTTCTTCAATATAGTTCTGGAAACATTAACCACGGCAATTAGACAAGAGAAAGAAATAAAAGGAGTAAAGATAGGAAATGAAGAAGTCAAATTGTCATTATTTGCAGATGACATGATACTCTATATAGAAGACCCCAAGAACTCCACCAAAAGTCTTCTAGACTTCATAACCAAATTCAGTCAAGTAGCTGGTTACAGGGTTAACACATAAAAATCAATAGCTTTCCTCTACACCAATGACAGACTCACTGAGAGAGAAATAGGGCAAATAATTCCTTTCACAATAGCATCCAAAAAACTGAAATCTCTAGGAATCATCCTAATGAAATAAATCAAAGACCTCTTCTCTGAAAACTATGGCACTCTGAAAAGAGAGATTGAAGATGCTATCAGAAAATGGACAGACATCCCCTGCTCCTGGGTAGGAAGGATTAATATAATGAAAATGGCCATACTTCCAAAATTGCTATATACATTTAATGCAATTCCAATTGAGATCCCAGAAGCATACCTCATAGACCTTGAGAAAACAATCCAAAACTTCATTTGGAATAAGAGGAGACCCAGAATAGAAAAAGCAATTCTAGGTAACAGAGACATGGCAGGGGGTATCACAATCCCCAACCTGCAACTCTACTACAAAGCTACTGTGATAAAACAGCATGGTACTGGCAAAGAAACAGACTTGAGGACCAGTGGAACAGATTAGAAGATGCAGAAACAATGCCAGACACACTCAGCCATCTCATCTTTGACAAAGGAGCCAAACACCCTCACTGGAGGAAAGATAGCCTCTTTAATAAATGGTGCTGGAAAAATTGGGCTTCAACTTGCCAAAGATTAAAACTAGACCTATATTTCTCACCATGCACTAAACTAAAATCGAAATGGATTAAAGATCTAAATATTAAAATAGAAACTCTGATCCAGTTGGAACAGAGGTTAGGTAGAACCCTTGAAGACATTGGTGTAGGAAAAGATTTTATGAACAAAACCTCAGTTGCCCGTGAACTAGCACAAACAATCAACAAATGGGATCTCTTCTTATTAAAAAGCTTCTGCACAGCAAGAGAAACCACCAGCAGTGTGAAGAGACAAAACACAATGTGGGGAAGAAATCTTCACCTGCTCTTCCTCAGACAAAGGTCTACTATCTTGAATCTATAAAGAACTTAAAAAGATCAGACCTCCCAAATTTAAAGACCCAATCCAAAAATGGGCCTCTGAAATGAACAGACATTTCTCACACAAAGAAGTAGAAATAGCAAATAAATACATGAAAAAATGTTCAATATCACTGGTCATTCGAGAGATGCAAATGAAAACAACTCTGAGATTCCACTTCACTCCAGAAAGAATGGCTGCTATCATGAAATCAACCAATAACAAATGCTGGTGGGGCTGTGGGGAAAGAGGAACCCTGCTCCACTGCTGGTGGGAGTGTAGACTGGTGCAAGCACTGTGGAAATCAATATGGAGATACCGAGAAGAACTAGGACTGGAAGTCCCATTTGACCCCGCTATTCCACTACTGGGGATCTTCCCCAAAGAATTAAAAGAATCATACCACAGTGATATATGTGTGCCCAAGTTCATAGCAGTGCAGTTTGTGATAGCTAAAACTTGAGAACAGCCCAAATGCCCATCAACTGGAGAGTGCATAAAGAAAATGTGGGTTTTTTAAATAAAATGGAGTACTACTCAGCCATAAAAAATGAGAAATTAGAGACATTTATAGCTAAGTGGATGCATATTGAGGCAATACTCTTTAGTGAAATAAATAGGAAACACATGTGTAAATACCAAATAGTTTCTCTGGTGTGAGAAACTGAAAGTGTAAATAAGGACTAAATGTATAATAGGTCATGTGAAATAGGAAGAAAAGGGGCAAAGGGGAAGGAAGTGGGAGGGCTAGGGGAAAGGATAGAAGGGAATGGGATTAATATGAGAAAATGGAAAAATAGGAACAAAATCTTTGTAAATAGGGTTGACTGGAGGGGTTGAAGGGAGGGCTGGGCAAGGGTGAAAAATAAAACCAAGAGAGATTATGTAAAGGTTCTAATTTCCAATGATGAATGTCATTATGTTGTATACCTAAAATGTACCAATGATTAGAATGAATAATCGATAATGCAAAATAGGAAGAAAAGGTCCAAAGGGGTAGGGATAGTGGGAGGGGCAGGGGAAAGAAAAAAGGGAAAGGAAAAGTGATGAGAAATGGAAATAAAGTCTTTGTAAATAGGGAAGGGTGGAGGGGGTGAAGGGAGGGCTAGGAATGGGGAAAAAATAAGAACCAAGATGCATTATGTAAAGGTACAATTCCCAATGAGAAATGTAATTGTGTTGTATACCTACAATGTACCAATAAAAGAATTTAATACAAAAAAAATACTACTTTAGTTAAGGTACATTCTTCAGATTTTGGTCCATCACTCAGATTAGGCATAACCTCTTATTACTGACGATAATCCTGACAGAGGCCACACAGCCAGAGCTGTGATGTGAACATGGCATACTCAGCTGGTCATTGCTTCAGCTGGATCCGCTGAATGAGAGTAGATTCAAAGACCAAGGAAGATAATCTTAATATTTATAAACTAGTCACAAATTTTAATCTCCCAAATGACCACTTAAGATACCAGTCACACTGAAATCCTTTTTCTATCTGTGTGCTTTCTCACAGGTTCTGTTTCTACACAGAAACATGCTGCAAATGCTCTAGTTTTAAATAAAAATACAGTGATTCACTTTAAGTTTTAAAATGGAAAACATAAATTTTATAGCCAAATTATCTGGAATTATGTATGATAAACTGTCTACAGTAAAAAATATGCCACAGGTTGAATCTCTCCCCAGTATCCAACATGCTTGTGGAAGTCCTGCAACTACTAGCATGAGCTATGCCAACCTAGGTCAACAGTCACCCAAGCAAAACATAATTGAAAGTACTGATTTACCTACCACAACACACTGCATTCCAAAGCCAAGTATTAGTTAGGTTTGGGATTATCAATTTCATGTCTCCACTCCATTAATACAGAGAACTGAGTCTTGTTTTTATTACAAATTAGCTAGTATTAGAGTAAACTTGCTATAAAATTATTTATAACAAAATAAATTATTTTCAGTACTTCTCTACTAAGGGATATACAAATCATTAGCGTTTTATAACATTAGCTTAGGTCACTTTTCTGGACCCAAACATACTGTACAATCCTGAGTAAAAGTGTAAGGATAAATTTTCTTGGAGATCATTCTTGACCAAGAATCTATAAGAAAACACATAAATCACAATTTGTAATAATTCCCATTTTCATGAGAAGTACCATGAGTTCTTTAACTTTGGTAATTAAGCTTATCTGTGTAAACCATTTATCTTGATAAGAGTTCAGCAGGCTCTGCTAGGATCCCTCCAACACCATTTTTTTTTTTTTTTGGTACCAGGGATTGAACTCAGGACCTTGTACTTTCGAGGCAGGTGGCGGCACCACTGAGCTAAATCCCTGGCCCTACCATCATCACCTTTTGACACTGATACGATAAATAGTCTGGAAGAGCAGGGCAGAAGGACCTGAACCACAGTGGTAATCCATCAGCATGAACTCGGTAATGCAGCAGGCTGGAGGTGGATGGGAGCAGCCAACAGGCCAACAGCCCTTCACTTCTTTGGATGCCAACAACATGAAGCCTCAGTTTCTGCTGCAGCGTTTTTAGGGCAGAAGGCAGAGCAGCTTGAGGTTCTGATATTTTTATATTTTGCTTCACATCATTCACAAAGGATAACCACAGTTTACCAAAGTCTTCAGTTGAGATCTTTAATGGCCTAATGAAATCTAATAGTGATAAGTTTACAGAAAATTCCAGCTGAACAGAATGAGTATCCACCATTTGATAATTGACAAAACCAGAGAGATTCTCTTCTGTAAAAGGCTTTTCCATCTGCAGGCTATACTGAAAATTTTTGGTGCTTCCTGCTTCCATTACAGGCAAACAGCATCCAGACTGCTCACTGATCTTGAAATTTTGTGCAGGAAAAATGTCTAAGTCAGCACCTTTCAACTGGGAACCACTCTTACTAGTGACTGACCAGACCATCAGCAAACAATCGTCTTTCCAGAGTTTGTAGGAAGACACAGACACAGTTTCGTCACTACAGACCTCCATGCGACCTGAACACATGTCCCCAGTAGTTTCTTCCAAAAGACAAGAGGCTGAGGTAATGTCCCTGGTCAATGAAGCTACAGCAAATGAAGGGGGCTGAAAAATTTCCATGTCGCTATCAGCAAACAAAGAAGGTGCAGACAGGCTGCAATCGGAGACTTTCTCAGCCAAAGGCAGTTCTGAGAGAGACTCTGAATCCGAAAGTTCTGGGCCGAGGGGGAGGTCCTTTGATTCTACGTCTTCTCCATCCCGCAAAGCCAGTCAAATAATCATTTTCTTCATAGGCCGCTTGTGACAGAGAATTAAGAGAAGAACAAGTCAGATTATGGGTACTGGCTGCTTCTCCACTTTTGGCCGCCTTGACTTTTGATTTTCTTCTGAACTTGTGAGAGATGAAGTCTGGTTTTCCTAGCAAATTGATGATACTTTCTGATCCTAGCCCAACAAACAACGATGATGCCAACAGCTGCTTCTCCTTCTCTTCTTTAGACGGGGCGAGGACCTGAGCTTGAGACCTTTTTGCTGCAGCCTTGTCTATGTTCTCCGCAGCCCAGACCTCTGGAGGAAGGGGCGGAGCTTCGGCTCCATCCCGGGCTGCGCTCTCCTTCTGGGGCAGATAGCCCTCTTTCCCCCATAGCTTCTTCACACCATCCAGCTTCAAGTTATTTGTCTCTTTCAGCCCAGCCTCGGCACTATTTCCAGATATATCTGAACCAAGAGAAATGCCAGCAGGAGACTGTGGTCCAGTGAAACCAGATGAAGAGAAGGAGAGTCCATATGGCTCAAAGTTGAGAACTTTTTCCTGAGAAAGCTTTTCCTCCTGGCGTTGGTGGTGAGGTTTGTAAGGTTCTGCCCCCTGGCTGAGTCCTTCAGCCACATAATCATCCAGAAAAGATAAGGAAGCATGTACCACCACGTCTTCGCAGCTCTTATTGACTGGAAGCAAGCTCTTCATAACTTCTACATTCTCACGCAAATGCTTTAATTCAAATGTGTGCTGTCTCATGCAGGTATCCAAGGATATGGTAAACTCCTGCATTATTCTCTCCACTGTATCAGAAGCCTGTGCTTGAGCTGTCAGCTTGGTCACTGCAGCAATCAACCAGGCTTTCGTTTCTGAAGAAATGGAGTCACTCATAAGTAACTTACAGAGCCTCTTTATAACGTCCTCTGGCTTTTCTGTATCTAAGAGGTAAGAATACTCTCCTAACAGCTACTCTTTTTTCTAAGAGGTTTCCTTATTGGGCTAACTTGATTGCATGTATATAGCCAAAGGAAGCATCATATCCAAGCATTTCACAATACATAAGTCTCACCATACATTCCTTCATCATTTTCAGTGTCGTAGTAGGAGCAGAAACGGTTGCCTTCAAACTACTCAGTTCCTGCTGGATTAATTTCTCTTCTTCGTGCTTGGAGGTGAGGGCGGTGATGCTGCGGACCAGGCCGCCCAGGCTGGAGGAGAAAGGCGCCTTGGCCACCTTGGGCCCGCCGCCCGGCTGGCTCTGGAGGAAGAGTCCCGGCTGCGCCGTCAGCGTCCTCTCCATGATGTCGGTAGAATACTTCTTCTTTTTTTTTTTTTTTTGTATTAAATTCTTTTACTGGTACATTGTAGGTATACAACACAATTACATTTCTCACTGGGAATTGTACCTTTACATAATGCATCTTGGTTCTTATTTTTTCCCCATTCCTAGCCCTCCCTTCACCCCCTCCACCCTTCCCTATTTACAAAGACTTTATTTCCATTTTTTCCATTTCTCATCATTTTTCCCAAAGGGGTAAGGGTAATGGGAGGGGCAGGGGAAAGGAAAGAAGGGGAAGGAAGGTAGAATGCTTCTTAATCTCACTCTTTTCACTTTGTGTCTAGAAAAAATAAAACGGTCCTTAATCTTCCTAAATTCTTTGTTTTTCAGATAAATACATTATTACTCTTACATGGTTTACGTTGTATTTATAATTTGAGTCTCTTTTTCTAATCTTTCAATGTCAATAAATTGATCAGAAAGATCATTTGATGGGAGTTATATTTACACCCAGAGTTAAACCTTATAGTAGGGCTTACATTTCATAAGTGGTTACTGAATAGTTATAAAAGATATTTCAAAACAGTAATTATAGAAAATAGTCAAACACAGATTTTTTTTTAAAGTTAACTGGAAATTCCTCCTATGGTTTATTTTAGGATTGGGATGTCATAATGGGCATATCAGATTGCTAATATTTATTTATAGTTCTACTTAAGTAAACTTTATTTTGAATCAGCTATTCTCAAGTTTACCTCAATTCTTTTTGTGTCTTATAATTTTGAGAACTCAGAAAAAGAAAAATGATTTATTTACACTAGGTCTAGATCCTTTTAGCAGAATTTCCTTCACAAATGCTGGTAATAATATGTTATCAAAGTCAATAATCATGTTAAAACTTGCATAAAACTTTGACAAATAATATAAAAATAAATTTATTGTATTTTGTATTTAATTTTTAAATCCTATACTTTAGCTATTGTCACAGAATGCATCTTTATGGAAAATGATCAAGCTTTATTTGTATAACCTCAATTCAGAAAGCCTTTAATTATATATTTTCATTTCAAAGAGAAAACTTGTCTTAATTTAATGAGAAAGTATGCCTTTGCAGTTTGAAGAATTAGTAAAATGTCATATTTTGGGAATATAGGCAAGTACATAAAATTTCTACTTTTTGCTATATTTAACACTGAAATATATATTTTAAAGAATCTCAAAAATGTTATTTCATTTCAAAGTTATATATTTATCTTTTATTGAAGATATATATGTAAATAGGAAAAAGTGGATATATTTAAACCATAATTACATAATTCTCAGTTGATTTATAAATTGATATATCAAAAGTTTCTATAATTAATTTGTAATTGCCACCATTACAAAGAAGTATCTAAGTTAAATCAGGTTAAAAAAAAGCAGTTTGTATGGTATTGCATTTATGCTCATATGCTCAGTGTTGATTTATTTAATTCACAATTGATATTTGTAAAATTTTTTCAAACTTAGAAAAATGCAGTTATTAGTATGGATTAATTCAATTAAACTTAACATTTTGTAAAATATTCCTGTTATACACTTAAGTATAACTGGATCAATAAAGTAACTTGCACATAAAGTGAAGACTTTCACAATAAAATTATACTTGTTTTACACTTAGTGAGAATTCCTGAAAACATTTTGGAAAAGACTACTAATGGTCTTGACTATTAATGGTAACAATTTATTGCATTCTTCTGCCTTTTTTTCAATTTTGTTAAGTAGTTAAGTGTTAAGTTCTACTTTTCCTTTTGTTTTCAAATAGACTCTTCAGCATGTAAACTTGAATGGCTGACACCACCACTAAATTAATCATAGACCAGAAATTGACTCTATCAAAGTTGCTTTCTTGCATGTTTTGATTGCAAGCTTCAAATGGTCTAAGTAGAGTTTGTATATGAACTCTTTTGCTTATGCTGGACTTGATGCTGTTTGTAGATTCTAGGATGTCCTCCAGTTTCATCTCTAACATATCTGTACCAGTAATGAATTTCTTCCAGTCTTCTTATTCTTGTGCCTGTTCTCCCATATTATCCAAGATTAATTCAAAGAAAATCACTTTCTCAGAAATGGTGCTGAATGAATTGCCAAAGCAGAACATGTAACCACCAACTTCAGTTTCTGCAGTATGAATCCCATCTGATTCTCTTTGTTCAAAATCTAAGTTTTTGCCTTCTGGAGAGGCAAGATGAAAATCAATATCTTAGCCTGCTCCATCTAAAACTTGGTACTCGATCTCCAGTGAGGCCTTCAGGGGCCTGGGGTGGTAAAAACACTTCTTCTGGTCGGCCTGTAGGGTAAAGGTAAAGTCGCTGTCTAAGGAAGGCATGAAGCCGGCCACCCTGGCAGCAGCCCGAGGGGCAAAGTGACCAGGAGGAGCAAGGGGAAAGGCAGCCAGATTTTGTCGCCCATCCCTTCTGGGGGTGGGGTGGGGCATAACGGGCTGAAGACCACATGGGAGATGTGGGACTCAGGCACCTTGGCTCTGTTTTTCCTCCTTGAACTCCTCTTGGCCTGGGAACCCTGACTTGGGAAAACTTCAGGTGACCCTGCAATAGCAGTGGCAGAGACTGCAAGTGATGTCCTCCAAAGGGTAGAGAGCAGATAATTTTCTTTTCTCTAAGTAGCTGGTAGATTTTGTTGGGTACTGGTCTAAGCATTTGAATTCATCATCCTTTTTACTTCTCATAATAACTATATGTGGTAGATGTTTTCAGTACTCACATAGTAGGGTTGAGAAAACTGAAGCATAGAATCTTTCAAGTAATCAGCTCAAAACAACTCAATGAATGAGTATTAGATCTAGAAATACAGCTAGTCTGTGGTCTCAAGCACTTACTACGCTGCCTCCGAGTTGATCTGTTTTCTGATGCTAGTGAAACAATTCCAAGATGGGTAAGTTATAAAGAAAGGAAGCCTGAAGTGGCACAGGACATCACATTGTAAGGAGCAGAGAGTGCACATGTGTGTATTCTCTGGTCTCTCTCCCTCTTCTGATAAAGCCACCAAAATTTTTATCTAATCTTAATCACCTCCCTAAAGCCTCACCTCAAAACACCAAAGTCAGTTTGAGTTTCCACTTCCTCAGTTTCTCACACTGGACATCAAAATTTCACTGGCCTTGACGAGTTTTAATAAAAGTTAAGTAGGAAAATATGTGCAAGTCATCCAGTATAATAACTTCCCTATATTAGACCCTCTACCTGATGCATGCAATGTACAAAGTATTGGGAAATTGGGAGACCATCTGAAATTGCAATAGAGTCTATTCACAACATAAAGCTTACTATATTTTTCTGAGCTGTATTTTGTAATTTATGTAGTAGTTTCATGATTATCCTAGATATCTATGATTTATCATATTTATTAACTTTTAATGAGAAATCAGTGCATCGTGATGTTATTTATATTGGGGGATAAGCAGATGAAAATATTTTATTACTCAAAGTCCCCTAAAGTAGTTCATTTTTCCTCCATCAATGATTCTATCTCACTTCTCATGATATTTCTATAATACCACAAAGGATAGAAAAGTGGATTTAAGTTCACTTAGCAGGAAAAGACTTCCAACTTATACAACAATGCCAAGCTTTATTCCAAGGTATCCTACTAGTCTCCAGCCCAAATCACTCCATGTACTATATTTGTCATTTCAAGGTCAGTCATCTTCACATCTGACAGGGCAATAAATCAACAACCAGCAACTCTTCTTGTCTTCTTGCACATGATATTTTAAAATTTTTAAATTCTTTTATTGGTACATTTTAGGGATACAATTCGTTTACATATATCATTGGATGTTTGTACCTGTACATGATGTATCTTTGTTCTTATTTTTCCCCCATTACCTGTTGCACATGATTATTGCAAGAGGAAGTTCACTGACTTTGGTTGGGCAACGGTTTCTCTCTTTGCAAGGCCTCTCCGCAATTCAATCTACGACCACTAGAGGGTAGCAAGTAGGCCAGCGTGAATGTTTATTTGAGCTAGACATCAGGTGGCAGTGTTTCCACTAACAACTGCTTCAATTCTGGATATATGCAGTGCACTGAAACTGGATTCTCAAGGAAAGAAAATATAGTAGATTTAGACACAGCTTTCACAAGGTGGTGACATTTGAGAAAAGATATAGGAAGTGCACAGGTGCATAATGTAGATATTTGAGGGAAAATATTACAGGCAGAAGCAGCAAAGACAAGGGGCAAATAAATGTCCCGAAGTGGAAACTTGCTCATGTTTCAGGAATATCTGCTCCTTTAGCTCTTTACACTTACCAGGATGCTGTTTTAGAAGAGACTTGTTAATGCATTCATCACTGCTAAATGGGTTTTGACTTTTAAATCTATTGATCAGCTTGCAATTTATTGGTAGGTCTGACATCTTTATTTCGGTTCCCTTTGGTGTCCACTTGAGCTTGGTAATGCCACCATCCCTGAGACGTCAGCCACCCTGCTGTGGTGCCCTTGCTTTTCTGTGGTCAAAACCCTGCTTGGTAGGGTCCTCTCAGATGCTGCATCCTGGCTGAAAATACAAGTCAGAGATGCTTTTCAGAATTAGAGAAAGTTAAGTCTTCTTTCCCAAACATTTGAAAGTAGGAACAATAAATCCTATATCATAGGACTTGCATATTAAATTAGGTAATTATTCTGAAATGTGTAACATGGTGATTCACTTATATTAAGGTCAATAAATATCAACTTTCTCTTTTCTTGGTAAAACCTGCCTTTCCCTAAGTATGCAGGTTGGTGACTCATTCATACTTTTTCTTCTCTTCACATATGTTTAATGATGGAAGCTTCTATAAAACTTACTAATCCATCATTTTCCCTGAAAGTAGTCATCGTTTTGCCATATCCTCTTAGAGTCATTTCCTTCTGAGCATATTAATACATTCAAAGTGATGGGATGACATAGAGAAAACTCTCAAGTAGGTTTTATTTTCATTTTCCTAACATTTTTGAATGCTTTTTACCCCATGGACATCATATTTCTGAAGTAGATAAGTTTATGCCCTTTTAATTGTTTATATTTTTATTGATTTATATGATTTTCTTATACATTTTCTTTTTCAGAAATATGCATTGATAATATAATTTTTGAGTCTGTCCACTGATTTTTTAATCTTCTTAATAATAATTTTTAACAAGAATAATTAAAAATGTATTCCACATTAATAGGCAGCTAGCTTAAAAGTTTTATTTGTGCCAGGTAGGGTGGTAGACTCCTGTAGTCCCAGCATTCTGGGAGGTGAGGCATGACGATCACAATTTTGAGCCCTGTCTGGGTAACTTAGTGACTTAGCAAAACTCTGTCTCAAAATAAAAATGAAAAAAAAAAGGGCTGGGGATACAGCTCAGTGCAAATGCCCTGAGTTCAGTCCTCTGTACCAAAACAAGTTATATTGTTTGGTTTTCTTTCTTTCTTTTTTTTTTTTTTATAAATTCTTTTATCGGTACATTGTAGGTATACAACACAATTACATTTCTCATTGGGAATTGTACCTTTACATAATGCATCTTGGTTCTTATTTTTTCCCCATTCGTAGCCCTCGCTTCACCCCCTCCACCTTTCCCTATTTACAAAGACTTTATTTCCATTTTTTGCATCTCTCATCATTTTTCCTTTCCCTTCTTTCCTTTCCCCTGCCTCTCCCACTACCCCTACCCCTTTGGACCTTTTCTTCCTATTTTGCATTATCGATTATTCATTCTAATCATTGGTACATTTTAGGTATACAATATAATGACATTCATCATTGGAAATTTGCACCTTTACATAGTCTCTCTTGGTTCTTATTTTTCACCCTTGCCCAGCCCTCCCTTCAACCACTCCAGTCCTCCCTATTTACAAAGATTTTGTTCCTATTTTTCCATTTTCTCATATTAATCCCATTCCCTTCTATCCTTTTGCCTAGCCCTCCCACTTCCTTCCCCTTTGCCCCTTTTCTTCCTATTTCACATGACCTATTATACATTTAGTCCTTATTTACACTTTCAGTTTCTCACACCAGAGAAACTATTTGGTATTTACACATGTGTGTCCTATTTATTTCACTTAAGAGTATCATCTCAATGTGCATCCACTTAGCTATAAATGTCTCTAATTTCTCATTTTTTATGGTGAGTAGTACTCCATTTTATTAAAAAACCACATTTTCTTTATGCAGTCTCCAGTTGATGGGCATTTGGGCTGTTTCCAAGCTTTAGCTATCACAAACTGTGCTGCTATGAACATGGGTGCACATATATCACTGTGGTATGATTCTTTTAATTCTTTGGGGAAGATCCCCAGTAGTGGAATAGTGGGGTCAAATGGGACTTCCAGTCCTAGTTCTTTGAGGTATCTCCATACTGATTTCCACAGTGCTTGCACCAGTCTACACTCCCACCAGCAGTGGAGCAGGGGTCCTCTTTCCCCATGGCCCCACCAGCATTTGTTATTGGTTGATTTCATGATAGCAGCCATTCTTTCTGGAGTGAAGTGGAATCTCAGTGTTGTTTGCATTTGCATCTCTTGAATGACCAGTGATGTTGAACATTTTTTCATGTATTTATTTGCTATTTCTACTTCTTTGTGTGAGAAATGTCTGTTCATTTCAGATGCCCATTTTTGGATTGGGTCTTTAAATTTGGGAGGTCTGATCTTTTTAAGTTCTTTATAGATTCGAGATAGTAGACCTTTGCCTGAGGAAGAGTAGGTGAAGATTTTTTCAGACATTGTGTTTTGTCTCTTCACACTGCTGGTGGTTTCTCTTGCTGTGCAGAAACCTTTTAATAAGAAGAGATCCCACTTGTTGGTTGTTTGTGCTAGTTCATAGGCAACTGAGGTTTTGTTCATAAAATCTTTTCCTGCACCGATGTCTTCAAGGCTTCTACCTAACCTCTGTTCCAACTGGATCAGAGTTTCTATTTTAATATTTAGATCTTTAATCCATTTTGATTTTAGTTTAGTGCATGGTGAGAGATACAGGTCTAGTTTTAATCTTTGGCAAGTTGAAGCCCAATTTTTCCAGCACCATTTATTATAGAGGCTATCTTTCCTCCAGTGAGGGTGTTTGGCTCCTTTATCGAAGATGAGAGGGCTGAGTGTGGTTGGTGTTGTTTCTGCATCTTCTAATCTGTTCCACTGGTCCTCAAGTCTGTTTCTTTGCCAGTACCATGCTGTTTTTATCACAGTAGCTTTGTAGTAGAGTTGCAGGTTGGGGATTGTGATACCCCCTGCCATGTCTCTGTTACCTAGAATTGCTTATGCTATTCTGGGTCTCTTCTTGTTCCAAATGAATTGTTGGATTGCTTTCTCAAGGTCCATGAAGTATGCTTCTGGGATCTCAATTGGAATTGCATTAAATGTATATAGCAGTTTTGGAAGTATGGCCATTTTCATTATATTAATCCTTCCTACCCAGGAGCAGGGGATGTCTGTCCATTTTCTGATATCATCATCAATCTCTCTTTTCAGAGTGCCATAGTTTTCAGAGAAGAGGTCTTTGATTTCTTTTGTTAGGTTGATTCCTAGGTATTTCAGTTTTTTGGATGCTATTGTGAAAGGAATTATTTGCCCTATTTCTCTCTCAGTGAGTCTGTCATTGGTGTAGAGGAAAGCTATTGATTTTTGTATATTAACCTTGTAACCAGCTACCTGACTGAACTTGGTTATTAAGTCTAGAAGACTTTTGGTGGAGTTCTTGGGATCTTCTATATAGAGTATCATGTCATCTGCAAATAATGACAATTTGACTTCTTCATTACCTATCTTTATTCCTTTTATTTCTTTCTCTTGTCTAATTGTGGTAGCTAATGTTTCCAGAACTATATTGAACAAGAATGGTGATAGTGGACATCCTTGTCTTGTTCCTGATTTTAGTGTGAAGGATTTCAGTTTTAAACCATTTATTTATGATATTGGCTGTTGGTTTTTCATAGATGGCTTGTATCAGTTTGAGGTAGAGACCATCTATTCCAATTTTTTGTAGGGTTTTTATCATAAATGCATTTTGGATTTTGTCAAATGCTTTTTCTGCATCTATGGAGATAATCATATGGTTTTTGTCCTTGGCTATATAGCGTATTAGATTGATTGATTTTCGTATATTGAACCATCCCTGCATCCCTGGGATGAATCCCACTTGATCAGGGTGTATGATCTTCTTGATGATCTTCTGCATTCTGTTTGCCAGTATCTTATTAAGGAATTTTGCATTTATGTTCATTAGTGAGATTGGCCTATAGTTCTCTTTTTTGGTTGGGTCTTTCTCTGCTTTGGGAATCAAGGTGATGCTTGCTTCCAGGAATGAATTTGGGAGTACTACTTCCCTTTCAATTTCATTGAAGAGTTTCAACAGCAGTGGCAGCAGTTCCTCTCTAAATGTCTTGTAGAATTCAGCAGTGAAGCCATCAGGGCCTGGGCTTTTCTTAGTTGATAAGTTTTGAATTACATTTTCAATTTTATTGGTTGATATTGGGTTGTTCAGAGTTTTTAGGTCTTCTTTGTTCAACTTTGGTAATTCATGTGTATCTAGGAATCTGTCCATTTCTTCTGTGTTGTCCACCTTATTGGCATATAGGCTCTGGAAGTAGGTATTGATGATCCTCTGGATTTCTGCTGGGTCTGTTGTCATTTCACCCTTTTCATTCCTAATTGCATGGATTTGGGCCTTTTCTTTCCTTTTTCTGACAAGGTTGGCTAAAGGTTTGTCAATTTTGTTGATTCTTTCAAAGAACCAACTCTTGGCTTCATTAATTTTTTGTATCGTTCTCTTAGTCTCCATTGCATTGATTTCTCCTCTGATCTTTATAATTTCCTCCCTTGTATGAGTTTTGGGGTTGTCCTGCTCTTCTTTTTCTAGAAGCTTGAGGTTCAGGATCAGGTTGTTTAATTGGGCTCGTTCTGTTTTCCTAATATGCCTATTCACTGCTATGAATTTCCCTCATAAGACTGCTTTCATTGTGTCCCATAGATTCTGATATGTTGCATTGTCATTGTCATCTAATTGAAGGAACTGTCTGATTTCTTCTTTAATTTCCTCTGTGACCCATTGGTTATTCAGAAGTGTGTTGTTCAATTTCCACATGTTTATGAAATTTTTTGAGTTTCTTTTGCTATGGATCTCCAATTTCATCACACTATGGTCTGGTAATGTACAGGGGATAACTTCAATTCCTTTGCACTTACTTAAACATGTTCTGTGTGTGGGTATGTGGTCTATTTTGGAGAATGACCCATGTGCAGCTGAGAAGAATGTGTATTCTGATTTTGTGGGGTGGAAGACTCTGTAAACATCTGTTAAGTTCATTTGTTCAAGAGTTTGATTGAGTTCTAGTATTTCATTACTTATTTTTAGTCTAGTTGATCTATCCATTTGTGACAGTGGGGTGTTGAGGTCCCCCACTACAATTGTATTTGTGCATATATGACTTTTCATGTCCATTAGTATTTGTTTTATATAGTTGGGTGCACTAGTGTTTGGTGCATAGATATTTATGATTGTCATCTCTTCCTCTTGGATTGTTTCCTTTACAAGGATATAGTGTCCTTCTTCACCTCTCTTAATCAGTGTTGGTTTGAAATGTACTTGATCTGCAAAGAGGATTGCTACTCCTGCTTTTTTTCAGGTTCCTGTTGCATGGAGTATTGTTTTCTACCTGTTAACTTTCAGTCTATGAGTTTCCTTTTGAATTAAGTGTGTTTCTTGTATGCAGCATATTGCTGGATTTTGCTTCTTGACCCATTCTGCCAGTCTATTTCTTTTGATTGGTGAATTGAGACCATTAACATTGATGGTTATAACTGAAACGTATTGACTTGTCATTGCCATGACTTTTTCTTTTTGTTGGGTTCTTCCCCTTTACATTTAATTTCTTGTCATGCCAGATGGCTTCATTCTGCTTTGCTTCCTGGGGTTGTGATCCTCAATGTCTGTTCCTAGGATATTGTGTAAAATTCTTTGGAGTGCTGGATTGGTATTCACGAAGTTCCTAAGGTGCTGTTTGTCATGAAAGTATCTTATTTCTCCACCCATTTTGAAAGATAGTTTTGCAGGGTACATCAATCTGGGTTGGAGGCTGTTTTCTTTTAGGGCTTGGAATATGTCACTCCAAGCTCTTCTTGCCTTGATGGTTTGTGTTGAGAAGTCTACTGTGATTCTGATGGGCTTTCCTTTGTATGCGTTTTGCTTCTTTTCTCTAACTGCTTGTAGAACTTTGTTCTTCTGTTGTGTTTCTGGAATCTTAACAATTATATGCCTATGTGTAGATTTTTTTTTTGATCAAGGCTAGTTGGAGTCCTATATGCCTCACTTATCTATATGTCAAGCTCTTTTCCCCTGCTTGGGAAGTTTTCTGCCATTATTTCTGTGAAGAGGTTTTTTATGTCATCTGCACTCTCTCCTGTTTCTTCATTGAGCCCAATCAGTCTTATGTTATTCTTCTTTGCATCATGTAGCAGCTGCTGGATTGATTTCTCATGTTCCCTTATAATTTTGAAGCAATTTTTCTTTTCCTGGTCACTAATTGCAATCTTCTCTTCCATATCTGAAATTCTGTCCTCACATCGGCTCATTGTGCTGTGTAGACTTTCAATGGAGTTTTTCATGTCCTGAAAATCTATTTGCATCTGTTTTATGGATTTCATTTGTTTCTTATGTTGGGATTCCATCATGTTCCTGAACTCCTCTCTAGATTTATTAATCATGTCTTGCACTAGGGGCACAATTTCTCCTGTTATCTGAGAAATTATTTCTGATTTCCTTTTTTCCAGATCCCCTTTTGTTGGCAGTTCAGTGGGTCCAGGTGGTTGAGTATCAGAGTGTTCCATCTCATTTCCCTTTGGGGTTGCTGTAGATGACCTGGAAGTCTGGTTTTGAGACTTATTTATGTGTTTTCTCATTTCAACTGGGGTGGCAGGCTCTTAACACCTGTATTGAGTACCTTCTCTGAGCTAGGAGAGTTGGGCCAGGGGCCAGGAGCAGCAGTAGGGATGGTGACCAGGAAGCCCCTTCCTCTGGACCAGGAGCAGTGGGATGGCGGCTCAGAAGCCCCTACCTCTGGGCCGGGAGCAGCGGGACTCAGTACCTTGGTCTGGTGGTCTGGTGTCCTTTGCGTCTTTGCAGTGTGGAACCAGGTGGCTGCCTGTCTGCAGCGGGGTGATTTGGCATCTTCTGAGTGACTTTGCACCTCGGTAGGGCATGCACAGACCTGCCTGTCTGCAGTGAGTGGATTCGGCATCTTCTGTGTGACTCAGGACCTCAGTAGGGAGTGCACAGACCTGCCTGTCTGCAGCGGGGTGATTCGGTGTCTTCTGCAAGACTCCGGTTTTCTTTAACAACTTTAAAAATGATTTTTTTCTTGTTGACTTTCAGTGCTTCTGATGATAATTCAGGTATCATTCTTAGTGACATTTCTCGGAACACAGTATATCACTGCCATGATTAAGGTGGAGTATCAGCTGGCCTTGAGATCTGCCTAGGTGATTGGTGGGGCACACTTCTAGGTGTGTGTGGGTGGCTCATGGAGGTGTGACCTTGGTTACTATATATGGACCCTGGCTCCATCTCTGGTGCTGCTCCCCTGCTTTGCTTGGATGCCATGAACTAAGCAGCTTTGTTCCATCACATCTTTCTGGCATGATATTCCTGCCTTGAAGCCTGCCAGCCATAGACAGAATCCCTTGAAATTATGAACTAAATTAAAGCTCTCCTTCTTTAAGTTATGTGCATTGAGTATTGTGTCTCAGCAATGGGAAAGCTGACTGGTATGATCACCTTTCTCTGGCTGTAGCAAGTATTTTTTTCTTCTGGTCTGTTTTTGTGCTGTTTGTACTTAAACAGACACCTGAATATGAATTTTTCTTCCATGCCTATCATGCTTTGCTCTCCTTTCATTTGCCTGTGTGTGGTAGCACAAGATGTGCTAATGAGAATTCACCTTGTACTTCATTATATCTCAGTAGTTGAGGTACAAAATACCAATGGGAGACTGTGACTGAAAAGAAACATGAATATCACACAGAATAGCTGCATCACATTGGCAGGAAGCATGATTTTTCTGTTGTTTTTATTTGAATGCTATGTGTTGTTACAGGAGGTGCATATGGGTGCCAAGTTGACAGGGGGATACAATGGTGGATTTTGTTGTATTGTTTAGGGTTATGATTGGCCATAAGAGAAACTGTGAGATTTGGCAGGTGGTTGTGATGCACAGCTGTATTGTATTTGCTCTGCAGGTTCAGAGTTCCAGGCACGGGGACAGCTCACACACATTGCTGCTGATCTGCCAACTCAACTTTTAAAATTTCTTTTTATTTAGTGTTGAGGTACAAATTCAGGGACTTGTGTAAGAGAACCTTTACCACTGAGTTATATATCCTGCCAGCTTCTCATATTGTTGACACACAACTCCTTTAGCTTCTCTTTGTCTTGGGGTAACATTACATGTCGCACAATGATGGACAACTCTGCTTCTCCTGCAGTTCATGCATAAAACAAGATTGAAGGAGTTGAGGGACAGAGACATTTTAGTTTGTCCTTTAGGTTCCAGTTATCCTCTTGGTGTCCTTACGTCCACATGGTTCATCCATATGCTTGTCCTCATCCAGCTTCTCATCCTAAGCATAAGTCTAGCTGTACCCCATTTAGTCAATACAGGCTCAATACCAGGTGCAAACACAATATCTTTGCAGAGACTCCCCCTTACAGCACCAGCAATTGCACGAGGTCTCATCTTTATTATTACTCTCTTATGCTGCATCACTCCTGGTGGCTCTGTGTCTCTGATCCTGTATAATTGACACAGAGCCTAACCAGAGTGCCTAAGGAAATTATTTTCATGATGATTTCTCATAACTGACTCGAGTTTGTGCTTTGAGCATCTTTATGTTTAGTTTTCAACAACCTTAAACATGTTCTGTATGATTTTAAGGTAAAAATTGAAGACCAAGGATGTTTTAGAAGAATGTTCCTCCTAACAACTCTTCCCAAAGGCGGTAGAAGGAGGTTTTACTTAGAATTAAATCTTCTGATCCTAACCACAGCTGCTTCTTCTTGTCTGGTATCTGCAGGTGTGCTTCTCAGATAGGTCTCTTAACATGAGGCTATTTCCTGTAGAGCTCTTGGGTTTTTATTCAGCTTTTACTCTTACTTCAAACACTGTGCATGTTCCCAGAGAGCACAGAAATGCTCTGAAGAATTTTCCTGCTGTAAGACTGAAATGGTGAAACTGACAGTTTTAGTTGCCTCCTGGATGTAGACAGAACAGTGACTATCCTCTTTATTCTCATCCCAAAGTTCGTGGAGAATAAGGAAAATCATCTCTCCACTAGAATATTGCTTGTACCAAAAAATACAGAATAAGTGACTTGTTTCATAAAAGCAACCCAGGGTAACTGTTTCTCCTTCATGCCTGGATATGTTCAACTAGGTTCGAGTCATGTTCTGGGCCACTTTGGATCCTTTGGAAACAAACAGGAAACAGAGCTGATTCTCAGACATAGTGAAGAAAATATAAAAATTAGACTAATTTAAGACCCAAAGACAAACTAAACTGAAATCAGTTTGTTTTTCTCCCATCTCCACTTCCTCTTCTATCCAAGGTGAAGCACCATGTCCCTGGTGTAATCCTCTCATCCATAATGTTTTTTCTGTGTGTGAATCATCTGTACCAGAATAGATGAAGGCCATGGACACACAGAGCAAGATGGAAAGTGGCAAGTGTTCCGTGTCCCTCTGCATAGTGTATTTTCTTCTGCCTCAGGTTCAGAGTTCAGGGCCTCTGAGAGCCTGAGCATACACACAAATTATACAAGTACTTTCTGGGTTCTTATGTTGTGCCTCCAAACAGGAAATGGGGTTCTTAGGTTCATAGTTCACAAGGTCTCTGAACAGATGACCAAAATTGTGGCTCACCTCAAAGCGTTCCTCTTTTTACCCTTCTTTCCCTGGGTAGTTAGGTTAGGCTGTACCTAAAGAGGGGCTCTGAGAGAAGTAGTTAATTTGAGGATTGGAGCGGGCAATTGCAGATTGAGCTGGTTCATACACACTGATGTTACTCAGTGGAGTAATTTTTAAGTTTTATGTGTAGTAGAATTGATTATGAGCCATGGACTCTCCTTGTTTTATCTACTTACTATCAATCTTCATTTGTTTTATTGTTTTACAGGATGAATTATTATAAGGGGACCAAGGAGGCAACTAGAAAACCAAACGCTAGTCTCTAAATTAGTTACAGTAAGGCAAATATTATAAATAAGAGACCAGTGAGTGGTGCATAGGAAAGTTTCTAATTATGTGAGATTTGCTCCTCTGTCCTGTTTCACCTCTGAGTGCTAACAGGAGCCTTGTGCTCTGGTTGGTGATTATTTGTACCTAAGCAGATGGAGACCACAAGTGCCCACAACAGTCTGGGAGCAGCATGGCAGTAGGGTTTCCCTCCTGTTGAAATGACTGCTCTGGGTTTGGGATTATCCAGGTGTGTGCAGTACCTATCTCAGAAATGCAGTTTTTGAGTGTGTCAAGTTTGAATGAGTTATGGTATCTAGGTTGATAAATTATTTTTCTTTCCTAAAAATTGTCTTGTCCTTTGTCATGATTTCATTGATAAATGATGATATCTGGTAAAAGTTAAAGCTCAATATATGAGAAAATATTTAAAGACATATACCATTGAAAAATTTTAAGTTTAGAGCACCCGGAAGGAAGCTCCCCTGCTGCCATCCCAGGCTCCTAGGGCCAAGAAGGTGAGCCAGTCCCAGCACATGGAAGGAAGCGCTCCCTCTACCATCCCAGGCTCCTGGGGCCAAGAAGGTGAGCTGGTCCCAGCACCCGGAGGAAGCTCCCCCGCCTCCATCCCAGGCTCCTAGGGCAGAGAAGCTCAGTGGGTTCCAGCACCCGGAAGGAAGCTCCCCTGCTGCTATCCCAAGCTCCTAGGGCACAGAAGGTGATCCACGTGGGCGCCAGAAGCACCCCCTCCCCCAGGGAAATGAGAAGACATATAAACAAGCCTCAAAAATAGACTTCCAGATCACCTACAGCAACCCCAAAGGGAAACGAGATGGAACACTCTGATACTCAACCACCTGGACTCTCTGACCTAGCAACAAAAGAGGATCTGAGAAAAATGAAATCAGAAATAATTATTCAGATAACAGCAAAGATTGTGCTCATGGTGCAAGACATGATTAATAAATCTAGCGAGGACACAGATAAAAAAAAATAGATCTGAGGAACATGATGGAATCCCAACATAGGAAACAAATGGAATCCATAAAACAGATACAAACAGATTTTCAAGAGATTAAAAACTCCATCAAAAATCTGTGCAGCAGAATGAACCAATGTGAGGATAGAATTGCACATATAGAAGATAAGATTGCAATTAGTGAGGGGGGAAAGAAAAATTGCTTTAAAATTGTAAGAGAACTTGAGAAATCAATCCAACAGCTGCTAGATGATGCAAAGAAGAATAACATAAGACTGATTGGAGTCAATGAAAAAAGAAGAGAGAGTGCAGATGACATAAAAAAACTCTTCACAGAAGTGATGGCAGAAAATTCCCAAGGAGGGGAAAAGAACTTGACATACAGATAAGTGAGGCATATAGGACTCCAGCTAACCTTAATCAAAAAAAATCTGCACATAGGCATATAATAGTTAGGATTCCAGAAATCCAACAGAAGAACAAAATTCTGCAAGCAGTGAGAGAAAAGAAACAAATCACATACAAAGGAAAGCCCATCAGAATCACAGCAGACTTCTCAATGCAAACTCTCAAGGCAAGAGCTTGGAGTGATGTATTTCAAGCCCTAAAAGAAAACAGCCTCCAACCCAGATCGATGTACCCTGCAAAACTATCTTTCAAAATTGATGGAGAAATAAGATACTTTCATGATAAAGAGCACCTCAGGAACTTCATGAATATCAAACCGGCACTCCAAAAACTTTTAGACAATATCCTAGGAAAAGACAATGGGGATCACAACCCCAGGAAACCCAGCAGAATGAATCCATTGGTCGTGACAAATTAAACACAAAGAGGGAGAATCCAACAAAAAGAAAAAGTCATGACATGGCTTTTAAAACCTTTGACTTCATCTCCCTAATGAGTGTATAATTCAATCTTATTATTGTACTGATTAGTATTTTTCTGATTCTAGAACTGCACACCATTCCTTGTTCTATACTGGCTATTTATCATCTTCTTATGTCTACATTTCAATTGGGTTGTCTATTAATGAACTCTAAGAATTCTTTATATATTCTGCTCATAGGTTATATGCATTGTAAATATGGTCTGTTTAAGGACTACTTTTCATTTTAATGATGTCATTTAAAGTTCTAAATTTTGATGAAATCTCATCAATTTTTTTTCTTTTATACATCATGGGTTTTGTATCCTAGGTAGTTCTTGCCTACACTGAATTCATAAATATTTTTCCTTATAATTTCTTCTTAAAGTTTTATACTTTTAGGCTTTCTTATTTAGGTTCATAGATCCCTTCAAGTTATTTTCATGTATGGAAAAAAAGGGTTGAGGTTAATTTTTTATATATGGATACCAGGTGTTCTAGTGCCGTTTGCTGAAGACACTATTTCTTCCTCAGCTCTTGAACCGAGTTTATATTCTATAAAATGCTAATGTTAAATAATCTTTCAAAACTCAGTGGACCATATATGTGTGGTTCTATTTCTAGATTCTCTGTTTTATTCAAATTATCTATATGTCTTTCCTTACACCAACACTGCCTTGATTACTGTAGCTTTAGAAGAAGTCTTAAAATTGGGTGCTAAACATCTTCCAACACTGTTTTTGTTTTTGCCTTTTCTGGGTCCTTTGTATTCCTACATAACTTTAAAATTTCAATATCCAGTTCTTCATTTATAGCAAGTATACACAGACCTGAATTTTTATATATACCTTGTGTTTTCTAATCCTGCTAAATTCAAGTACAAGTTCTAGGGGCTTCTAGAGATTTCTTAGTATTTTCTCTGTAGATGATCATTTCATCTACATATAAAGATTTTGCTTCTGCAGTGCCAATCCTATCGTGGTTGTGTCATTTTATTGCCAGATTATTTTGGTTTAGACCTATGTTTCAAAGTCTAATGGACAGGTGAAGAGTGGGCATATATGCCCTTGTTCCCCACTTTAGGGAGAAAGCATTGTATTGTCTCCATTCATAGAGGGAGTTTTTGTTGGAAGTATGGAGTACATGTCTTTGATCTGTTGAGAAGGTTCTGTTCTACTTCTATTCTCCTGATAGCTTTTACCATGAACAGCTGTAGAATTTAGTCCAATACTCTTTCTCCAACTAGTGACTGGATCATATGGCTTTCTCCTTTCCTCTGTTAAAATGATGACTTTCGGGGGTGGATCTTCCAATGCTGAACCAACACTGCCATCCCTATAACAAAACCACTTTCTACATACTGCCAGATCTGACTTCTAAGAGTTTGTCTTATTAAGCAAATTTCTATCTATGCTCATACTTTTTTCTTCTATTATCTTTATCCAGTTTTAGGATTAGCACAATGTTGATTCCCTAAAATGAGGGGAGAAGTGTTCCTTCTTTTTTCTGCTTTAATTGTTTGATATAATTTATCAGTTAAAATGTTTATGAGCCTGCTGCTGTCATATAGGTAGGTTTTCAAGCTAGGAATATACTTTCTTTAACAGGTGCTATTCAAATTTTATGTTTCCTCCAGAGTTAGTTTCATTAATTTGTCTTCTAAGTTACTTCTTAGAAGTTGTCAAATTTATTTCCAAAAAGATTTTTGTAATATGCTTTCTGTATCCTTTTAAATTCTGTAAAATCTGTGGTAATGTCTCCTAGATCTTAATATTGTAATTTTAAAAATGTATAACTGATATTGTGTAACAGGAAGAAAAGGTTTAAAAGAGCAGGGGAATTGGGAGGAGTAGGGGAAGGGAAAAAAGGGAAAGGAAAAAATATGAGAAAAGGAAAAAAATGGATACAAGGTCTTTGCAAATAGGGAAGGGTGGAGGGGGTGAAGGGAGGGCAAGGGAAGGGGGAAAAAAATAAGAACCAAGAGACTCATGTAATGGCACAAGATCCCAATGATGAATGTAACTGTATTTTGTACCTAAAATGTACCAATAAAGTTAATGGGGAAAAAAATTTTAAGTTTAGTAAATTAATCTGTGATAAGATCTGAGGAACTTATTTGAAACAAAATATCATGCATTCTTAGTAAATTGCAAATATTTATTCAAGTTTTGATTTTTCTCTTACTCCCAATCTGATCTTAAGGCAAAACATGTGCGCCAATCTTTAGCATCAGTACAGGGACAGAAGTCCTCAGGTCCTTTCCTTCCCACTCACCTTCCACATGGGAAATGGACCTACCATAAGGGCAAAGCGAGATTAAAAGAAGCTCCAGTTTTGATATCTCTCCAGTTATGTACTGGAATGTCAGTAGCAGCAGCAGTAAAGCCATAGCATTTGTAATGTACCTTCTTAATTTTATTGGAAGTCCTGGAAAGTAAGAACCATAGTCTGCTAAAGTCAAATATTTAGCTATGTTGCTGTCCTGAGTAGCCGTACACTTTTTGACGCAATTCTGTGATTGTTGTTAAAGTTACCAGGAAGATAAAACTTTTCCACAAATGCTATTTCATAAGAGAAAACATTCAGACTTTTGATAGCATAAAATTTTTATTAGCACATGTTTGCAGTACATAATGAGTGGGTAGTTGGTACCTGTACATAGCACATCTTAATTCATTTTACATCTCCTTCTCTTTCCCCATCTATTCCTCCATCTGTCTCTTAATCTCATTTTCAAAAGATCTATCTCTTTGTTTCCTATTGTCTACCTTTTATTTTGCTCTTTATTTATAATTTGGATTTCTAATATAACAGAAACCATGTGATTTTTAAGTTTGTGTGTCTGATTTATTTCACTTAACAGTGTGAATTCAAGGTGCATGCATTTTCCTACAAATGACTCAAACTTATCCTTCTTTATAGCACAGTAGTACTTCATTATGTATAAATGGCATATTTTCTTTATCCATTTATGTGTTAATGGACATATCAGCTGCTTTCAAGATTTAGCTATTATGAATTGTGCTGCTATTAAATATGGGTATGGATCTATCATGATGTTGTTACTCTTTCGAGAAATGTTTTCAAAATAATAATATTTTCCTTTTTGGACAATGAACATTGTCTTCCACTTTATGCTGAAAATTCATCTGGTGGGTGAAGGACTTCATGTAAAACCCTCAAACTCTGAAAAGTTATTTTTGTTTGACTAGGCCATAAATAAATCCAAATGTGAATAATTGAGCTATTCTATGGAAATTGTCCTCAGATTCCTTGGTTCTTTTGCTGTGAGGCTCATACTCCAAATGAGAAGCAACAGAATCACTGCTAAGATTTCCAGATCTTCTCAATTCTCCCCCCACTTCTTTACCTGTGGTAATGCCCATTGCTGAAAGCAAACTGATTAGAATATTTTAAAATTTCTCTCCTTTTTCTTTGTATTGAAAAAGTCTGTGTTGTGGTCTGCAGAAAAGAGTGTCTAATTTTTTTTATTTCAGGTGGAACATCCTTTTGTTCATAAACAAAGTAAGAGATTTTCCAATGGAATTTTTTATTGACTGTTATATGGAGTACTGGAAATACAACTGGCAAAGCTGAAAGTAATAAGGTTTCCATTCTCTACTCTGTGGACCAGTGGGGATGTAAGACCTGAGATTGTTGTACATGGCTGCTACCATTAACAGTCTTAATAATTATTACACAATTTCATATGGAAAATCATAGACAATTAAATGGAAAACACCTTTATATTCTGTGAAGACATTTAACAGACATTTAATTTTCTATCCCTACACCCCACCTCTCTTCATTTCAAATATTTGCAACAGACTTAAACAGTCACCTCTGTTCCAAAATGGTGACCACATTTGGGATGGTTCTATACATGTCTTTTTAAATATCACACTTACAGACAGATATCACAAAGCAACCCATTACATACACAAGGTGTTTGTATTTTGAGATATCTTAATGCATGCAGTATGCATTATTCTGACATTTTCTTTTTACAGACAAAATTTTGTTTTTAAAAGACAAAAATATGTATAGAACTACTTGTTTGTAATAACTACATATTGCATTTTAGAAATAAACCACTACTATTTTTACATTCCATTGTTAAGAAAATATACTTATTACTTTTAAACAGTACTACAGTAAACAAGCCTGCAGATATTTGAATTTCCTTAGGGTATATACCAAAATTTGAAACTGGTTGGTTTTTATGTGGCAAAGATAATGTGACAAATCATTAAAAAGAGCAAATACATAACTAAGTATTCTTCAACCAAGGTATGCAAGGATGGTTCAGTATATGCAAATCTATAAATGTAATTCATCACATAAACAGGAGTGAGCACAAAAGTCATATGAATATCTCAACAGATGAAGAAAAAACCTTTGAAAAATCCAACCTCTGTTCATAATAAAAATCATAAAGAAAATAGATATAAAGAAACTTATTTCACTCTGATAAATTCCATTTATGGAATTTAACCTACAGCCAGAATCAGATTAAATTGGGGAAAAATTAAAACTTTTCCTCTAAAACCAGAAAAAAACCAAGGATGTCCACTATTGGATGTAGTTTTCAGGATAATACTTGAGACTTTAGTTAGAACAATTATGCAAAGGAAAGAAATAAAAGGATACATTGAAGAAGTCTAGCTAACCTTATTTGCAGATGACATGATCCTTTATATAGAAGACACAAAATCTTCACCAAAAGACTAATAAAGCACTAATAAACAATATAAGTGAGGTAGCAGGATGCAAAACGGACACACAAAATTAAATATTGTCCTTGCAAACCAATAATGAACCTACTAAGAAACAAATTTGGAAAATAATAATACATAATAGATTCAAGAAAAAATAAACACTTCAGAATTAACCTAGCAAAGGAAGTGAAAGACCTCTATAATGAAAAGTATACATGCACGGATGGTATGCATGCCTTGGGAGGCTGAGGCAAGAGGATATTTGTGATTACTTATGGTCTACCGGCAAAATTTGGGGAAATTTCTGTGATTTAATCCTTCATGGAGTATTATTTACTTGATTATTTTTAACCCTTTTACCCCCACCTATATTTCTAGCTTCCTCCTCAATTCTCTTACCCATCTCCAAAAAGTATGCCCTTTTGCCCTACTATTTCCTTTATTTTAGTCTTTCATTTATTTATATTTTAGCTTTTTCACTAAGTAAAATCATGTGACATTTAATTTTTGTGTCTAATTTTTTACTTAACGTATTATATCCATCCATTTTCCTGCAAATGACACATTTTCATCTTTATTTATGGCTGAATAATATTCCATTGTGAGTACACACCACAATTTATCAGTTTGTCTATTGATGGAGATCTAGGCTGTTTTGAGAGCTCACCTCTTGTGAATTGTGCTGCTATAAACAGGGATATGTACATATGTATCACTATAGGAGGGTGTCTTTAATTCTCTGGGAACATGCCCAGTAGAGGTATAGCTGGAGCAAATGGAATTTCTACTCAGTGTTAGAAGACTCAAGAAGCAAACCATTATGAAGAAGAACTGGAATGCTAATGTCAATCACTGCAAAAGCTAAAATAATAATTAACACTCACATACAGTTGCATATACACATGTCAGACATGTACACCGTAAAAGAAAAAGAAAGGAGAAAATAATTTTAAATGATAATATTTATATACAAGGGAAGAGGGATGAGGAAAGGGGAGATTTGAGAGCATGTGATGAAAGTAAAGAGACAGGAAGAGGAAGAAATTTGAATGGACAGTGAGAGGATACAGAGAGATTGAGTCCAGTTTATGATGTAACAAAGACACAAATTTAGCATACCTTTTGAAACAACCTTTTGTGTGGGAGAACCTAATGTGACATGGCAAGATACTATACAAGTAAGAGCGATAACCAGCACCTGTGTCCTCTGTGTTCTTACATATACACATACAACCCTGTAGTGAATTCTTCTTTCTAAGAGAAAAATCAAGAAGAAAAGAAAAAAAACAGATTATGAAACCCAGCCTGATAGTCCTCCTTGCCATGACTTTTATGGTACAGTCTAAATTCAAAATGGAGAAACTTTGGAGAGCTGGGGCCCTGGTGTTGGTGGTGCTAATCACTCCTCTATGGTTGTGCCTGGGAACTTGGTAAGTCCGCCAGTGGTTGAATTAATTCCCAAACACTGGCTCAAGTTTTGCTAACTGAGTATAAGGAGTCTGAGGATCCACAGAGTTCATTGAGTGTGACCCGCTACCTATAGGTAGGTCTGGAGGGTGAGCCAGTACTCCCTGTAACTTCAGTATGTGCTCCTGGAGATGACTGGCCAGTGACTATTTCACTGTTTTCACCCAGAGTACCAGCACACAGGTTGGAGGAGGGGATGAGTGTGCTGCAGGGATGGTGTATGAGAGACCGAGTGTTCAACCATCTGCTATTACCTGGAGAGGCTCCCCTGGACTGAGACCCCTTCCTACCACAAAAGTTCTGTATCCCTATCTTTAGCCCACCAAATTCAGGCGTTTCTAGTGTTCTCAGGATCAGTGGTAGGGCATTTATTCTGCTCCCTCCAGTGAGCTTCAACCTGGGTTTTCAGCCAGTATGAGGTTCTCAGCCAGCCTGAACTTAGAGAGTGCTCCACCCTGTCATTATCTCTTCATCTCTGGAGCTCCAGGATTTATGTCCCAGATTTGGCAGACCTTCATGATTCCTGTGGCATCCGGCGAAAGGGAACAGATTCTTTCCACTCCTGGTGTCTACAAGTCCCAGCTTCCTAAGAGCTCTGAGTTTAACACTTATTTCCCTCTGTGGCCAGTGCCAGAGAGGCCCAAACCAAAACTGTCCAGTCCATTGTTTGTCATTTTATCCCTGATTTCATCCCCTGAGATTTGTTTAGCTTTCAGATCTACACTAGGAACATAGCCCATGAGCAGGGAAGCACTTTTCTATTATTATCACAGATTCCAGGAGGCTTTGTCATGGTAGGAAAATCACAAGGCATGTCTTTAGTGTGCAAAATGGTATCTGGAGTGAGTGTCCACCTGTGGTATCTGTCCTGCACTCTTCCCCTGAGAGTTTTTGTGCAATTCATGGAATGATTTGGTTTCCAGATCTCAATGGGGAACCCCTTCCATGAACAGGGAAGCACTTTTCTTTTCTTTCTTTTTTTTTTTTTTTTGCACTTTATTAAATTCTTTTATTGGTACATTGTAGGTATACAACACAATTACATTTCTCACTGGGAATTGTACCTTTACATAATGCATCTTGGTTCTTATATTTTCCCCATTCCTAGCCCTCCCTTCACCCCCTCCACCCTTCCCTATTTACAAAGACTTTATTTCCATTTCTCATCATTTTCCCTTTCCCTTCTTTCCTTTTCCCTGCCCCTCCCACTACCCCTACCCCTTTGGACCTTTTCTTCCTATTTTACATTATCAATTATTCATTCTAATCATTGGTACATTTTAGGTATACAATATAATGACATTCATCATTGGAAATTTGCACCTTTACATAGTCTCTCTTGGTTCTTATTTTTCACCCTTGCCCAGACCTCCCTTCAACCCCTCCAGTCCTCCCTATTTACAAAGATTTTGTTCCTATTTTTCCATTTTCTCCTATTAATCCCACTCCCTTCTATCCTTTCCCCAGCCCTCCCACTTCCTTCCCCTTTGCCCCTTTTCTTCCTATTTCACATGACCTATTATACATTTAGTCCTTATTTACACTTTCAGTTTCTCACACCAGAGAAACTATTCGGTATTTACACATGTGTGTCCTATTTATTTCACTTAAGAGTATTGCCTCAATGTGCATCCACTTAGCTATAAATGTCTCTAATTTCTCATTTTCTATGGCTGAGTAGTACTCCATTTTAGAAAAAAAACCACATTTTTTAAATCCAGTCTCCAGTTGATGGGCATTTGGGCTGTTTCCAAGTTTTAGCTATCACAAAACTGTGCTGCTATGAACATGGGTGCACATATATCACTGTGGTATGATTCTTTTAATTCTTTGGGGAAGATCCCCAGTAGTGGAATAGTGGGGACAAATGGGACTTCCAGTCCTAGTTCTTTTCGGTATCTCCATATTGATTTCCACAGTGCTTGCACCAGTCTACACTCCCACCAGCAGTGGAGCAGGGGTCCTCTTTCCCCACAGCCCCACCAGCATTTGTAATTGGTTGATTTCATGATAGCAGCCATTCTTTCTGGAGTGAAGTGGAATCTCAGCGTTGTTTTCATTTGCATCTCTCGAATGACCAGTGATATTGAACATTTTTTCATGTATTTATTTGCTATTTCTACTTCTTTGTGTGAGAAATGTCTGTTCATTTCAGATGCCCATTTTTGGATTGGGTCTTTAAATTTGGGAGGTCTGATCTTTTTAAGTTCTTTATAGATTCGAGATATTAGACCTTTGTCTGAGGAAGAGCAGGTGAAGATTTCTTCCCACATTGTGTTTTGTCTCTTCACACTGCTGGTGGTTTCTCTTGCTGTGCAGAAGCCTTTTAATAAGAAGAGATCCCACTTATTGATTGTTTGTGCTAGTTCATGGGCAACTGAGGTTTTGTTCATAAAATCTTTTCCTGCACCGATGTCTTCAAGGGTTCTACCTAACCTCTGTTCCAACTGGTTCAGAGTTTCTATTTTAATATTTAGATCTTTAATCCATTTTGATTTTAATTTAGTGCATGGTGAGAAATACAGGTGTAGTTTTAATCTTTGGCAAAATGAAGCCCAATTTTTCTAGCACCATTTATTAAAGAGGCTATGTTTCCTCCAGTGAGGGTGTTTGGCTCCTTTGTCAAAGATGAGATGGCTGAGTGTGTCTGGCATTGTTTCTGCATCTTCTAATCTGTTCCACTGGTCCTCAAGTCTGTTTCTTTGCCAGTACCATGCTGTTTTTATCACAGTAGCTTTGTAGTAGAGTTGCAGGTTGGGGATTGTGATACCCCCTGCCATGTCTCTGTTACCTAGAATTGCTTTCGCTATTCTGGGTCTCTTCTTGTTCCAAATGAATTGTTGGATTGTTTTCTCAAGGTCTATGAAGTATGCTTCTGGGATCTCAGTTGGAATTGCAATAAATCTATATAGCAGTTTTGGAAGTATGGCCATTTTCATTATATTAATCCTTCCTACCCAGGAGCAGGGGATGTCTGTCCATTTTCTGATATCATCGTCAATCTCTCTTTTCAGAGTGCCATAGTTTCCAGAGAAGAGGTCTTTGATTTCTTTTGTTAGGTTGATTCCTAGGTATTTCAGTTTTTTGGATGCTATTGTGAAAGGAATTATTTGCCCTATTTCTCTCTCAGTGAGTCTGTCATTGGTGTAGAGGAAAGCTATTGATTTTTGTATGTTAACCTTGTAACCAGCTACCTGACTGAACTTGGTTATTAAGTCTAGAAGACTTTTGGTGGAGTTCTTGGGATCTTCTATATAGAGTATTATGTCATCTGCAAATAATGACAATTTGACTTCTTCATTACCTATCTTTATTCCTTTTATTTCTTTCTCTTGTCTAATTGTGGTAGCTAATGTTTCCAGAACTATATTGAACAAGAATGGTGATAGTGGACATCCTTGTCTTGTTCCTGATTTTAGTGTGAAGGATTTCAGTTTTAAACCATTTATTTATGATATTGGCTGTTGGTTTTTCATAGATGGCTTGTATCAGTTTGAGGTAGAGACCATCTGTTCCAATTTTTTGTAGGGTTTTTATCATAAATGCATGTTGCATTTTGTCAAATGCTTTTTCTGCATCTATGGAGATAATCATATGGTTTTTGTCCTTGGCTATATAGCGTATTAGATTGATTGATTTTCGTATATTGAACCATCCCTGCATCCCTGGGATGACTCCCACTTGATCAGGGTGTATGATCTTCTTGATGATCTTCTGAATTCTGTTTGCCAGTATCTTATTGAGGAGTTTTGCATTTATGTTCATTAGTGAGATTGGCCTATAGTTCTCTTTTTTGGTTGGGTCTTTCTCTGCTTTGGGGATCAAGGTGATGCTTGCTTCCAGGAATGAATTTGGGAGTGTTGCTTCCCTTTCACTTTCATTGAAGAGTTTAAACAGTAGTGGCAGTAATTCCTCTCTAAATGTCTTGTGGTATTCAGCAGGGAAGCCATCAGAACCTGGGCTTTTCTTAGTTGATAAGTTTTGAATTACATTTTCAATTTTATTGGTTGATATTGGGTTGTTCAGAGTTTTTAGGTCTTCTTCATTCAACTTTGGTAATTCATGTGTATCTAGGAATCTGTCCATTTCTTCTGTGTTGTCCACCTTATTGGTGTATAGGTTCTGGAAGTAGGTATTGATGATCCTTTGGATTTCTGCTGGGTCTATTGTAATTTCACCCTTTTCATTCCTAATTGCATGGATTTGGGCCTTTTCTTTCCTTTTTCTGACAAGATTGGCTAAGGGTTTGTCAATTTTGTTGATTCTTTCAAAGAACCAACTCTTGTCTTCATTGACTTTTTGTATCATTCTCTTAGTCTCCATTGCATTGATTTCTCCTCTGACCTTTATAATTTCCTCCCTTGTATGAGCTTTGGGGTTGTCCTGCTCTTCTTTTTCTAGAAGCTTGAGGTTCAGCATCAGGTTGTTTAATTGGGCTCATTCTGTTTTCCTAATATGACTATTCACTGCTATGAATTTCCCTCGTAAGACTGCTTTCATTGTTTCCCATAGATTCTGATATGTTGCATTGTCATTGTCATTTAATTGAAGGAACTGTCTGATTTCTTCTTTAATTTCCTCTGTGACCCATTGGTTATTCAGAAGGGTGTTGTTCAATTGCCACATGTTTATGAAATTTTTTGAGCTTCTTTTGCTATGGATCTCCAATTTCATGGCACTATGGTCTGATAATATGCAGGGGATAACTTGAATTCCTTTGCACTTACTTAGACATGTTCTATGTGTGAGTAAGTGGTCTATTTTGGAGAATGACCCATGTGCAGCCAACAAGAATGTATATTCTGATTTTGCGGGGTGGAAGACTCTGTAAATATCTGTTAAGTTCATTTGTTCAAGAGTTTGATTGAGTTCTAGTATTTCATTACTTATTTTTTGTCTAGTTGATCTATCTATTTGTGACAGTGGGGTGTTGAGGTCCCCCACTACAATTGTATTAATGCATATATGACTTTTCATGTCCATTAGTATTTGTTTTATATAGTTGGGTACACTAGTGTTTGGTGCATAGATATTTATGATTGTCATCTCTTTCTCTTGGATTCTTCCCTTTACAAGGATGTAGTGCCCTTCTTCATCTCTCTTAATCAGTGTTGGTTTGAAATCTACTTGATCTGCAAAGAGCATAGCTACTCCTGCTTTTTTTCAGGTTCCTGTTGCATGGAGTATTGTTTTCTACCTGTTAACTTTAGTCTATGAGTTTCCTTTTGAATTAAGTGTGTTTCTTGTTTGCAGAATATTGTTGGGTTTTGCTTCTTGACCCATTCTGCCAGTCTATTTCTTTTGATTGGTGAATTGAGACCATTAACGTTGATGGTTATAACTGAAATGTATTGACTTGTCATTGCCATGACTTTTTCTTTTTGTTGGGTTCTCCCCCTTTACATTTAATTTCTTGTCATGCCAGATGGCTTCATTCTGCTTTGCTTCCTGGGGTTGTGATCCTCAATGTCTGTTCCTAGGATATTGTGTAAAATTCTTTGGAATGCTGGTTTGGTGTTCACGAAGTTCCTAAGGTGCTGTTTGTCATGAAAGTATCTTATTTCTCCACCCATTTTGAAAGATAGTTTTGCAGGGTACATCAATCTGGGTTGGAGGCTGTTTTCTTTTAGGGCTTGGAATATGTCACTCCAAGCTCTTCTTGCCTTGATGGTTTGTGTTGAGAAGTCTACTGTGATTCTGATGGGCTTTCCTTTGTATGTGATTTGTTTCTTTTCTCTAACTGCTTGGAGAACTTTGTTCTTCTTTTGAGTTTCTGGAATCTTAACAATTATTTGCCTATGTGTAGATTTTTTTTGATCAAGGCTATTTGGAGTCCTATATGTCTCACTTATCTGTATGTCAAGCTCTTTTCCCCTGCTCGGGAAGTTTTCTGCCATTATTTCTGTGAAGAGATTTTTTATGTCATCTGCATTCTCTCCTGCTTCTTGATTGACTCCAATCAGTCTTAAGTTATTCTTCTTTGCATCATCTAGCAGCTACTGGATTGATTTCTCATGTTCCCTTATAATTTTGAAGCAATTTTTCTTTTCCTGGTCACTAATTGCAATCTTCTCTTCCATATCTGAAATTCTGTCCTCACTTTGACTCATTCTGCTTTGTAGACTTTCAATGGAGTTTTTCATGTCCTGGAAATCTATTTGCACCTGTTTCATGGATTCCATTTGTTTCTTTTGTTGGGATTCCATCATGTTCCTGAGCTCCTCTCTAGATTTATTAATCATGTCTTGCACTAGGGGCACAATTTCTCCTGTTATCTGAGAAATTATTTCTGATTTCCTTTTTTCCAGATCCCCTTTTGTTGGCAGTTCAGTGGGTCCAGGTGGTTGAGTATCAGAGTGTTCCATCTCATTTCCCTTTGGGGTTGCTGTAGATGACCTGGAAGTCTGGTTTTGAGAATTATTTATGTGTTTTCTCATTTCAACTGGGGCAGGGGGCTGTTGGTGCCTGCACGGATTACCTCCTCTGAGCTGGGAGAGGTGGGCCAGGGGCTGGGAGCAGCGGTAGGGATGGTGACCCTGAAGCCCCTACCTCTGGACTGGGAGCAGCAGGACTCAGTACCTTGGTCTGGTGGTCTGGTGTCCTCTGCATCTTTGTAGTGTGGAACCAGGTGGCTGTACAGAGCAGCTGGGGGTGGGGTCCAGTGGATTGTTGGGCTGATTCCACGTGTTCGGAATGACTCGGGACCTTGGTAGGGCATCCGCAGACCTGGTTGTCTACAGTGGGCTGATTCGACATGTTTCGCATGACTCAGGACCTCAGTACAGTGTGTGCAGACCTGCCTGTCTGCAGCAGGCTGAGTCAACGTGTTCTGAGGGACTTGGGACCTCGATAGGGCATGGGAAGACCTGCCTGTCAGCAGCACGCTGATTCAGCGTGTTCTGCCCAACTCCAGAAGCACTTTTCTATTGTCATCACAGCCGGTTCTCAGACATTTTCTCAGGAAGGGAGCCTCAAGACACCACTCTACAGATAATTGTTTCTCCAGTACTGCATTGAAAACAGTTTTGGGTTTGCAGGGACATCTTTGCTTCTTATTGTAGCATTCTCCTTGTCTATATTTCACCTGTTTGCTATCAGATTTAGATTGTATTTCAGTGTGTGTTGTCTCTACTACTTCACACTGTTGTCTCTACCAGTTTGTATGCTGACTGACCTTTCTGTGTATCTGAAAGTTGTCCATAGGTGCTGTTTCCACTACTCCACCAAGACTTTCTTTCTTTCTTTCTTTCTTTTTTTTTCTTTCCCTTTCTTTCATTTTTTTTTTTTTTTTTTTTTTTTTTGCTTTGGTACCAGGGAAGGATCCTCTTTCTAAAAACAATGCAGCTTTGGATTTCCTACTTTTTTGTTTCATATTTGATTAATTTTTGTACTTATCTTTATATTGAAGTACAATTTATACAGTGAAATTAATGGGTAATAAATGTAGAGGAACTTTGAAAATTGCAAACTGCCTTGCAAAACCACACTGCTACCAAGAAATGGAACATTTCCTTCACATACTGCAGCAAGATCCCTTGTGGCCAAAGCAAATAATTCCCAACCAACAGATATAAGCACTCTCTGCCTTATTTCACCATGAATTAATTTGCCCATTTTAGAATTCCACATAAATGGAAGTACTATTATGTACTCTTTTGTGTCTAGCACTATTGCTTGGGGTATATAATTGAGGTTTACTTATATTCTTATATCAGTGATTCAATCCATTTATTAGTTGACTAACATTCCATTGGATGCATGTAGCATGATAAATTTATTCTGTTATTGGTGAAATTTTTCTCTAGTTTACTCCTACTATGAATAAAGCATCTATAAATATTCTTATAAAATCTTTTTGGGATATGTTTTCTTTATCTTGTCTTCTATTTTCTCCCCCCCCCCTTGTCTTCTTTAGTCTCCTTCTTTTCCTCTTTTTTCTTCCTCCTCCTCTTTCTCCTTCTTTTCTGTGTCAAGTAAGTTCTCACTACATCACCCTAGTTGGCTTTAAACTCTTCTACCTTCTGCCTCAGTTTTCCAAGTAGCTGGGACTACAGTTGTGCATCACTGTGATAAGCTTCGCATGGATATGTGTTTTGATTTCTTTTGTTAAATGCCTAGAAGTGGAGTAATGGGGTCCTGATGTATGTATGTTTAGTTTTATTGGAATCTACTGAAGCAATTGGCTAGTTCAAATTCTAGCCAGCAATTCTGAGAATCTATTTTCTCACCTTCTTACTCTTTTTCCTTTGGGATAGTATTAGACTCACTTACAAGTTGCAAAATGACAGAGTTCTCTTGAGCATCCAGCTTTTCCCAAAGATACATTTTATATAACTGTGGTTATGCACCATTATGCTCATGTACCCTTATCAAAACCACAATATTGATTATACTACAGGCTTTCTGACTCTTCAGTTTTTACCTACACTGTTTTCTTTGTGGTGTACAATTCAATGAATACATTACATGAATAAGTGTGTGTAACCCCTACTACAATCAGATCTTAAAACTGTTCTATGATCCCAAAGTAACTACATCTCCACCTACTTCCCCTACACTTTAACTCTTTGAATCATAAAGTTTTTGAGATGTAGCATTTATGTTAGTTTTATTACTCATTTTTCCCATTTTATTATTGTGTAGTATTCTTTTTTAGACATATACCACAATTTGTTTTATTTGACCAGTTAAGGGATTGTTAACTCATTGTAGCATTGTCTGACTATTTCCTGGTTTAAGGCTATTATGGATAAGAATTCTGTAAACAAAAGTCCTTGTGTTTTAACTTCTTTTGAATAATCACCTAGGAGTAGAATTTCTCATCAAACTTTAAGAGTAATTCATTAAAAAACGCCAAATGATTTTCCAATGAGGCCATATAAATTGGTATTCTACTAAAAATGTATAATAAATGTGCTATTTTCCCCACAACTGATTTGGTATGTCTAACAATTTAAAATCCTCAAATCTAATCTACAACAAATAAAATATTTGTTTCAGGTTGGTCATTAGTTAAGCTAAGTTCATTTTATTTACTTAACTAACTACCCCTTTACACTACACATTAGTGAATTTACACCTTCACTTCATCGAATGGTGCGACTGAAAGCTAATTTACATCTCTGCCTAAGTCCTGAGCCAGGCTTTGCAGAAGTCCTAGTAGCAGGTTTGTGCACAGACTGCAGGTGCCTAGAGAGCATTGTGTGCTTGCTGCACAGAAGTAGGTGGCTGAGTCTTCAAGCTGAGAATCACTGATATGCAAAGAGAGATGTTTGGAACTTCCTCTGTGGAAGATTGTGAATCTTCCATCTTGCTTTTCATTTGTATATGAAGAAATAGCTATCAAAAATGTAGGGCCTTTACCAGGGAATTGTCGGTACCATGGAAAGTAGTCAAATGTACTTTGCTCATAAGTACAGTTCAGAATTGAAATCTTTCCTTCCTGGTTTGTCAGAAATGAAGGACTTTGTTTCACCTGCTGCTGGTCATGTTTCTCCTTCTGTTGGCCTCTCACCCCTGGTTAGAAAGATAACACAAATCATTAGGACCTCAAATTTATCTTCTCTTCATTAAATTTCTACCTGCATGTATTTTTTTCTGTAGTACAGTTTTCTCATTTTTCCAAATTAATGACTTATCCTAGGATTTTTTCCTCTACTACTCACTTTCCAGGTGAAGAACTACAATTAGAAATACTACTCTCATGATCTTGTCCATTTCTCCTGGAGCTAAGGCTCAGTGCAGACTCAGTGATCTTCTGGTCTCCCCAGACAGCTGTAGCTCTGACTCTAAAGGAGCACCCACTTTAATTCTTTCAAAAGCCTCCACCCTTTCAGAAGTGCTTTCACTTCAAACTCTTTGTGACAAAGACAGCACTTCTCTATTTCTTTCAACTAGAAAACAGAATTGCTGAAAGTACAGGCTTTGCAAATTCCCTTCTTAAACTAGATAAAGATCAGTTCAAACTTCTCTCTGCTAATCCCTTTCAATAATTTCCTCAAACCTCCTAGAATATTAAAACCTATGTGATATGACAGTTGATTATTTTATAATGCTGGAAGAGAAAGAAAATTCTATCAAGTCAAAATATTAGCATAAAAATCTGCATTTAATTTTTATTAAAAATATTATTAAAATTTATTGAGAACACACATTGGGCCTAATGTCTCATAAACTAAGGCAATGAATCAGAACATAAAAAAACACTTGATGCCTTCATCCACAGGGAACTTAAATTTTGTTACAATATTTGACATATGTCCTTATTTCACATGACTCTAATAAATGATAGAAGAGGTGGTCAATTTCTTTGTATTTCTTATAAGCTATACCAAGAAATTTTCTAAACATTTCTAAGAATATTCTAGGGGGAAAGAAATTAGAAATCTTGAATTATCTGTTCTGGGAGTTTTAATTTTCTAATAAGTAAGAGAGGAGGAAAATATTCTATAAGCTTCAAAAGGCATGAGGCTTTGGCCATTCTGGAAGGTAGCATTTTTAGTAACTCTTGAGTTGGAATATACATTGAACATACTCTTCACACTTTATTCTCATGGAAGAAATAGGAAAATATGAAGAATCTATTTTGGTTTTGATGTTTACACCTATAGGACATAGAGACAGATATTGAGGACAAACTCTGAAGAACACCTAAAAGTAAGGATGGTCTGCACTACATATAATAGAAGTTAAAAGAATATAAGGAAAACAGTTTCTTTCCTGAAGTACAGTAAAGATATTTCTCTATCTATATTTCATGTTTTCTCAAATCCAGTAAGATAAACATTACAATCCAACAGAAGATGTTCCTCAGTCTATCCAATTCCACTTTAATCTATTGAGGAGGATGTTATTTATTGGTTACTTAAGTTTGTATGTGTTTTTCATTTTCTCATTCATTTGAACATGGGTTCAACATACACTGGTCCTCCAATTGCCATTATCTGTTAGGACACATTTCAAAATTACTAAGAGATGCCTGAAACCTCAAAATGTACTGAAAATTATGTATGTTATGTTTTTCATATATATATATATATATGACACTTTCACTTTTTGGACAAATGAAACACTTTATAACTTTTCTTTGGTATATCCAAATTGCTAGCATGACAACTTTTGCACTTTGGGTCTTTAAGCACTGTGATGCCAGAACAGTCTCTCAAATCATGAGATAGCTACTAGGTGACAACTGGGCAGGTAGTGCATACAAAGTGGATACACTGGACAAAGTAGTGACTCACATGCCATGTGGGGTGGAGCAGGATGGAAAGAGATTTGATTACACTACACAGAAGAGTTTGCTACTTAGAATGTATTGATTTCTTGTTTCTGAAATTTTTCACATTATTTTTTGACTATGACTGCTTGCAAGGACCTGAATTCCTAGAAAATGAAACTGGGTAAGAAGGAACTACTGTTATGTACTGAGTGTCAACTAAATGGTTGCCAGATGGGCAGTACTTGAATCTCATTCATGAAAGACATAGTTACAATGTTTAATCTAGTCCCACTACTTATGAACAACAAAACGAATCTTTTAGAGACTTGAGTGTTTAGACAAGATGACCAAAGAAAGACAGATGAGATCTGCTTCTGGACTGGGTTAGAAAATTTCCCTTATGCTGGTGGTACTTGAATAGGGCCTTAAACCATGAATGGATTTTCCATAAAAAAGGATTTTAGGCTCAGATTAAATTACTGGGGCTGGAGATTGGGCCATTATGGGTGATGACATTATGAACTCACATTTGAGAAGTTAATGTGGGCCTGATCTTGAAGAGTGACCTGTATTTACAGAACCATTCTCCTCCAGCGTCATACTTTTCAGTCCTATGAGATGAGGGTAAACAGACATTTAGTTAGATAGGTATATGGACACATAGATACACATTTGAGATCTAAGTAAGTTGTAGAAGAAAATGATTTATTGGGTTTTAAAAGAATTATCTCTGACTACTTGATGAATATGTGCAGGAGAAACAAACTTTAATCTTTGAAGCAATATTGCCCCTTTGTGGCCATAGAGGGAGGTTTTACTGAATGTTTTCCTCTGGTTTCTTAAAAAAAGTTTGTGGCTGGATTTGACTCACAGGTCATATATTGATATTGAAAACCATCTTCTCATGTGTTTATTGGTCATTCTTATTCTTTTGTGAATAATGTGCTCATTTTGTTCATTTTAAAATTCATTGTCTTTTATTAAGTTGTAAGAGCTCTTTTTCATTTATATATTTATTGGTACATTTTTGGTATACAATACATTTACATTTATCATTGGGTGTTTGTACCTGAACATAATGTATCTTTGTTCTTTTTTTCCCCCCCCATTACTTGTGGGTCCTTCAACACCTCCACCTTTCCCTATTTACATAGACTTTGTTTCCCCCCCCTTTTTTTTCTTTCTCATAATTTTTCCTTTCCCTTATTCCCTTTCCCCTTCCCCTCCCACCACCCCTACATCTTTGGACCTTTTCCTATTTCAAATTATCAATTATTCGTTTTAATCATTTTCAATCTTATTTACACTTCCAGTTTCTCACACTAGAGAAACTATTCGGTATTTACATGTGTGTCTTATTTATTTCACTTAAGAGTATTGCCTCAATGTGCATCCACTTAGCTATAAATGTCTCTAATTTCTCATTTTCTATGGCTGAGTAGTACTCCATTTTAGAAAAAAAACCACATTTTTTAAATCCAGTCTCCAGTTGATGGGCATTTGGGCTGTTTCCAAGTTTTAGCTATCACAAAATGTGCTGCTATGAACATGGGTGCACATATATCACTGTGGTATGATTCTTTTAATTCTTTGGGGAAGATCCCCAGCAGGGGAATGGCTGGGTCAAATGGGACCTTGAGTCCTAGTTCTTTGAGGTATCTCCATACTGATTTCCACAGTGGTTGCACCAGTCTGCACTCCCACCAACAATGGAGAAGGGTTCCTTTCTCTCCACACCTCCACCAGCATTTGTTATTGGTTGATTTCTTGATAGCAGCCATTCTTGTGGGGTGAAGTGGAATCTCAGTGTTGTTTTCATCTGCATCTCTTGAATGACCAGTGATGTTGAACATTTTTTCATATATTTACTTGCTGTTTTTACTTCTTTGTCTGAGAAATGTCTGTTCATTTTGGATGTCCATTTTTGAATTAGGTCTTTGAATTTGGGGGGTCTGATTTTTTTTCAATTCTTTATATATTCTCGATAATAGACCTTTGTCTGAGGTACAGCTGCTAAAAATTTCTTCCCACATTGTAGGTTGTCTCTTAGCTCTGTTGATAGTTTCTATTGCAGTGCAGACACTTTTTAATATGATGAAATCCCAGTTGTTGATTGTATGTGCTAGCTCCCATGCTACTAAGATTTGTTCATAAAGTCTTTTCCTATGCCAATGTCATCAAGAGTTCTACCTAATTTATCTTCCAGCAAGTTCAGTGATTCTGAATTAATATTTAGATCTTTAATCCACTTCAATCTTAGTTTAGTGCACGGTGATAGGCATGGGTCTAGTTTTAATCTTTGGCAGGTTGAAATCCAGTTTTTCCAACACCATCTATTAAATAGGCTATCTTTACTCCAATGAGGGTGGTTGGCTCCTTTGTCAAAGTAGAGATGGCTGACTATGTCTGGAGTTGTTTCTGCATCTTCTAATCTGTTCCACTGATCTTTGGGTCTGTTTCTTTGCCAGTACCATGCTGTTTTTATCACAGTAGCTTTGTAGTACAGTTTCAAGTTGGGGATTGTAATACCCCCAGCCATGTCTCTGTTACCTAGAATTGCTTTTGCTATTCTAGGTTTCTTCTGGTTCCAAATGAATTTTTGGATTGTTTTCTCTAGTTCTGTGAATATTGTTGGAATTTCAATCTGCATTGCATTAAATCTATATAATAGTTTTGGAAGTATGTCCATTTTCACTAAATTGGTTCTTCCCACCCAGGAACAAGGGATATCTTTCCATTTTCTTATAACCTCTTTGATCTCCTTCTTTAGAGTGCTGTAGTTTTCAGTGTAGAGGTCTTTTGCTTCCTTTGTTAGGTTGATTCCTAGATATTTCATTTTTTTAGATGCTATTGTAAAAGGAATTATTTCCCGAATTTCTCTCTCAATAGGTCTGCTATTTGAGTATAAGAAGGCTATTGTGTTTTGAGTGTTGACCTTGTATCCAGCTACTCTACTGAATCTGCCAATTAGGTCTAGAAGACTTTTGACTGAGTTTTTTGGGTCTTCTATGTAAAGTATCATATCATCAGCAAATAATGACAGTTTAACTTCTTCCTTTCCTATCTTTAATACTTTTATTTCTTTCTCTTTTCTAATTTCTATGGCTAATGTTGCCAGAACAATATTGAACAGGAGTGGTGATAGTATGCATTCTTGTCTTGTTCCTGATTTCAGCATGAAAGTTTTCAGTTTTTGAACATTTAGTATGATGTTGGCTACTGGTTTTTCATAGATGCAATTTTCTGTAGTGTTTTTATCATGAATCAGTGCTGGATTTTGTCAAATGACTTTTCTGCATCTATTGAGATGATCATATGGTTTTTGTCCCTGACTCTGTTAATGTAGTGTATTACATTTATTGATTTACGGATGTTGAACCATCCTTGCATCCCTGGGATAAATCCAACTTGGTCAGGGTGTATGATCTTCTTGATGACACTCTGTATTCTGTTTGCCAGTATCTTGTTGAGGACTTTTGCATCTGTGTTCATTAGAGAGATTGGTCTGTAGTTCTCTTTTTGGATTGGGTCTTTCCCTAGTTTTGGGATCAAAGTAACACTTGCTTCCAGGAATGAATTTGGGAGCCTTGCTTCCCTTTCAATGTCCTTGATGAGTTTAAAGAGTAATGGCAATAGTTCTTTAAATGTCTTGTAGAATTCACCAGTAAAGCCATCAGGACCTGGGCTTTTCTTTGTTGGTAAATTTTTTATTACATTTTCAATTTCATTCATTGTTATTGGGGTGTTTAGAATTTCTATATCTTCTTCATTTAACTTTGGAAATTTGTATGTATCTAGGAATCTGTCCATTTCTTCTGTGTTTTCCATTTTATTGGGGTACAGGTTCTCAAAGTAGGTATTGATGATCCTCTGGATTTCTGCTGGATCTGTTGTGGCTTCACCTTTTTCATTCTTAATTGCATGGATTTGAACTTTTTCTTTCCTTTTTTTGATAAGGTTGGCTAAAGGTTTATTGATTTTATTTATTCTTTCAAAAAACCGACTCTTTGATTCATTGATTTTTTTGTATCATTATCTTAGTCTCCATTGCATTGATTTCTGCTCGGATCTTTATAATTTCCTCTCTTGTACAAGCTTTGGGTTTGTTAGGCTCTACTTTTTCTAGGAGCTTGAGGTTCTACGTTAGGTTATGTAACTGAGTTCTCTCTGTTGTCCTAATATGGGCATTCACTCCCATGAATTTCCCGCATAGAACTGCTTTCATTGTGTCCCATAGATTCCTGTATGTTGTACTGCCATTATCATTTACTTGTGGAAACTGTCTAATTTCTTTGGTAATTTCCTCTGTGACTAGTTGGTTGTTCAGGAGGGTGTTATTCAATTTCCATGTATTTGTGGGAGTTTTGCAGTTTCTTATGTTATTGATCTCCAATTTTATTGCACTATGGTCTGATAATATACAGGGGATAATTTCAATTCTTTTATATTTACCTAGATATGTCCTATGAGCTAGCATGTGTTCCATTTTGGATAATGACCCATGTGCAGCTGAAAAGAATGTGCATTCTGATTTTGTGGGGTGGAACAGTCTGTAAACATCTATTAAGTCCATTTGTTCAATAGCTTGGTTCAGTTCTAGAATTTTATTGTGAATTTTTTTTCTAGTTGATCTGTCTATTTGTGATAGAGAGGTGTTGAAGTCCCCCACTAAAATTGTATTAGTGCTTATTTGGTTTTTTATGTCCATTAATATTTGTTTTGTATAGTTTGGGGCATTCACATTTGGTGCATATATACTTAGGACTGTCATCTCTTCCTCTTGGATTGTTACCTTCACAAGGATGTAGTGACCATCTTTGTCTCTCTTAATTAGTTTTCATTTGAAATCTACTTTGTCTGCAAATAAGATTGCTACACCTGCTTTTTTCTGGGTTCCTGTCATATGGAGAAGTGTTTTCTATCCTTTTACTTTCAGTCTATTAATTTCCTTTTAAATTAGGTGTGTTTCTTGTATACAGCATATTGCTGGGTATTGGTTCTTAATCCATTCTGTCAGTCTATCTTTTTTTGATTGGTGAATTGAGGCCATTAACATTGATAGTTATAATTGAGAGATATTAACTCATCCTTGTCATGATGTTTTCCTGTTGTTGGCTCTTTTATTTCTTTTTTTCCCCTCTTTCCCTTTAGTGTATTACCTTGTGTGATGCCTTCTCTGTTTTGGGCCTCATGGAGTTGTGACCTTCATTGTCTTTTTCTAGGATATTGCTTAAAAATGTTTGGAGTGCTGGTTTGGTGTTCATGTAATTTCTCAGGTGCTCTTTGTCATGGAAGTATCTAATTTCCCCATCAATTTTGAAAGATAATTTTGCAGGATACAACAGTCTAGGTTGGAAGTTATCTTCTTTTAGGGCTTGAAATACTTCACTCCAGGCTCTCCTTGATTTAAGGGTTTGTGTTGAGAAATCTGCTATGATTCTGATGGGCTTTCCTTTGTAGGTGATTTGTTTCTTTTCTCTAACTTCCTGTAGAATTTTGTTCTTCTGTTGGGTTTCTGGGATCTTGACTATTATATGTGTAGGTGTAGATTTTTTTGGTCATGGCTAGTTGGAGTTCTATATGCCTCACTTATCTGTACATCCAATTCTCTACCCCTGTCTGGGAAGTTTTCTACTACCACTTCTGTGAACAATTTTTTTTATGTCAATTTTACTTTCTCCTGTTTTTTTGTGGACTCCTATCAGTCTTATGTTATTCTTCTTTGCATCATCTAGCAGCTGTTGGATTGATTTCTCATGGTCCCTTACTATCTTTAAGAAATCTCTGATTTCATGGTCCTTCACTGCAATCCTGTCTTCTATATCTGATATTCTGTCTTCAGATTCTTAGTCTGCTCTGCATGCTTTCAATGGAGTTGTTAATCTCTTGAATATCTGCTTGAATCTGTTTCATGGATTCCATTTCTTCTTATGTTGGGAAATCATGGTTTCCATTTCTTTCTTATTCTGGGCATTCATGGCTTCCAGCATGTTTCTGATCCCATCTATTTTCTTATCTGTTTCTGCTCTAGAGCCTCTAATCATATCTTTCACTCTGCTCACCATCTCTGTACTTATCTGGGAGATTATTTCTGCTTTGAATTTTTCTAGAGCCTCATGCATCTGCTTTTTTACTTCCTGTGCTATCAGTTCAGGGTGTCCAGGTGGTTGCTTATCAGGCTTTCCCACCTCATTTCCCCCAGAATTTCCCTTCTGTGGTGTGGAAGCTTGCATTTGTGCCTTGCTTAAATGTCTTCTCATTTTTGTTTTTGGTACTGTCCTTGGTTTAATTCCTGGGTTGATATTTCAAAATTTCTTAATGCAGACATCTTTGTTGCTTGTATTTAAAACCTTTGTGGAATTATTGCTTTTCAGAGGTGTCTTCCAGATATAGCTTATGTTTAGGTTTTGAGACTCTAATGACTCTGAGGCTATTTTATTTTCCTTATACCAGGAAGGAAAACTGATTAGATCAATCACAACATGTTAGCCCAAATGATGCAATCAGCAATACCATAGCATCAAGTGCAGCTTAGAAAATGACAATTTGTGGTAGTTATTAATTTATCACATTTAACTCTGTGAATTAAATTAAAACCGAGGACCAGCCCAACATATGTTTATAGTGAATAAACCCTTCAATATAGCATCTTTCCCCTTTGGGGTGGGTAGTTAGAAGGAGTTAGGGAGGGAGGGACAGGTAGAAAGATCAGGAAAAATTAGGGGTGAGGCCAGAAGACACAGGAAAATCACACAAAGTCTAAGAAATTGTTAAAGGCAAGAGGAAAAGGCAGAATGAAAGGACAAAGATGTGAACAGAATCACCTAACAGCAACAGGGAGGGTAGATACTGTATTTACTTTCCTTTAAAACTAATGATAATCAAGAGAAGGAAAAAGAGAAGAAAAGAAAAATAAATGAGAAATCTAAATTCAGTGCAGAAAGGAACAAATGGGGAGATGAAGAGCAATGTGAGACAGCAAGAGAATGAGTGAGAGAGAGAGAGAAAGAAAAGATAAAAGAAAGAAAAGAAAGAAAAGTAAAAATTTGAAGAGCAGAAAAAAGTAAAAATTGAGAATTAAAAATAAGAGAAAATTTTTTTTTCTTTTTTGCAAATAGCAAAAAATAAAAATTATGGGCCTCTTTAAGGGCATGTCCCTGCTGTCACAGTAGGCAGTGTAGGAATCTGTGTGCATATACAAGTCAATGAATCTCAGCAAGCTAGCAGCAGACCTGTGAGATTCAGGCCGATTTCTGGCTGGTAGTCCCAAGTTGAGCTCCCTGTCCTCCTGCAGGGTTGAACTCTGCAAAGTTCTACTGCAGGTTCCAGTTGTTCTTCCCCTAAAGGTAGTGCAGGTTCTGATGGGAGGTAATGGTCCCAGGTGATGATCCCTCCAACTTACCAAGTACAGTGGAATGAGTGGGAGAAAGAAAAGATAAAAGAAAGAAAATTAGAACTTTGAAGGTAGAAAAAAAGTAAAAACTAAGAATTAAAAATAAGAGAAAAAATTTTTTTTTCTTTTTTGCAAAAGGCAATAGAAATTATGGGCCTCCTTCAGGGTATGTCTCTGCTGTCACAGTAGGCAACATAGGAATCCCTGTGCATATCAGTGAGTCTCAGCAAGCCAGCAGCAGACCAAGTACAGTGGTCTGATGTGTCTTTATTGTAGAGATTCTCTTTACTTTTCCGCTGAACTTCAGTTTTTCATCGAGGAGCCTGAGAAGCCCTCTTTCTGTTACTAACTTCTGCTCCATCTTGTGGCGCTCAGGACAAGGGCCTTTATAATCCCCTGTGCCTCTGTAGTGTGGGACCAGGTAGCAGAAGAGCCAGGAGGCCAGAGGCGGGATTGGGGGGGAGTGGAGTGGGAATGTGCCTTGCAGGTGCCCACGTGGCTAAGTGGAGCACCGGATGGGGGCTGGGCTCCAAGCTGTGCCTGGGATCTCACCGTGGCATGGGCAGGGCCTGGGATGGAGCCTGGGAGCTTCACACTACTTGGCTCACCCACTTGCGCTGGCTGGCCACACTGGGAAGAGTGCTGGATGGGTTGTAAGAGCTCTTTACATCTTATATTTTGAACAACATACGTGTTTCAAATAGTTTCTCCTGGTTACTGTCTTACTGTTTTGCTTTCTTAAAGATGTTCAAGTCTTCTCGAAAGAGTTAAAATGTCGTGACAAAAATTAAAGAAAGCTTAATAAATGAAAAGATAGGTCATGATCATGAATCAGAAACCTCAATATCTTTAAATTTGCCAAATTCTCTTATAAATTCAATGCAAGAGTGGTCCAAATTCTATTTTTTGTATAAATTGATGTAGTGAGTCTGTAATTTATATAAAAAACAAAGATGCTGGAATAACCCAAACCATTTGTAAAGAAACAATATTAGAGACTTCATTATATCAATACTAATTATAAAGAACAATAATCCAAAGAATCTTGTATTGATGCAAATAAGACAGGTAGAGCATATAGATATTATAATGAGTTAAAGAGCAGGTAATACAGAAATAGGTTCACACACACATGCTCAATTAAATTTCAACAATGATGCAAGACAAATGAAATGAGGAAGGAAAAATGTTTTCAAGAAATGATGATAACTATCCAGATCTATCCATTGACAATGGCTTATGGGCCTAACTTTTTAGTACTCTTAATGTTCCTTCCATTATTCTGTGGCTTGAGAGTGATAAAGAAAAAGATTTTTGAGAGAGGATTTTTTTTATGTCGCATAATCCAAATTTATAAATATCTGGTTCCATTTAAAATATCCTTCCTTCACTGGATGTAAGTTGGAATGTGTGAAGGTAAGGAATATAAAACCTAATGGCTTTTTTAAAAAAAAATTCTTTTATTGGTACATTTTAGGTATACAATACATTTACATTTCTCATTGGGAACATGTTTCATCTTGGTTCTTATTTTTTCCCCATCCCCAGCCCTCCCTTCACCCCCTCCACCCTTCCCTATTTACAAAGATTTTGTTTCCATTTTTTTCCATTTCTCATAATATTTCCTTTCCCTTTTATCCTTTCCTCTGCCCCTCCCATGTCTCCTACCCCTTCAGACCTTTTCTTCCTATTTCACATGGTCAATTATTCATTCTAATCATTGGTACATTTTAGGTATACAATATAATGACATTCATCATTGGAAATTTGTACCTTTACATAATCTCTCTTGGTTCTTATTTTTCCCCTTTCCCTGCCCTCCCTTCAACCCCTCCATCCAACCCAATTTGCAAAGTCTTTGTTTCCATTTTTCAATTTTCTCATATTCCATTCCCTTCTTTCCTTTCCCTACCCCACCCAATTCCCCTTCCCCTTTGCCCCTTTTCTTCCCATTTCACATAATATATTATACCTTTTAGTCCTTATTTACACTTTCATTTTCTCACACTCAAGCAACAATTTGGTGTTTATACATGTGTGTCCTATTTATTTCACTTAAGAGTATCGCTTCAAAGTTCATCCATTTAGCTATAAATGTCTCTAATTTCTCATTTTTTATGGCTGAGTAGTACTCCATTTTATAAAAAACCCACATTTTCTTTATCCAGTCTCCAGTTGATGGGCATTTGGGCTGTTTCCAAGTTTTAGCTATTATAAATTGTGCTGTTATGAACATAGGTGCACATATATCACTGTGGTATTATTTTTTAAATTCTTTGGGGAAGATACCCATCAGGGGAATAGCTGGGTCAAATGGACTTCTAGTCCTAGTTCTTCGAGGTATCTCCTTAGTGATTTCCACGGTGGTTGCAAGAGTCAACATTCCCATCAGCAGTAGAGCAGGGTTCCTCTTTCCCCACAGCCCCGCCAGCATTTGTTATTGGTTGATTTCATGATAGCAGCCATTCTTTCTGGAGTGAGGTAGAATATCAGCATTGTTTTCATCTGCATCTCTCGAATGACCAGTGATGTTGAACATTTTTTCATGAATTTATTTGCTATTTCTACTTCTTTGTCTGAGAAATGTGGCTGTTCATTTCATATGCCTGTATTTACATTAGGTCTTTAAATTTGGGAGGTCTGATCTTTTTAAGTTCTTTATAGATTCAAGATAGTAGACATTTGTCTGAGGAAAAGCAGATGGAGATTTTTTCCCCCACATTATGGGTTGTCTCATCACACTGCTGGTGGTTTCTCTTGTGCAGAAGCTTTTTAATAAGAAGAGATCCCCCTTGTTGATTGTTTGTGCTAGTTCATGGGCAACTGAGGTTTTGTTCATAAAATACTTTCCTACACCAATGTCTTCAAGAGTTCTACTTATCCTTTGTTCCAGCTGGTTCAGTGTTTATATTTTAATATTTAGATCTTTAACCCATTTTGATTTTAGTTTAGTGGATGGTGAGAGATATAGGTCTATTTTAATTTTTGGCAAGTTGAAGCCCAATTTTTCCAGCACCATTTATTAAAGAGGCTATCTTTCCTCCAGTGAGGGTGTTTGGCTCCTTTATCGAAGATGAGATGGCTGAGTGTGTCTGGAGTTGTTTCTGCATCTTCTAATCTGTTCCACTGGTCTTCAGGTCTGTTTCTTTACCTGTACCATGCTGTTTTGTCACAGTAACTTTGCAGTATAGTTTCAAATTGGGGATCGTGATACCCCCTCCCATGTCTCTGATATCTAGAATTGCTTTTGTTATTCTGGGTCACTTCTTATTCCAAATGAATTTTTGGATTGTTTTCTCCAGGTCCGTGAAGTATGCTGCTGGGATCTCAATTGGAATTGCAGTGAATCTATATAGCAGTTTTGTAAGTATGGCATTTTCACCCATATTGATCCTTCCTACCGAGCAGCAGGGGATGTCTGTCCATTTTCTGATGTCATCTTCAATCTCTCTTTTCAGAGCTATAGTTTTCAGCAAAGATGTCTTTGATTTCTTTCATTAGCTTGATTCCTAGGTAATTCAGTTTTTTGCATGCTATTGTGAAAGGAATTATTTGCCCTATTTCTCTCTCAGTGAGTCTGTTGTTCGTGTAGAGGAAAGCTATTGATTTTTGTGTGTTGACCTTGTAACTAGCAACTTTACTGAATTTGCTTATTAAGTCTAGGAGACTTTTGGAGGAGTTCTTGGAGTCTTCTATATAGAGTATCATGTCATCTGCAAATAATGACAATTTGACTTCTTCATTTCCTATCTTTATGCCTTTTATTTCATTCTCTTGTCCAATTGCTATGGCTAATGTTTCCAAGACTATATAGAACAGGAGTGGTGATAGTGGACATCCTTTTCTTATTCCTGATTTTAGTGTGAAGGATTTCAGTTTTTGACCATTTAGTTATGATACTGGATGTCGGTTTTTCATAGATGGCTTTTATCAGATTGAGGTAGAGACCATCTATTCCAATTTTTTGTAGGGTTTTTATCATAAATGCATGTTGGATTTTGTCAAATGCTTTTTCTGCATCAATTGAGATGATCATATGGTTTTTGTCCTTGGCTCTATGGATATAGTGTATTAGATTGATTGATTTTCGTATATTGAACCATCCCTGCATCCCTGGGATGAATCCCACTTGATCAGGGTGTATGACCTTCTTGATGATCTTCTGCTTTCTATTTGCCAGTATCTTAGTAAGGATTTTTGCATCTATGTTCATTAGTGAGACTGGCCTATAGTTCTCTTTTTTGGTTGGGTCTTTCTCTGCTTTGGGGATCAAGGTGATGCTTGCTTCCAGGAATGAATTTGGGAGTGTTGCTTCCCTTTCACTTTCATTGAAGAGTTTAAACAGTAGTGGCAGTAATTCCTCTCTAAATGTCTTGTGGTATTCAGCAGGGAAGCCATCAGAACCTGGGCTTTTCTTATTTGGTAAGTTTTTAATTATGTTTTCAATTTCATTGGTTGATATTGGGTTGTTTACAATTTTTAGGTCTTCTTCGTTCAACTTTGGTAATTCATATGTATCTAGGAATCTGTTCATTTCTTCTGTGCTTTCCATCTTATTGGCATATAGGTTCTGGAAGTAGGTATTGAGGAACCTCTGGATTTCTGCTGGGTCTGTTGTAATTTCACCCTTTTCATTCCTAATTGCATGGATTTGGGCCTTTTCTTTCCTTTTTCTGATAAGATTGGCTAAGGGTTTGTCAATTTTGTTTATTCTTTTGAGGAACCAACTCTTGGCTTCATTGAGTTTTTGTATCATTCTCTTAGTCTCCATTGCATTGATTTTTGCTCTGATCTTTGTAATTTCTTCCCTTGCATGAGCTTTGTGTTTTTCCTGCTCTTCTTTTTCTAGAAGCTTGAAGTTTAACATCAGGTTGTTTAATTGGGCTCATTCACTTTTCCTAATATGTGTATTCACTGCTATGAATTTCCCTCATAAGACTGCTTTCTTTGTGTCCCATAGATTGACATATGTTGTATTGTCATTGCCATTTAATTGAAGGAACTGTCTGATTTCTTGTTTAATTTCCTCTGTGACCCATTGGTTATTCAGAAGTGTGTTGTTCAATTTCTATGTGTTTATGAAATTTTTCCAGTTTCCTTAGCTATGGATCTCCAATTTCATCACACTATCACCTGATAATATACAGGGAATAACTTCACTTCCTTTTCAATTACTTAAACATGTTCTTTGAACAAGTATGTGGTCTATTTTGGAGAATGACCCATGTGCAGCTGAGAAGAATGGGTATTCTGATTTTGTGGGTTGGAACACTCTGTAAACATCTGTTAAGTTCATGTGTTCAAGAGTTTGATTGTGTTCTAGTATTTCATTACTTATTTTTTGTCTAGTTCATCTATCTATTTGTGACAGTGCGATATTGAGATCCCCCACTGCTACTGTATTAGTGCATATATGACTTTTCATGTCTGTCTGTTAGTATTTGTTTTATATATTTGTGTGCACTAGTGTCTGGTGAATATATATTTATGATTGTCATGTCTTCCTGTTGGATTTTTCCCTTTATAAGGATGTAGTGTCCTTCTTTGTCCCTCTTAACCAGTGTTGATTTGAAATCCACTTGATCTGCAAAGACGATAGCTACTTCTGCTTTTTTGGGGGGTCCTGTCGCATGGAGTATTGTTTTCCACCCTTTAACTTTCAGTCTATGAGTTTCTTTTTGAATTAAGTGTGTTTCTTGCATGCAGCATATTGTTGGATCTTGCTTCTTGACCCATTCTGCCAGTCTATTTCTTTTGATTGGTGAATTGAGACCATTAATGTTGATGGTTGTAACTGATATCTATTGACCTATCATTGTCATGACTTTTTCTTTTTACTGAATTCTCCTCCTTTACATTTAATTTCTTGTCACACCCATTGGGTTCACTCTACTGTGCTTTCTGGCATTGTGATCCTCATTGTCTATTCCTAGGATATTGTCTAAAATTTTTTTTAATGCTGGTTTGGTATTCATGAAGTTCCTGAGGTGCTCTTTGTCATGAAAGTATCTTATTTCTCCATCAATTTTGAAAGATAGTCTTGCAGAGTACATCAATCTGGGTTGGAGGCTGTTTTCCTTTAGGGCTTGGGATATGTCACTCCCAGCTCTTCTTGCCTTGAGGGTTTGCATTGAGAAGTCTATTGTGATTCTGATGGGCTTTCCTTTGTATGTGATTTGTTTCTTTTCTCTTAACTGCTTGTAGAACTTTGTTTTTCTGTTGAGTTTCTGGAATCTTAACAATTATATGCTTATGTGTATATATTTTTTTGATCAAGGCTATTTGGAATCCTATATGCCTCACTTATCTGTATGTCAAGTTCTTTTCCCCTGCTCGGGAAGTTTTCTGCCATTATTGCTGTGAACAGTTTTTTATGTCATCTGCACTCTCTCCTGTTTCTTCATTTACTCCTATCAGTCTTATGTTATTCTTCTTTGCATTGTCTAGCAGCTGCTGGATTGATTTCTCGTGATCCCTTACAATTTTGAAGCAATTTTTCTTTTCCTGGTCACTACTTGCAATCTTATCTTCTATATCTGAAATTCTGACCTCACATTGGCTCATTCTGCTGTGTAAACTTTCAATGGAGTTTTTGATTTCCTGGAAATCTATTTGCATCTGTTGTGTGGATTCCATTTGTTTCCTATATTGGGATTCCATCATGTTCCTCACCTCTTCTCTAGATTTATTAATCATTTCTTGCACTATGAGCACAATCTCTGTTGTTATCTGAGAAATTATTTCTGATTTCGTTTTTTCCAGATCCTGTTTTGTTGCCAGTTCAGCGAGTCCAGGTGGTTAAGTATCAGAGCATTCCATCTCGTTTCCTTTTGGGGTTGCTGTAGGTGATCTGGAAGTCTGGTTTTGAGACTTATTTATGTGTCTTCTCATTTCAACCTCGGGGAGGGGGGCTGCTGTTGGTGCCCACACCACTCACCTCCTCTGAGCTGGGAGTGTTGAGACAGTGGCTCAGAAGCCCCTTCCTCTGGGCTGGGAGCTGTGGGATGGATGGTGGCCTGGAAGCCAAAACCTAATGGCTTTTGACATTGTGAGTGCTGTGCTGTGTTCAGAAGTTTTCTGCACAATTTTTTTTTGTGTGTGTTAGTCTTCTTTCGGTCACTTTCACAAAATATCACCAATACCAAACTTAGAAAGAGCAAAGGTTTGTTTTGGTTCAGAGTTTGGTAGGTTTCACTTCATGGCAGATTAGCATCATTGGCTTGTGAGCCTGTGGTGGGGCAGGCAGTACTGCATGGTGGACTGGCATGTAGGATAAAGTTTCTTATCTCATGGTAAACAGGAAACAAACAGAAGGAGAAGGAGCCGCTATCTGACAATCCCTTTTGAGGGTATGCTCCCAGTGAACTAAGTTCTCCTGATAAGACCCAACTTCCCAGTGTGTTTGGAGGATATTCTGGATCCAAACTATTGCAGATAAAAACAAATTAAAAGAATTGAAAATGTGGATCACGTTAACAATAATCATAACAGAGTTTGAATTTATAAACTATTACTAGACAAAATATAACTTAAACCAAAAAGTAACTAGAAATAAAGAGGGACTACTTATAATAATAGTCAATCAATTAGGAAAATATAACAGTTAGCTATTCATCTAACAACAGATCCCAAAATACAGGTAACAAAAGCTGATGGAATAGTAGGAAGAAACAGATTATTCAACAATAGCTGGAAACCAGTACCTCACCTTCAATAATAAATGAGGCAAATTACAGAGTAACTTCAAAGAAATACAAGGCTTGAGCAATGCTGTAAAGCAAGTCGACCTTATAGACACCCTCAGCAGAGCACACAGTCTTCTCCAGCATGCAGGGGACCTTCTTCAGGACAGACCAGGTCTCAGGCCACACAGCAAGCCTCAAGAATGTGATAGAGACTTAGTTGAATGGAACACACATTTTCACATTTCCCTACATCTTATTAACATATATGAATATTAAGTGAACCTTTTCTTTTCTCTGCTTCCCTGGTGGAATGGGCTGCAAGCACAGTATTTGCTCTTGCCCAATTTTTTCTTTTTGGGAAGACAGCACATGGTAATTTTATCCAGTCCTCATATCAGATACTCTGTTAGTTCCAAGTTAGAGATCTCCAATTCAGGAGGCATAATTTGAGAAGCAAAGATAAAGACCATAGTCCCAAACTAATGGGGCCCAAACTTGTGTAACTCTGGCAATGTAGGTAAGTAATGCTAAGTTGCAAAGATGGTGCTGCAGTGGCCCTGTGATGTGTTTGCAGCTGGCATGGGGCTGAGTCCAGGTAAGGGTTTGTGTACCAGCTGCAGGTACCTGGAAAGCACTGTGGGCCACAGCACAGAAAAAATTGGCTAAGTCTGTGGGCTGAAAAGTGAAGATGCACAATGAGCTGTGGTGTTCTTTAGGAGCTATCATTCCCTTTAGTCTTCCATTCTACTTTGTCCCTGAAGAAACGTATAAAAGGTTGATGAGACAGCCCCCATGATTTTAGCAAAAACACTGAACATTAAACAAAGAGATAGAAAAATTACACAACAATGTGGAACTGGCTCCTTCCTGGAGCATGAGGGCTAGAGGACTCTGCTCCACCTGCATCCCTCTCACACCTGAGCAGGAATGGGGAAACAATCACAGGTGATGTCACTGCAACACCTACATAGCCCTGAAAATGACCATGGATCATGAGAAGGATGAAGGTCTACAAGATTTGTGAGTTCCTTTTCCCCTCCTCTCCAGATGCCGCAGCTGCAAAATTCTTTCAGAGTCCCTGAATTTGGAGCAGCCCAACCTACAGCAAACCTGGGTGCACAAAAGCCCCAGTGGAGATCCCAAAAGCCTTTTCATCACACTTTGCCTGGCTGTATCAAATATATTGATGTATTTCAGTAAATCTGGGGCATGGGAGTTGGGATTGTGATCTTGAACTGCTTTTGCTCCTGCAGCCAATCAGCACCATGGAGGAGCTTGCCCAGGACCAAACACAGTTGAGTCCTTTACAGCTTTCTGTTCAGGAAGCCCCTCCCCCACACAGAACTCCCGAGAATATGGATGGAGCCTGGTGGGGAGAGCCAGAGGGCACTATTTTATTACCAGAGGGACTTTTTTTGACAATACTGGAATTTTAAGGAGTGTGAGTAGGAAACTATAAGGAGGAATGTGAGAGGCTTTTCCAAAGAACTGCTTCAGCTGTACTAATCAGAGCCTGGGAATTGCCACAGAAAGACATCCACATAAACCCAGAAATCTGGTATGTGTTTTGACAATAGGAGCTTTATTTATTTATTTATTTATTTATTTATTTATTTATTTATTTATTTGGTGCCAGGGATCTAACTAGGGACCTTGCACTTGCGAAGCAGGCGGTGGAACCACTGAGCTAAATCCCCAGCCCCTGGAGCTTTATTGACCTGTGAATTAATTTAGATGGAAGTCATTCCAAGAATACAAAGTAGCGTGGTGTAAATATGATGTACAGTAAAATTACTGAATTCTTGTTATTGTAATATGCAAAATATGTCCATTGGAACTCTCTTGGAGTAACAAAGAATTATAGTAAATATTATTATTAGAATTAACCCTGTAGGAGGTGATGGAGTGGGGAAAGTTCTATCAATGGTTCTATGTTACAGTTATTTAGGAGCAAGAAGTTTTGGGGCACTACTACACAATATGATAGCTATAGAAAACAACACATTGTGCATTTCAAAAACTAGAATAAAGGATTTAAAAGTTTTCAATCTAAATAAATGTTAAAAGTTTGAGGAGATAGTTATGTTTAACCTGGCTTAATGTTTTACAATGTATATATGTATTTAAATATCACACAATGCCTCAGATTTTATGAATTTACGTATCAGTTAAAATAAATTTAATAAAAAGAGCAAATAAATAATAAAAACAATAATAAATTATCCTTAAAGGACTATAAATTATGAGGGGAAAATAGGCTGAATTTAAACATTAGTTTTTATATTGTCTGGTCTGTATAGCATGTTTTATTTTTCTGATTCTTATAAAAACTTCATGTGCCTCATCCCTGAAGTTCAGTAAATCCCTCTTTTTCTTTATAATTCTTCTGTCTTCATCTTTTGCCTCTGCTTTCCCTCCTTATTAAATTTCTGTTTTTATATTCTCTTTTCTTCTTACTTTCTCTCTTCTAGCTACCAGAAAAAGATAGAAGGAGTATTAAAGAAAAGATAGCATTATATTGTTCTGAAATTATTTTGAACTTATGAAATAAAGGTCAGCTTTTTCTTGGATATATGGCAACCTCAGGCATTAAAATTTTTAAAAATCGGAGAAAAGAAAAATTTGCTTTGTGTACTTTTGAAATTTCTATATTCTTTTTTGCTTTATGGAGTTTTTTTGTGGTTCCAGGTACACTTTTGTGAGTGTCAACAACTTTCAATTATTCTAGAATTATATTATTTAATGTATTATAGAGCATTCCTCCATCCAAGAAGTATTATACTTCTATTCCAAAATTAACTGCAATTTTCTGTGTATTTCTTCATTTTAATTTTGGAGTCAGCATGTCTAGTTCAAATAAATATATAAAACTTTAGAGTCACAATATTTTAGACAAAACCACCTTACTACAAAAACAAGAATGACTGAATTTAGAGAGTAGTTTTCTAATAAAAATTAACCTCAATGGTTTTCTGATTTAGATGTGCAGGTGTTTGTTGAAGAATATTGAAATGAATAACTCTAGGCTAAATTATCATGGCAAAGTAGTATTTTCTCATTTGTTTCATTCTATGACACACCACTGGAGTTTGAAATTAAACGTGTTTATCTTGTGTAAGTAATGTTGTAAGTGAATCTTCTCACAGAACATGTGTTTATCTTGTTTAAATAACTAATATTTATATAAGTTCTATTTGACACTTGATGCTTTTTTTTTGACATGTAGCTAATGAGAGTGGAGGGTGCTACTGGTGTAATACTACAGTATAACATCTAAATAGGAAATTAACATTGGTACACCCACAGGGTTCATTTCAATTTCCAGTTTTATATGCTTATGGTTTTACATTTTATATTTAAGTCCATGATGAGTTAATTTTAAGTTACTTTTAAAGTTCACTTTTTATAATATTTATTTTTCAAGACTTTTTTTCATTAAGTTTATTGGTACATTTTAGGTATAAAATACAGTTACATTCATCATTGGGATCTTGTACCTTTACATGAAGTATCTTAGTTCTTATTTTTTCCCCATTTCCCTCCCCTCCCTTCATCCCCTCCACCCTTCCATATTTATAGAGACTTTGTTTCCATTTCTCAAATTTTTTCTTTTCCCTTCTTTCCTTTCCTTTCCCCTACCCTTCCCACTTCCCCAACTCCTTTAGACCTTTTCTTCCTATTTCACATTATCAATTACATCATTTTAACTTTATTTACACTTTTACTTTTTCATACCAGAGAAATTATTCAGTATTTACACATGTGTGTCCTATTTATTTCACTTAAGAGTATGGGCTCAATATGCATCCATTTAGCTATAAATGTCCCTGGTTTCTCATTCTTTATGGCTGAGTAGTACTCTATTTTATAGAAAAAGCACATCTTTTTTATCCAGTCTCCTGTTGATGGGCATTTGGGCTGTTTCCAAGTTTTAGCTATTACAAACTGTGCCGCTACAAACATGGGTATGCATATATCACTGTGGTATGATTCTTTAATTCTTCTGGAAAGATACCCAGGAAAGGGATACCTGGGTCAAATGGGACTTCTAATCCTAGTTTTTTGAGGTATCTCCATACTGATTTTCACAGTGGTTGCACCAGTCTGTACTCCCACCAACAATGAAGAAGAAGTGTTCCTTTCTCCCTAGAGCCGCCCCCCAACATTTGTTATTGGTTGATTTCTTGATAGCAGCCATTTTTTTTCTGGGGTGAGGTGGAATCTCAGTGTTGTTTTCATCTGCATCACTCAAATGATCAGTGATGTTGAACATTTTTTAATAGGTTTATTTGCTGCTTTTACTTGTTTGCCTGAGAAATGTCTGTTCATTTCAGATGCCTATTTTTGAATCAGGTTTTTATATTTGGAGGGACTGATTTCTTTGAGTTTTCTGTTTTAATATTTAGATCTTTAATCCACTTTGATCTTAATTTAGTGCATGGTGAAAGATAGGGGTTTCATTTTAATTTTTGACTGGTTGAAATCCAGTTTTTCCAACACCATTAATTAAATATGCTATCTTTCCTCCAGTGAGGATGGTTATCTCCTTTGTCAAAGATGAGGTAGCTGAGTGTGTCTGTAGTTGTTTCTGCATCTTCCAATCTGTTCCACTGATCCTCAGATCTGTTTCTTTGCCAGTACCATGCTGGTTTTATCACAGTGGCTTTGTAGTATAGTTTCAAATTGGGGATTACAATACCTCCTCTCATGTCTCTGTTGCCTAGAATTGCTTTTGCTATTCTAGGTCTCTTCTGGTTCCAAATGAATTTTTGGATTCATTTCTCTAGTTCCGTGAAATATATAGTTGGTGTTTCAATCAGGATTGCATTGAATCTGCAGAGCAGCTTTGGAAGTATGGCCATTTTCACTATATTGGTTCTTCCTACCCAGGAACAAGGGATGTCTTTCCATTTTATTATATTCTCTTTGAGTTCTTTTTTTCAGAGTGCTGTAGTTTTCATTGTAGAGGTCTTTTGTTTCCTTTGTTAGATTGATTCCTAGACATTTCATTTTTTTGGATGCTATTGTGAAAGGAATTGATTCCTTAATTTCTCTCTCAGTGAGTCTGTTACTTGGGCACAAGGCTATTTTTTTTTAGTGTTGACCTTGTATCCAGCTACTCTTCTGAATCTGTCAATTAAGTCTAGAAGTCTTTTGGTGGAGTTTTTTGGGTCTTCTATGTAAAGTGTCATATCATCAGCAAATATTGACTGTTTAATTTCTTCCTTTCCTATTTTTATTCCTTTTATTTCTTTCTCTTTTCTGATTGCTGGGACTAATGTTTCCAGAACTATATTGAACAAGAGTGGTGATAGTAGACATCCTTGTCTTGTTGCTGATTTTAGCTTGAAGGTTTTTAGTTTTTGACCATTTAGTATGATGTTGGCTGTTGGTTTTTCATAGATAGCCTTAATCAGGTTGAGATAAAGACCATCTATTCAAATTTTCTGTAGGGTTTTTATCATGAATGGGTGCTGCATTTTGTTGAATGCTTTTTCTGCATCTATTGAGATGATTATATGGTTTTTGTCCTTGGTTCTGTTAATGTAATGCATTACATTTGTTGATTTACAGATGTTGAACCATCCTTGCATCCTCTGGAAATATCCGACTTGGTCAGGGTGTATGATCTTCTTGATGACCCTCTTTATTCTGTTTGCCAGTATCTTGTTGAGGATTTTTGCATCTATGTTCATTAGGGAGATTGGCCTGTAGTTCTTTTTTTCGATTGGGTTTTTCCATGGTTTTGGAATCAAAGTAACACTTGCTTCCAGGAATGAATTTGGAAGTATTGCTTCCCATTCAATTTCATTGAAGAATTTAAAGAGCAGTGGCAATAGATCTTCTCTAAATGTCTTGTAGAGTTCTGCAGTGAATCTATGAGGACCTCAGCTTTTCTTTGTTGGTAAAGTTTTAATTACATTTTCAATTTCACTGATTGAAATTGGGATGTTTAGACTTTTTATATCTTCTTTGTTCAACTTCAGTAATTCACATGTATCTAGAAATCTGTCCATTTCTTCTGTGTTTTCCATTTTATTAGAGTATAGGTTCTTGAAGTAGGTATTGATGATCCTCTGGATTTCTGCTGGATCTGTGTGACTTCATCTTTTTCATTCCTAATTGCATGGATTTGAGCCTTTTTGTTACTTTTTTCTCAAGGTTGGCTAAGGGTTTATAAATTTATTTATTCCTTTGAAAAACTAACTCTTCAATTTATTGTTTTTTTGTATCATTCTCTTAGTCTCCATTGCATTGATTTCTGCTCTGATCTTTATAATTTCCTCCCTTGTATGAGCTTTGGGTTTGTCTCACTCTTCTTTTACAAGAATGTAGTGGCCTTCTTTGTCTCTCTTAATTAGTTTTGGTTTGAAATCTATTTTGTCTGCAAATAAGATAGCTACTCCTACTTTTTTTCTGGGTTCCTGTTGCATGGAGAACTGTTTTCCATCCTTTTACTTTCAGTCCATGAATTTCTTTGTGAACTAAGTGGGTTTCTTGTATACAGCATATTGTTGGATTTTGCTTCTTAATCCTTTCTGCCACTCTATTTCTTTTGATTGATGAGTTGAGGCCATTAACATTGATGGTTATAACTGATATGTTTTGGCTTATCTTTGTCATGTTATTTTCCTGTTGGCTCTTTTATTTTTTTTATTTGCCCCCCTCTTACTTTAATTTCTTGACTTGCCTAGTGGATTTACTCTGGTGGGCCTTATGAAGTTGTGACTTTCATTTTCTTTTTCCAGGATTTTGTTTAGAATTATTTGGAGTGCTGGTTTGGTATTCATTAAAATTCTCAGGTGTTCTTCGTTGTGGAAGTATCTTATTTCCCCATCAATTTTGAAATATAATTTTGCAGGATACATCAGTCTAGGTTGGAGGTTGTGTTCTTTCAGGGCTTGAAATAATTCACTCCAGGTTCTCCTGGACTTGAGGGTTTGTTGAGAAGTCTGCTCTTATTCTCATGGGCTTCCTTTTGTATGTGATTTCTTTCTTTTCTCTAACTGCTTTTAGGATTTTGTTCTTCTGTTGGGTTTCTCAAATCTTTACTATTATATGTCTAGGTGTAGATTTTTTTTTAAATCATGGCTTTGGAGTCCTATATGCCTCACTCATCTGTGTGTCAAATTCTTTCACTCTGGGAAGTTTTCTGTCATTAATTCTGTGAACAGTATTTTTTATGTCATTTGTACTTTCACTTGATTTTTTATGGATTCCTACCAGTCTTATATTGTTCTTCTTTGCATCATCTAGGAGCTACTGGATCAATTTCTCATGGTCCCTTACTATATTTAAGAGATTTCTCTTTTTATGGTCACTGACCACAATTCTATCTTCTATATCTGATATTCTGTCTTCACAATTGCTCATTCTGCTGTGAATGCTTTCAATAGAGATTTTAATATCCTGGATATCTGTTTGAATGCATTTCATGCATTCTATTTCTTTCCTATGTTGGCCATTCATTGTGACGGTGCCAGCTGTCACTAGTCGAACAGTACCTGAAAAGAGGGGAGAGGATGAAAGAAAAACACAACCTCTGAGGAAAAGAAAAAGGAGAGAGAGGCAGAGGAGAGACCCCTCTTCCCACCTTATTGCCCTTTATATACCTTTTCCACAACCCCCAACCCCTCCTCTGTACATAATTCAGCGACTAATTATTTTCCAGGGAAAAGGTCAAATGTATCTTTACAACTCTGGGAATAACATTCCCTTGCATTACAGACATTCAAACTCTTTCTATTTAACCACTCTCGTTACAAGTAACCATCCTTGTTTTTGTGCCAGCTGCATATCCAGGATTCATTATGTTCTCAACAGACTCAGAGGTCTCTCAAGGTTATTTCAACCTTTCGCTCTCCACAATTCATGGCTTCCATTTCTTTCTTATGCTGGGTATTCATGGTTTCCATCATGGTCCTGAGGTCATCTATTTTTTAATCTGTTTCTGTTCTAGAGTTTCTAATCATGTCTTTCATTCTGCTCACCATCCCTGTGGTTATCTGGGAAATGATTTCTGTTTTGAATTTTTCTAGAGCTTCATTCATCTCTTTTGTTACTTCTGTGTCATCAGTGTAGGGTTTCCAGGTGATTGATTAACAGACTTTTCCACCTCGTTTCTCCCAGAATTTGCCTTTGGTGAACTGGTAGCCCGATTTTGTGTTGTGCTTAGGTGTCTTCTCATTTTTATTTTTGTTGTTGGCACTCTTTTTGGTTTAATTCCTGGGTTGATACTTACATATTGCTTAATGTAAGTATCTTTGTTGCTTGTATTTAGTACTTTTATGGAATGATGGTTTCCCAGAAGTGTCTTCCATGTATATCTGGCCTTTAGGTTTTGAGTCTCTAATGACTCTTAGATCATCATGCTTTCAGTATACCAGGAAGGACAACAGATTCAATCAATCACATCACCTTAGTCCAGGTGATAAAATCAGCAACAAGAATGGCATCAAGCACAGTTTAGAAAATGACAATTTGTGGTAGTTATTAATCTATTACTTTTAAACATGTTAATTAAATCAAAATTGAGGACCAGCCCAAAATATGTTTATAGTAAATAAATTCTTCAATATAGCAACTTTGCCCTTTGGTATGGGAACTTAGAAGGAGTTGGGGATGGAGGGATAGATAGGTATGCTTAGGGAAGGGTTAGAAGTGAGGTCAGAGGGCAGAGATAGATCACACAAACTCTAGGAAGTTGTTGAAGAAAACAGGAGAAGACAGAATGAAAGAACAAACACAAAAACAGAACAACCTAACCCAAAAGGGAGGCTAGAAACTGTATTCACTTTCCTTTAAAACTAATGACAATCAAGAGAAGGAAAAAGAAAAGAAAAAGAAAAAAAGAAATTCAAATTACAACAGAAACAGGAATAAATAGGGAGAGAAATGAAGAACAAGATAGGAGAGAGAGCGCAAGAGAGACAGAGAAAGAAAAGAAAAAAGGAAAAGAAAATAAAGGAAAATTTGAAAAGGGAAAAGAATAGATAAAAATTAGAAAAAATATTAAAAATAAGAGAAAAAATTACTTTGAAAATAGAAAATAAAATTAAGGGGCCTCCTTCAGGGTATGTCTCTGCTGTCAGTATAGACAGTGTGGGCAGGAGTTTGCAGATCTAAGTCTATTAGTCTCAGCAAGCCAGCAGCTGTCCCCTGAGTTTCAGGCTGATTTCTGCCTGCAAGGCCCAAGTTGAGATCTCTGACCTCCTGCTGGATTGAACTCTGCAAAGTTCTACTAGGTTCTACTGCAGGTTCCAGCTGCCCTTCTTGTGAAGATAGTCCAGGTTCTGATGGGAGATGGTAATCCCTGCAACTTACTAACTATGGTGGTCTGGTGTGCCTTTATTATAGAGATTTTCTTCACTTTTCCAGTGGGCTTCAACTTTCATCTAGGAAGCCTCAGAGAGGCCCTCTTTCTCTTCACTTCTGTTCTATCTTCTGGAGCTCAGATCAATGTCTTTTCTGACCCAGTGCCCCTCTGTGGTGTGGATCCAAGTGCTGGCTTTGCCCAGTGGCCAGAGGTGTGTGTGTGTGTGTGTGTGTGTGTGTGCACGCGCATTGGTTGGTGCCTATCCAGCTCTGCTCCTCTGTGCTGAAGGGGCGGGGGGCTGGACATCCCTCATGATGCTTGGGACCTGCGGTCCTCTGCAAGACATTTTTAAAAGGAAAACCAGAGATTACCCTTGTCTTCAGTTTTAGCTGTCTGGAATAATCAAGTAATTACCCAAGACCAGCATAGCCAAAATGTAGTTTCAATATTTCCCATAGAGAATTCAAAACTTAATATTTTGAGCCTATACATTTTCCTTTTTATATTTACTATGATTTCCCCAACTGAAAAATAAATAGGAAATATAAGACATGGACCAAATCCTTCTCTACCCATCACCCTCTGGAGTCTCCTATCATGTATAACAGGGCAGTTTTCCATTATAGGTTGTGACATAACTGTAATCCTTCCTGACATGCAGATACTTTTAACCTTTCCAAATTTCTAAGAAAAATGTGCATACATTTTAAAATCATCAAATTAAAATGGAAAGTCTTCTTGCTCAGCTATTAATTCTTTTCTGATACTTGGTAGATGTTACTCAAAGAAAATTCCTCTCCAAATTTTTTAAAATTAAAAAAATGCCACAAGTGCAAGGACCCAAGTTCGGTCCCTGGTACCAAAAAAAAAAAAAAAAAAAATTAAAATGCCTCTTTTGTTATTACCATTTTCTAAAGTTGTACACTTTCATCCACCTCTTTGCATAATCATATCCCCAAGACTAAATCACTCAGATCCCCAGGATGTCTTCTTGGCTTCTTCTCACTGTCCTAGGACAGGGTCCTGTTTCTATTCTTATGGGTGGATTTAAAAAAGACCAATATTGCCAGTGGACATCCTAAATATATTTCTCTATACAATTTTTTTTAAATCCCAAGTATCCAATTATTTGCTTTCCTATTATTTTACTACAAATCTCTAAATTTTAATATTTTAAGACATAATCACAATGCCTTTATTGAACCTAAAATTTAATGCTAACTCCTTAATGTAGTCAAATATGCAATATACATTCAAATTTTCAATTATTCTATAATTTGTTTGATTCACAATCCATTCTCAAGCATAAAACTGTGACTGAAAAATTTTCAGATTCTTTTAATATATTAGTTATGCTATATTTGGGTTCTCTAGGACTAGTCAATAGAATACATATGTATAATTATGCTCTGCAAAGGGATTTATTAGGTAGGCTTACTGTATAAGAGGTGAGAGAGTTCACAATAGCCTTCTGCCTACTGGAGAGCCAGAGGATTCAGTAACTGCTCAGGCAAAAAGATGGAAGCCAAAGAACAAGGATCAACCATGCAGCACCAGTCCAAGGTCAAAGGCCTGGAATATCACTGAAGTGTTGTTGGTGTGAGTCTACACTGGAAGGCTGAAGAAATTGATGTGGGAAACAATGTCTGAAGATGATGGCAACAAAGGACAACCTGCTTAGGGAGATAGGAGTGTTTCCAAATTGGCACACTTCCCTTTTCTTTTCCTGTTTATTCCATCCAGAGTATAAGCCTATTGGTTGGTGCTACCCACAGCCAGGATGGGTCTTCCCTGCTCCGTTTATTGGCTTACACATTAAGCATTTACAGACACTAAACACTGGGCTTTACTAACCGGCTAGGTGTACTTAATCCATTCAAGGTGAAATAATTTCACAATAGATTCTCTTATTACTTGTAGGAATTTTTTTTGAGACAGGGTCTCGCTATGTAGGTCAGGCCTTGAACTCACTATGTGCCCAGGCTGGCCTCGAACTCATAGCAATCCTTCTGCATCAGCCTCTCGAGTGTTGGAATTACAGGTGTGCACCACCATCTGGCCCTTGTAGCTTATTGTTAAAAAATTAATGTTTCTTTTCTTGTCCTTATAGAAGTTTCCACACTATGGGGATGTTGCCTATGAATGATTTGTGATAGGTTTGATGTATGTCTTTGTCCTTTGTCCTTACTATAAATTGATATTGTATCTAGATGGCAATCTGTTTTAAAATCTAGAGAACAAGAACCAAAAATGTTTTTTACTTCTATTGTATTGGAAGAGTATTGGATTGAGTTACTTCAAGTTCAACTAATTTTGTTTCTTTCTGTTTGGAAATGTTGAAGAGCACTAGAGTTTATAAAATACTGATGGAGTGAAACATTAGGGATTCTACCTTACTGTAGGGGAGAGTACATAATTGGCATAGTGCTCTTTATTGTGTCTGCTGGGCAATTTCCATTTTTTCTAAGACAGGGGAACTTCAGTTAAGAAATCATGTGGAGTGCTTTGTGAAGGTAACAAGGGATGAGAGAGCAAAAAGCTGTTGAGTCTGAATCTCATTGTCAGAAATAAGATGGAAATGAGGGAGAATTAAGCAAAGGATATACATGGTGGGTAGGTTATAGTAGAGCCAAAGGCAAATTCTACAATTAGAAAATTAAAAAGGGATGAGGGGTAAAATTCAGAGATTCTTTGTATCACTTGTTATTGTGTCTAATATCTACCTTCATTTTTTATATACCAAAAATAAAATTAGAGTGGATCACCTCTAAAAGTTATAGATACAAAATGACTCAAGATCCTGGACACCACAATGAGACTGAGATACTTGTGCTAGCATTTTTGTTGTTACTGTTCATTAACTTTAGCATGGGCCACTTAGCCCAGGGAACTGGAACAAAACTGCAGTATAAATATCTAATGCAAGACCAGAGGTTCTGAGATGTGGGATATGAGGTGATTAATTTGGGGTAATAACTGAAGAGGGAAATGGTCATTAGAAACTATCAGGGACTATTATCTGAGGGCCTCATCAATCATCTTATTTATAGGGGCTAGAATAGGCCCCAGTTATCCACCAGGGTATAATGACATCACATCCCTGAATTCACCAAGAGGCTCCATGTATTATAGCTTCTTCACACTGTCCTGTTCACTAGTGATAAACTTGTAGCCCTGTAGCCTGACTCAGATAGGACCCAAAGACAAAGCAACAAGCCTTCAACATCTGATAAACTCTGCCCTCCTGTTTGGCTCTGGAGAATGTTGGATTTACTATATCACATTCTTCCATCCTGTGGCATTACGCCCAGTGCCCCCTGACACAGCATCAGGCCTGCCTAATTTTTAAACAGGTAGGCAGATCATGTTCATTCTGTTCTCAGCACCTGCAAACATTTGACAGTGCAACCCTTTTCTAGATAGGGCTTTGATGTTGAAGAACCTCCACTTAGGTGCAGTGGTCTCAGATGCTCTAGGAAGGAAGAATTATCCTCACTTTACAAGGGATGTTTGGCTTCCCTGTGACTCTCCCCTGACTTAGGACATCATAACAGAAGCTGTGTCATCTGGAGGTCCAGCCATCTGGCAAAGATAGCAACCTCATGTTTGTCAAATGGTCACCTTCTACATTACCTGAGTCTCCCCTGCTGAGAAACAAAAGTGCCCAATGCCTTGTGAAAGAAACAATACATCATATTCAAGTAAAAGCATTTTATTTAAGTTAATATCTATTTTCTTTCTTCCTCCACACTTCTCATTTCCTCCCCTTTCTCTCTTCTCTTTTTTCCCTCTTCTTCCTCTTTTACCTCATTGTCCTTCTCCTGCTCTTTTCCTCTTTCCTCACTCCTTCTCTCTCTCCTACCTAGCTGCATAGTACAGCAGCTCCGGTGTGTTGAAAGTGGGTGACTTCTAGGCTGCTCTCCTCCCTGAGGGCTCACTTTGGCTCCTCAGTATTATTGTTATGTTATTATGCGTGTACAGCACCATGGGAATTTTATAACAACTGGTTGTCCTTTTGCAAATAAAAATGTGTAGCTACTGTGTGTTGGCACTAAACAATATAATGAAATAAGTGCTCTTGTGAGACTAGAAAATCTTGGAAGGAACTACTCACCAGGAGCTACCTAGTCATCCTTCAAGATTTTGCAGATGAGGAAACACAGGGCACATACATTGTTTATGCAGTGAACTTGAGAACATCAGATGAGCACTCTGTCTGCTGAATGTTCTATATTAGATACCACTATATCCCACTGAACATGACATCCATAAAGGCGGGAATAAAGTCTGTCTTGTAAATGACTTATCCTCAACTTTACCATATAAACAGTCTTTTGAATAACAAACTACACTACAGTTTCTCAAACTGGAAGAGACACCATCACCCACCACAATATGTGAGGAGAAAGCAAGACTAATTTTCTGAAATGTTACATTAATTCAGGTATGACTGTCTTGTGAATTTGTTTGTAACTCATAACTAATAATTTTTTCTTTTTACCATTATTTTTTAATTTTTTAAAATTAATTTTATTGGTACATTTTAGATAAACATAATGATAACATTCATCAAATGGAACTTGTACCTGTACGTGATATATCTTGATTCTTTATTTCCCCTTTCTTTCCCCTCCATTCGACTCCTTTCCCTTATTTACAAAAGTTTTCTTTCCATTTTTACTTCTATTCTTTTTCCTTTTACCCCCACTTCCCTATTTCCCCTTCCCATTTGAACATTTTCTTTCTGTTTCACAATATCTACTATACATTTTAGTCCTTAGATACACTTTTAGTTTCTTACACCAGAGAAATCATGTGATATTTGAACATGTGTGTCTGATTTATTTCACTTAAGAGTATGGTCTCAACGTGCATCCATTTACCTAGAAATGTCTCAGGTTTTCCCTTCTGTATGGCACAGTAGTTCTCCATTGTATTAAAAAAAAATCTACATCCATTCATTGATTGATGGGCATTTGGGCTGTTTCCAAGATTTAGCTATCACAAACTTTGCCTCTATAAACATGGGTGTGCATATATTACTGTGGTATAATCTTTTTAATTGTTTTAAGAAGATACCCAGAAGAAGAATAGCTGGGTTGAATGAAACCTCTAGTTTTAGTTTTTAAAGGAATCTCACATGATTTCCACAGTGGTTGCACCAGTCTACACTCCCACCAACAGTGGAGGATGGTTCCTTTTCCCCACAGCCAGCATTTTATTGGTTGATTTCTTGATAATAGTCATTCTTTCTGGGGTTAGATGGAATCTCAGGGTTGTTTTAATCTGTATCTGTTGAATGACCAGTGATTTTGAACATTTTTTCAGATATTTATTTGCTGTTTTTATCTCTTCATCTGAGAAATATCTATTCATTTAAGATGCCCATTTTAAAATTGGGTCTTTAAATTTGCGGAGGGTCTGATTTTTTTTAGTTCTTTATATATGTCCTAGATGTTAGTCCTTTGTCTGAGGAATAGCTGGTAACATTTTTTTTGACTTTGTAGGTTATCTCTTTACTCTGTTGGTTGTTTCTTTTGTTGTACAAAAGTTTTTTTAGTAAGATGAGATCCCAGTTATCGGAGGCCAATTTCCTTTGACTGCCTAGAAAAGGAAACTGAGAGGGCTAAAGAAAAAAAGACAATAAAAATTCAAAGTAGATGGGGGGCCTGGAGGTCAGTGCCTTAGTGTGGCCAAAGACAAAAACTCTCAGAGATAGCCACTGTTTATTGGATGCACAGTAATTGGAGGGAGTATCAGGTGACTTAAGGCTCAGCGGTGATCTTGTCTGATGCTGTGCCAATGAAAATCTTATGCTGTTGACAGAAAGGAGAGCATTCGCAGGACTAGGTGGAATGAGCTGGGCTGATAAGCAACTCATTCTTCCCCAGGTGAAACCTTTTTTGTGCATTACTACTTGGTTCTCAAGGAACGAGGATGTCTTCAGCTGATGTTGTCTTGCCTTTGAGTGCCACAGCTTCACAGACCATTGAAGCCTCAGCTGTGATAGGAGGCAAAACAGTTTTGTTTCCACATGCCATACTTGACTCATGGGCAAGGCAATGTTGGGCCTTAGACAGCTATAGCCATACTTTGATTATGAAATGATTTTTTCCCCAAAATTTACATGGAAATGCTCCCGACATTCAGTTGTTGATTCTTTGTGACATTTCCTGTTCAATGGGGGTTTTGTTCATGAAGTCGGCCTACACCTATGTCTTCAAGAGTCTTTACCTATTTGATCTTCCAGCAGATTTAGTGTTTACATTTGAATTTAGATCTTTGATCCATTTTGATTTTAGTTTACTGCATGGTGAGAGATAATAGGTCTAGTTTTAGTCTTTGACATGTGGAAAGCCAGTTTTTATAGAACAATTTATTAAAGAGGCTATCTTTCTTTCAGTGAATGTGTTTGACCCCTTTGTCAGAGATAAGATGGCTGAGGGTGTTTGGAGTTGTTTCTGCATCTTCTAGTCTGTGCTATTGATCCTCAGTTCTGTTATTTTGCCAGTACCATGCTGGTTTTATCACAGTAGCTTTGCAGTATAATTTCAAGTCAGGGATTGTAATGCCCTTTGCCTACCTTTGTTGCTCAGAATTACTTTTGCTATTCTAGTTATATTCTGGTTCCAAATCAATTTTGAGATTGTTTTCACTAAATCTGTGAAGCAAGCTATTGGTATTTTGATAGGGATTGCACTAAATCCTTAAAACAATTTTGGGAGCATGGCTATTTTCACTATATTGGCTCTTCTTACACAAGAACAAGGGAAAATTTTTCTTTTTCTGATGTCCTCTTCAATATCCTTTTTCAGAATATTGTAGTTTTCAATATAAAGATATTTTACTTCCTTCATTAGGTTGATTCCTAAGTATTTCATTTTTTTGGATGCTATTGTGAAAAGTACTGTTTCACTGATTTCTCTCTCAGTGAGTTTGTTATTTGTACAGGAATGTTATTGATTTTTGAGTGTTGACTTGTATCCAGCTACACCACTGAATTGGTTATTAAATCTAGAAGTCTTTTGGTGGAGTTTTTGGGATCTTCTTTGTAGATTTTCATGTCATCTGCAAATAATGATAATTTAACTTCTTCCTTTTTTATTCTTATTCCTTTTATGTCTTTCTCTTGTCTAATTGCTCTGGCTAATGTTTCCAGAACTATATTGAATATGAGTGGTGATAATGGGCATCCTTGTCTTGTTCCTGATTTTAGAGTGAAAGCTTTAAGTTTTTCACCACTTAATATGATATTGGCTGTTGGTTTGTCATAGATGGCTTTTATCAGATTGAGATAAAGACCATCTATTCCAATTTTCTGTAGAGTTTTTATCATTAATGGGTGTTGGACTCTGTCAAATGCTTTTTCTGCATCTATTGAGATGATTATGTGGTTTTATCCTTGGCTCTGTTAATACAGTGTATTACATTTATAGATTTACATATGTTCAACCATCCCTGGATCCCTGGTATGAATCCTACTCCATCATGGTATATAATCTTCTTGATGATTTGCTGCATTCTGTTTACCAGTATCTTATTGAGGAGTTTTGCATCTATGTTCATTACGGAGATTGATGTGTTGCTCTCTTTTTCAGTTGGATCCTTCTCTGGTTTTTATATCAGGGTAATCCTTGCTTCCAGGAATGAGTTTGAGAGTATTGTTTTCCTTTCAATTTCATTGAAGAGTTTGAGGAGAGTGGCATTATATCTTCTCTAAATTTCTCCAAATGGCTTGGTTGGCTCTTACTCTAATGCACTGCCAGTGGTTGTAGCTCTCATGGCTTCTGCCTGGGGCCAGCTCTGCTCCCTCCTTGCAGTTTTCCTCTGATGATACACATCCCTGGCTTTTCCAAACTTCTGGGGACTCTACTGCACCTTTGGTTTCACACTCAGAGCTTCACACACTGTTCTCTTAGGGGCACACTTCCTGACCTCCCAGGCCTTCTTCTGAAATTGGGATGAAAGCCTTCCTGACCCTACAACTCTTGCATTCTGCATGTACCTAAAACCGGCACTACATGGATGATACCAAGGTCTATTGTCCAGAAGGAACATTACCCAGGCTTCCTTTTCTCTTGACTGTACAAGTCACTCAGTACCTATGAATGAAATGTGAAAGAGCAACTTTCCTAGGCCACTGCCTTTCTGGAACATGATGCTCTGGGGCTCTCTTCTCAAAGCAAAATCTTTCACTTTTGCAATTTTGAATAAAAAAAACCAATGCAGTCTTGCTGGTTCTTATGTTCTCAGACCATATTTTCCGCTGTATTATTCCTTCTCAGCAATCAAGATCTCCTCTGCTATATCTTAGCAGACCATAGCTTTACTGGTTCTTCCTGTCTGGTTACACTCAAAACATTTTAAATCATTCTGCTGGGCACTTTGCTCTCAATTCTAAACATAGATCTGGCTAAAAGTCCCCAACAGTAGCCATGCCACCACTTGAACATCAGACTGTCTTGAAATTTCTTCTGAAAGATTAGACTGCTGCCCTTAATCTCAGTCTCAGGCAAAGTCTCTGAACATAAGCAAAATGCAGACAAACTTTCTGCCAAGCCATAACACATATTGTCAGAAGTCCAACAGCCAATGCAGTCTTTCTTCCTAACAGAAACTTCCTGAGATTGGTCTTTACCAGGACCTTTACTATCAGCATTCTGGTCTTCTGAGCTCTGATCAGAATCTCCCATACAGTACAACATACAGAATTCCAGCTCTGCTTTTTCAACCAGTGTCTCTGAACCTTTCTGAACTCTTTCCATGAGCCAGTCCCAAAGGCTCCTGAACCATGTGGTCAGGTATAGCTACTATAGGAAATCTGAACCTCAGAAAGACTGAAAGTCACTCAAAGGAGTAGAGGAAAGCTTTATTGACCACTTGGCCTAGAGAAGTTCACACTTTAGAAAAGTCTGGGCCCAGAATGTCAGAAGTGGTATAGTTTTATACAGTAGTTTAAGTTGGGTTGGGCTTGGGATGAGCAATGTGTGGTTTTACAAACACAGAATTTTTTAGCAAATAAGCAGATAGTGTAACTGACTTGAGGTCAGGGCTTCCTTTAATAACAGGTTGTCCACATAACATAACAGGACACTTAGGGATAATATAACAGGATATACATTGTGAACACTGAGGCCAACAGGATAGATATGACAAGAGTTAGGGCTAACAGAAAGAACATGGCAGTATATACATTATGAATGCTAAGGTTAGCAGGATATATATTACAGGAGTTTAAGGCTAACAGAAAGAACACGACAAGATGTACATTGTGAATGCTAAGGCTAGCAGGATATATTTGTGGTGGTTTACATTGTGGCTATATTTCAGTATAAAGTATCACCTATTGGAAGGGGTTGCAAATCCACTTGTTTCTGGGCAAATAGGAGTAAAATAAGAGCATGGGCATTTTAAAGCTTAAAGGTTTTAAAAATTTCTGTATTATTGCCACAGGAATGACCCCACTTCTCTGGTACCAAATTCTGTATTAGTTACTTTTTCTCATTGTTGAGACAAATACCTGACACCAAAAAGTTAAAGATGGAAAGGTTTGTTTAGCTCACAGTTTGCAGAGGTTTCAGTGGATAGTTGGTTGGCTCCAAGGCAAGATGGCAGGCAGACAGGCATGGTAGAAGAGAAACAGTTTATGGCAGGCAGAAGGCAGCAAAGCAAGCAAGAACACTAACACTTTAACATTTTACATTTAGATTATTTCAGGCTGAACTGAACGTTAAATTTGCATAAATTTAAAAATGAAATAAATATACATCAAAGTTATTATGTGTTCAGGCAGAATTTTTGACTTTTGCACTATAAGGTCCAATATTCCTAGATCTTTCCATTTTTGTAGGTGAGCAAGAAATCTGATTTTAATGTGCTGAGTGATTTTTAGATGTTGAAAAACTGACCAAGAGACCTTTAAAAACTGTGTGGAGCAAAAGAAATAAATATCTTTATTTCTTAGCACTGGTTGTAATACCTGAGGGGAAAAAATATACATTTAGACTGGAGTAAACACTGGAGGAGATCATTTGTGTGTTAGTTGCCTAACAGTTGCTATTCTAGTTGTGACCCCTTGTCTTCTTCAAGGATTCAACAGGGTCAGAAACAAAACTGGAAAGGAAAAGGGGAAAGTAAGAGATTTGATAGGGCAAAACAAGTTTTCACCTTGACTACCTTACTCTTTAGGTAGACTCTTAATGGGGATAACATAGATGCTTTCTAAAGAAAATAATCATGCCACAAAAGAGAGGAGTCAGATAGAGGAAACTTGAGGAACATTAGGAATTTATTCTCTTTGTAAAAGAGGTTGCTAGTATGATTATGGATTATTTCTATATTAAATCATTTATTCTACCACTTAATATTATTTTTGACAAATATCCATCTAAATCATTTATATTAAAATGTTTTGAAGCATTGTACATAATGATAAACACATAAAGGTACTAGTGATTCTGAAACTTTAACAGATCATAAGTACAGTCTGAAGAGAGGTTTTTCTCATAATAGATGTATCCATCCAACCACCTGTGCTGCTCCAACCATAGCAACTTCCTTTTTGGGATGGTGACTCCCTGCCTAAATCCCTACAGCCAGTGCCTACCTCAGGGAGACTGTGAGGTTTTTGTACACCTCCTTCCAGCAGTCGTCTCACTGTAGTCCCTCTCAGAGGCCAGAAATACACTGCTGAGCCCCTGGGCTGGGAGGCTGTGCTGGTGAGTCTGAGGGACCTGGCTGCTTCTGAAAGCTCAGAGAATCTGTAGCATTGTGCTCATTGTAAGTGTCCTGATGAAAAAGGGGAATCATTTCCCCATTAAGTGCTTGTTTGTACCAGAATCAGTAAAGAGCCTGAACCTTGTGCTTGTGCATATACTTACCAAGACAGAGGAGGTGATAGCTTCCCCACTAATGATCACCATAGTGGGAGCTCTTCCTCCTACTAAGACATTCTATGCTCTGTGTCAAATCTGCTTCTTAATTTTGCACCTTATGCTCAAGAGGTAGAAGCAAATTTACTGGGCTGAGTGATGTGTCCTGATGGAACATTATCAAAGACAATAGAATACCTGTTAAAAATATCACTAGTGATCAGTAGTGTTCAAGATCCATTGGCATTTGTCCCTGGCACCACATTCTGTAAAATCTTTGTGATCTCAAAGTATTTAAACTTATCTTTCATCCATTTAAATATAAAAGTCCATAAGAGATCACATATTTACATTAAGACTAGGATCATATAATTTAGTACGACTGGCTTGTAACCCTCTGCTGCCCATCTTCTGGTTTTCTGATGAGTTTCTCAGCAGTGGCCCAGGCTCTGTTTTGAGACCATATGTATCAGAAGAGAAAATGTGGGAAGCTGGGCTGAAAAGTACTGCTCAGTGTCAGAGAATATAAAAAAAGATCACCAGTCTCAGTCAGGAAGCAGGCAGCATGGCTGGCTGAGTTTCAGCAGAATGTTTTGTTCTGGGATACAATAAACCTGAGAGTATTCTTCCTCTTGGTGCTTGATCCTTCTTTAAAGGGTCAAAGAGTAAATATTTTAGACTTTGAGGTCATACAATTTCTACTGCTACTGTGCTACTCTGGTCTTTTAGCACCAACAGAGCAGTGGTAAATGCATAAATGACCAGTGTGGCTGCTTTCCAGTTTATTTATTAATACAAGGAAGATGCTATTCTATTTGACCTTTGGTCTGTAGTTTTCTGGCCCCTGCTACACTCTCAGGATTTCTCCAAACATCCATGGACTGAGTCACAGAACTCACTAAGCCTTATTTTCCTATTTGTTTTCTCACAACCTTATCACATGCCTTTAGGAGACTAAAATGGAGGAAGTATTTTAAATAAGTTAATAAACAGAAAGGAAGAAGACTTGATGATTGTTGTGCCTAAGATACTTCAGCGCTGAGGATGTGCAGATAATATTCCCTAAAGAGTATACAGTGCAAGATGCAGTACATCACACTAGGAAGTTTTTCTGTATCCTAAGAAAAAATGAGGGTTCATCTTTAGTGTGGCCAAATTTGTGCTTTGACAAGGTCACTGTCATCACAGTTCAGAGGACAATGAGAATTGTGGGGTGTATCAAGTGTGCTGGGGGCAGAGATGGGTTTTTAATTGGGTCTGGAGGGGAAGTAGTTATGATTTCATTGGAAAAGTTTTAGGAGGCAAATTCTACAGAATTGGGACATGGATTAAATGTAATAATTTAACAAAAATAAATAACTGTGATCCAGAAACATCGTATAAGTCCTAATATGCCCCAAACTAAGAGTGTGGCAAAAATGCAAATGAGTTATTTAATAACTATTCTGTTCCATTTACTAATAGAGCCCCAATATTGATTTGAATGGCAACAGAGTCAAGTTAAAAAATAATAATCCTGTTATGTCACCCACCTCTCTCACAGATCAGGGTGGGGGGGTCCATCTGGTAATATGCCTGTAAATGAAATAAAAATGGGAGGTGTCAGGTAGAACTTCCAGAAATGGTTAGCTAAGCTGGCAGGGACCCACTGCCCTGCGACTCTCCTTCTTTCTTCCTGGAAGGTGTGTAAAGTGGAAGGATCTTCTACAGGGTCTTCACAAGATCCAAGATGTGTGACATCAAAAGATGAGAAACACTCAGCTAGAAGAACCCAGGATCCCTTACCACATGAAAAAGTTTCCTGAATGTCAGCTGTACTAGCTACAAAGCTTTTTTTATATGAGAGAAAAATAAACTCCTTGTTAAAACTACTTCACCAGGCGCACACATAAATACCAGCATTCTGGTTTTCTTTACAAACACATTTTCAGTAGTCTAAATCGGTGCCAAGAAAACTATAGTCAATAATTATTCATCTTAATAGTAGAAAGAATAAATAAATGGAAAATTATGCATTAGATCCTAGAAGTACTTGCTTAGAAACAGCATTTTAGGACCTAGTAGTTAGGGTTCTTATTTGATGGGGAAAGATTAAGACTTTATTATAAATTTCTGTTTTTATATTATATATATTATATATATACATATATATTGTTTTCCCCTCACAATTCTGGAGTCTAGGTGCTCAAAGTCAAGGTGTCAGCAGGTTTGGTTTCTCTTGTGGCCTTCCTCTTTCACTTGCGCATGGTCGTTTTCTCACTATTTCCTGCCTTCTGTTTGTGTTTTCTGTGTCCTGATTTCTTTTTATAAGGATACAAATCAGGTTGGAATAGGATCACCTTAACTACATTTTTAACTTAATTTACTTTTAAAGGCCCTGCTTCTTTTTTTGGGGGGGGGGTACTGGGGATCGAACTCAGGACCTTGCGCTTGCGAAGCAGGCAGTGGAACCACTGAGCTAAATCCCTGGCCCATAAAGGCCCTGTTTCTAAACACAGTCATGTTCAGACATACTAGGGGTCAGGCTTCAACATATGAATTTCATGGAAACACAATCAACCCATAACAATGAGTATTTGAGAATGTCAAGTGCTGTGGCAGGAGACGGGAAGGTACAGGTAGAGAGTAAACTTCCACTCAGGCCATTAAGGTCAAGCAGATATCCACCCAGTCAGAGATTGTTTATGTCCTCTATGAGAAATGGATAATGGATAATGACGACACAGTGCTACATTTTCAGAGTTGTGAAAGTTAATAATATGGTAATAAAATGCCACACTGTGTCAGGATTGATTGTGACGAGTCAGATCTTCTTACTGCTACATGGAAACAGGTCCTGATGCTAATAAATCAAATTAATGGCAAAAACCCCTCAGAATATTTCCTAAATGTTTCAAAATTGAATTTAGATATTCTGTGCGAACAACAGAGGCAGTGGTGGGGAATAAAGGAAGGAATGAAGGGAAATTAAAGAAGGACAGAAGGAAGTGGAGGAGATTGCTGGCCGGACCAGGTGTAGATTAGAAGAATCTGGGAGAAAAGACTGAAGAAAAGCCTGGATCAGACAGGACCTAAAGTAAATTCATGTTTTAAGTAGAGAACTACAAAGTATGGGTGATTTTTGAGAAAGAAATTGATGTTATTTTAAAAGATAACATTCTAATCTGCCTGTTTTCTGCTGTATCTTTTTGAAAAAGACTGCTAGGAAACAGAATAGTGAGAAAAGATGTCCCTTGACTCTGAGAAATGACCTAACTTGTCTAATTTCCTACTACAAAGAGAGCAGGAACTAGGTTGTATTAATATTTGTGTGTATTTGACTATATAGAAAAAATAACAGACTCTGGGAAGAAGAGCTGGGAGGTTATCTAATTAGGACAAAGGGGAATTGTATCTTTAAATTTGGAAACATGAGAATTCATTACCATTCACAAATTAAATAAAACAATAATAAAAAGCATTTAAAACACACAGTGTTTAATTCCAGAAACTCAAGCATGATTCAGTATCAAAATACCCATTAGTATAATAATCAAGTTAAAATGTCCATGTACTTTTCAAGACAACATGAAATAGTCAGCTTTAAAATATTTTCCATATATAGAATTTCAATTGATGAAAAAACCAAATAACTAATCATATAATAAGACAAGGCATATTTATTCAAATTTGTCAATAAATACAATGAAAAAATGACACCATTTTAAAATTGAGACAAAAGAATGGGGATATAGCTCAGTGTTAGCAGCCCTACTTAGCATACCCAGTCCTGGGTTCATCCCCAAGAGGGAAGAAAGAAAATAAATTAAAACAAAAGATATGATTGCTCATAAATATTCCTTAAATGATTTCCTGATAATAACTTTTTTAAAAACACCATAAAAAGATTCTATTCATAATGCCAACAACTTTGCTTATCCATAAAATATTTTGTACTGAGGGATAACATAGAAACCTGCTCAGGACTCCTCCCAACCAGGAGCTATTTTTGTTACTTCAATAAGCACTCTCTTAATTTCCATTTTTTTGTGTGTGTGTGTGGTACTGGAGATTGAACTTAGGACCTTGTGCTTGCAAGGCAGGCTTGGTGCCACTAAGCTAAATCCCTGGCCCAATTTCCTCCTTTTTTGTCCATAATTTCATCTTTGACTTAATGAGGCAAGGGTTTGGGGTTTATGTGGTTTGTATGGAGTTAGCTCTTTCAGAGTTAGTAAATGGTAATAAAACATAGCTCTATGTTGGTATAGTCCCTTACCTCCAATCCTACAAGATATTTGGTAAGCTATCTCAGTATGACCCTCCATTATTTACTTATCCCAAACAAATGCTAATGTTCTATTGTCTCTCAGTTAGATGAGAAAAATAAAATTACCTACTATAAAGAAAACTGGGTTTTCTTTTCACTGAAACTATAAATGCTAAAACAGCACTTGTTAAGATGTGCCTGTGTGTCACAGGAGTATCTGAGTATTTCAAATGATCTGAAAGATGAAAATTATTCTCAGGATAATATTAAGATATTGTTTGGGGGTTTTCTGTGTTGACATTTACACTGGTATTGCAAATACATCAGCTGTCATTTTAACTCAGTAAAGTCAATGACGCCAAACTGTTGCTAGTGGTCCCTGTGTAGGGGTTACCACTCCATGCAGAGAAGCATCACATACTTGAAGTACCAAAAAATGGGTTTTCAAGAGTAAGTAAAACTATTACTGTATCTTGATCCTTGCACAAGCATCCTTTCATCATTTTGTGTGATGAAATAGTCAATGCCATATTTGTGGTGTACTAAGTGCTTTGACAAATCAGGGACAGCACTGGGGCATTGTTAGAAATGAGAGCTGACCTACCTGCTTTGTCACACAACTCCGTGCTTCTACTTCACAGCATGAATGAAGACCAGCGGACTTGGGCAGTTTGATATTTTCTTGAAACATAGCATGTGAGCTAGCAACCAGAAAAACAACAGTGGTTGTTGCTAGTGATAAAATGTCAATATTCAGGTTAAAACTAGAATTTTGAAGTGTGCATTCTCTGTGGAGGTCTTGGTGCCTCCCTTATTTATTTATTTATTTATTTATTTATTTATTTATTTTGGTACTGGGGATTGAACTCAGGACCTTGCACCTGTGAGGCAGGCACTAGAATCACTGAGCTAAATCCCTAGCCCTGCCTCCTTTATTTTTAATGATTTTCCTGATAAGATGAGTGATGCCAGCAGAGTGTGAAATATTTAAACTATTTATTTTGGACATGTAGACAAACAGGAAGTTGCTAAAATAGTTCATACAGCCCACTACCCTCCTCACTAGCTTAGTCCATTGGTGACATCTTATAGAACTGTCACCAGAGAGGGTCTGAGGGGATCTCTGAAGCTGAGATAAAGAACCTAACCCACCTTTCTTATGCAATAACTTTGGAGGTTTGCTGACTCCTGTCACAGAAAAAGAATTTATAGGCACAGGAAATTGGGCAGAAATTAAAAGGCACACACATAAAGAAGTAGAATGTGGGTCTTTAAGAGAGAGGACACATTTCAGTTTGGAGCTGGGAATAGTTATGTGTGTTTGGCAGTGAAAATCTAAAATTTGACAATCCATAGTTTCAGTCTTGTTTAGTGGGTAATGGAGGATAGCACATTCACAGAAAATTAATGGTCTATTCATAGAGGAAAGTTATTCTGTAGGCAAAAAGAGGTGGTCTATTCACAAGTGAAAAAGACTATTTGCAAAAAAAAGGAATGGTTGAAACCATTTACAGGTAAAAGAGAATTGCCCATGTTTGGAGAAGAGAGGGGGAAAAAAGTTGGGCTTGTATCTTGAAAGTGCGGTTTTTAAATTCTAAAATTATAATTTTTCTTATCTCCTTTTTGGCTATTTTTAATTTTTCTGTCCTACCTCATTCCTTTCCTCCAAAAATTTTATTTTTAAGTGGTTTAGAAGGCCTCATGGTCTGTCTTTGATAACTGTTTCAGGGGAGGGACATTGATCTTGCCTCCTCAGGGATCAAAACTCTCACCTGACTGATCTAAAAGAGAGAAAGGTGGGTTTTGTTGTTTGATGAACCACTCTCCTTTTATAGTCTGGAAGAGTACAAGAACACTAAGAAGTTATTGACACTTAAGCTTCATTTTATAATCATGTTAAACAAACAGAAGCCAGAAATTAGAATTACAATATTGATTCATAGTGATTTAAAAATGGTAGAAGTTAGTAGCATTTAGTGTAAGCCTTTTATCTTTAATACTGACCTCCATTCTGAGGTGTTTATTTAAATAAAATGTGACCTTTAAGAATATATAGATTTCTCCTTGTTTTGTTAATGGAATTTTCATGTTCTCCTATTTTAATTATAACTATGGCAAATGAATACAATGAATAAAGATATCCATGTTTTCATGGTCATTGGGCCATTTTTTTTTTACTATAGGCTTAGAACCTGTACCTAGGTTCTGTGTTGCAGAAGACTTTTCTAAGTAACTGGCTCTAGATAATACAGACACAAACTCTGGGGGGAAGACAACAGAGTTAGTTTGTACCAGAAAGGTAACAAAGCTCAGTAGCTGGAATATTCATATTCCCATTTTTGTTTTATAGGCACACTATACAAACTAAAACTTTACCTGACAGATACTTGAAAGTACATTTAAAATAACATAATGTGAGTATATTGAGAGGCCAAAGGACACATTTGGGAGAGCCAGTAGTAGGGGCCGGTGCGGTATTTGAGGCCTCTTTTTATATCTAGCTTAGCTGTTTGTTTTCCATTACTATTATTCTCTACATTGCCACTTTTTGGTTATACTTTTCTGTTGGGTGTTTAAGACCAAGTCAAAGTAAGATCTTTGTTAATCAAAGTTAATCTCTATGTGTATTTCTCATGGTCAGTTAAGGCTCCCCAGGGGTTATTTTGTCAGTAGCCATGGCTGGAAGGACACAGTGGGAGGAAGAAGATCCCCATTCAGGGCTAGTGTGATTCCTTCTCTGCTAATCTTGTGGGATTTGGGCAGCTTGGGACACACAGGGCCATCCAGGAACCCACACACACCCCCCTCCAGCAAGTGCAGTGAATCCCCACAGGTGATTTCTTCGCAAATTTTCATAAGCACCCACAGAAATTCAGCAGCATTCTTTTGTGGCATTCCTATAAACAGTATTGGAATCCTTTTAAGTGTTTTCTTGCTTGCTGGAATTTTTCTGAGGCCCTAATCATAGCCCTGACAGGTGTGCTTAGTCTAGTGTGCTTCTTCTCCCTTGGGCTCTGCCCTGGTCCTTACACATTCTATCCTGTGTTCTCTAGAGTTCCTTTTACCCATTAGTAAATAATAGTTAAAACAGTAGCTAATCTTTTATTACCTAATAATTTTCACATTGAGCTTTCCTTGTTCAAATGACTGCTGTCTTATTCCCTGGCAGGGGGACCCTCACTGAGGTGGTCAGATCTGTGAAATGCTGAGCAGAAAGTAGGTGCAGAGAGACCACCGATTACAGTGATTACAGCTATGAATCAGCACAGAATTGGATAAATCCTCAGCTTGGGGATATGGTGATAGGCACATCTGGGGATGCTGGGGAATGAGAGAAGTTGGAGAGGTGGGACTGCACCATATGAGCCTGGAAAGTCCTCTGCTGTAGAAACCAATGCCTTTTGATTCTGTGCTATATGGTTTTTACTACAAAACTTCCTTTCTGGGTACTTCTAGAAATGCACATGTTTTTAAAATGATTAAAGCAGAGTACATAATCAAAATTATTTTGGACGTATTGTTGAAGTCAATGTGAAGCTAACTGGCATTGACAACATTTATATTTAAAAGGTAAACTCAAGAATAGTGCCCCTCTGTGGCACAGAGCCCATGCTGCTGATTGTCCTCTGAAGTCAAGGGCTTCCTCAGGTGGATTGAGGCCTGGCCCCCTTCGAGGGGAGCCAAGAAACCTTTGTGCTAGCTCCCCTGGTGTGTCTCAGCAGAAGCTGGGGTGCTGGATATACCCAAAGAGCACAGGACTGCCAGAATTCTAGTAGCTGAACCTCACCTACACAGGAGCCTTCCAAGTTGGAGATGTAGTCTCAGACTGAGTCACTGTGTGGGCACTGTTCCTCCTGACACAAACTGTGGATCAGAAGAACCAACAGGCTGTGGAGAACATTAAACAGACTCTGACTCAGCCCACAGAAAGAATGAAAGCGCCTTTACTCACCGAGGGTGAGCATCTCCAGGAATGCTGAGGCATTTTAATTAAATGTTGAAACATTGCTAGATTGAGTTATTTTCTATCCATCATCATTGATTCTGACCTTTTTCACACAAGGAGTGGCCCTTTAAAATTTAGTTCTACTAGTTAAAAAACAATAGGCCACAAAAATGGAATGCTCATTTAAAATTCTAGAAGAGTGCCAGACTGATAATTCTTGTCCTTAGTGAGAGTGCTTCTCTAGTCACTAGTCATCCTCCAGTGTGGTCCTCCACTCTGGAGTCAAATGTAAATCTGGCACCAAGCAACAAGGCACCCTGGCTGAAGAGCAGAAAGCTACAGATCGTGGAGAGTTTGTGCTGAGGAGATCCATGTGTCTGTACAAAGGATATCTATTCTTTTAAGCCCCCCCCACCTCCATATTTGAGAAGAAAACAAAAATAAGCCGACTCCCTTTTATGCTTGTGTAAACAGGAATACAAGGAGATGCGGGGTGGTGCAGAGAGCTCACCTTGAAATTTTCAGCAGGGAATTAGCAGAGCTGCTGACATCAGTGCCCTGCTAGCTGTCCCTTTGCCAGACACAGACAGAAACATCTAGGCTTTTCTCCCCCACAGCACTGCCAGCACTTTTAGTGCCCCAGTGATCAGGTAAGTCTGGAGGACAGGGGAAAAGGGAAAGTAGCTTCAGCAAGAAATAAGAGGCTCATCTGGGCCAAGGACAGCCTAAAAGAATTATCAGGATCAGAGACCCCATTTCCCTAACAAAGAAATCAGAACACACAACTTGAAAAGTGATTGATGATTACTTGTAAGAAAGATCTCTGGAAGAAAGAGTACCTCATTGAATGCTTTGTTTAATCCTCCTTTAGAATAAGCACAATTAAAAGAAATTAAAATTCTATAAACCTTGGACATGGTTGTGGATATGTAAAACTTCTCCAGTGAGACTGTGGCTGACAGAAAGAGAAATAGGAGGGGGATACAATGGCCACTCTGTCCTCTTTCCATCTGCTTCCTTCACCTCCCCAGCCCTTTTCTTTTCACCTTGCAGACCCAACTGGCCCATTGTGCTCTGTTAACATGAGGTACGGCCCACAGTTTTTTATTGTAGTAAATCACAGAACACTAAATTTACTATCTTAGCCATTTTTAAGTTCTGTATACAGTTCAGTAGTATTAAGTATCTCCACATTATTGCGCAACAAATCTCTAGGGCTTCTAGGGCAACGTGCAATACTGAAACTCTATGAGGCATAGAACACAATTTTGAAATCAGTTAAACCTGTCTTCTTCTTTCTCTCTAATTTATACTTTCTTTCTTTTTTTCCCTCTTTCTGAATATTTTTTATCATTTTCTCCAATTTCTTCTCATCTCCCTTGTCCTGGTTTTCTAGTCTCAGAAAAGGCATGAGAGAAAGTAAAAATCATTGGAATAAATCTGAAGCCATGTTTCAGAATTTTTAGTCAGAAAAATTAAGGCTGCTTATAGCTAATTGTTATGGTTTGGGTCTAGATGTCCCCCCAAAGCCTCATGTTGTCATAGGCTTGATCTAGAGTGTATGAAGCTGGAATTGATTCATAATGCCATGCTAGGGTCAAGGGCACAAGGATTAAGGGTGTGAGCACTACCCCCTAAGTAGTCTGAATAAGATAAGAGGGGCAGGGAGATGCTGTTAAGTGTCTGTTAGCTTTGTTACCTGTGCCTGCCATGTTGTTTCTCTTCTGTGATGCCTATTTGCAATCCTAGCCTTGAAGCCCACCAATTATGGACTGAAATCTGTATGAAACTATAAGCCAAATAAACCTCTTCCCTTCCAACTTTGGGTGTCAGGTATTTTGTCTCAGCAACAAGAGAAAAGTAACTAACACAGTAATTAAATGATTTCTCTGGAGCTTCCAGTTTTACCATTGCCCTCATTGATTCTTATTCTCAATTTGTTTAGAACATTATTTCTGTTTCACCTAGTACATCTTTAGAACTTCCTCAAAGATACATATGTGGTAATTCTTCCTATGTTGGAATGTGACTTTTCAATTGTTCTTCAAACTGCTCCTAACTCTTAATGAAATGTTCACTAATATTCACGAAATAATCTCAATTTAAGATTAGGAACAAGGTAGCAATGGTTATTCTCATTGCTCTTAATGAAGGTAATGCTGGATGATTTTCTCAGGGGAATTATGCAAGAAAAAAGAATAAAGGATGTCCAAATTAAAAAAGAAGTAAAATTATATCTGTCTGCATGTGACATGACATAATTTGTAAAATGACTCATTTAAAAACCATTACAAATGGTTAGAACTAAATATATTTACTGAGGAGCACTCGACATGCCCACTGGCAATGAGCCTAGCTTCAAGGGCTGAGAGGTACCTGGCATATAGAACTCCAACTAGCCACAATAAAAAAAAAAATCTACACCTAGACATGTAATAGTCAAGATCCCAGAAATCCAACAGAAAAACAAAATCCTACAAGAAGTTAGAGAAAAGAAACAAATCACCTACAAAGAAAAGCCCATCAGAATCACGGCAGACTTCTCAACACAAACCCTCAAGTCAAGGAGAGCCTGGAAAGAAGTATTTCAAGCCCTAAAAGAAAATAACTTCCAACCTAGACTGTTGTAATCTGCAAAATTATCTTTCAGAATCGATGGGGAAATTAGATACTTCCACGACAAAGAACACCTGAGAAATTTCATGAACACCAAACCAGCACTCCAAACAACTCTAAACAATATCCCCGAAAAAGACAATGAAGTTCACAACTCCATGAGGCCCAAGAGAGGGAAGCCATCAGGCAAGGTAAGACACTAAAGGGAAAGGGGAAAAAACAAGAACTAAAAGAGCCAACAACAGTAAAACATCATGACAAGGATGAGTCAATATCTATCAATTATAACCATCAATGTTAATGGCCTCAATTCACCAATCAAAAGAAGTAGACTGACAGAATGGATTAAGAAGCAAAATCTAACAATATGCTGTATATAAGAAACACACCTAACTCAAAAAGAAATACATGGACTGAAAGTAAAAGGATGGAAAACAGTTCTCCACACCACAGGAACCCAGAAAAAAGCAGGGGTAGCAATTTTATTTGCAGACAAAGTAGATTTCAAACCAAAACTAATTAAGAGAGACAAAGATGGTCACTACATCCTTGTGAAGGGAGCAATCCAAGAGGAAGAGATGACAATTATAAATACATATGCACCAAATACGAATGCCCCCAACTATACAAAACAAATATTAATGGACATGAAAAACCAAATAATCACTAATAAAATTGTAGTGGGGGATCTCAATACCCCATTATCACAATTAGAAAGACCATCTAGACAAAAAATTAACAACAAAGTTCTAGAATTGAATCAAGCTATTGAACAAATGGACTTAATAGATGTTCACAGAGTATTCCACCTCAAGAAAAAAGAATACACATTCTTTGCAGCTGCACAAGGGTCATTCTCCAAAATAGACCATGTGCTAGCTCATAGGACATGTCTAAGTAAATGTAAAAGAATTGAAGTTATCCCCTGTATATTATCAGACCATAGTGCAATAAAATTGGAGAGCAATAACATAAGAAACCACAAAATCCCCACAAACACATGGAAATTGAATAACATCCTCCTGAACAACCAATGGGTCACAGAGGAAATTACCAAAGAAATTAGACAGTTTCTACAAGTAAATGATAATGCCAGTACAACATACAGGAATCTATGGGACACAATGAAAGCGGTTCTACATGGGAAATTCATAACAGTCAATGCCCATATTAGAAAAACAGAGAGAACTCAAATAAATTACCTAATGCAGAACCTCAAGCTCCTAGAAAAAGAGGAGTATAACAAACCCAAAGCTCATACAAAATATCAAAGCAGAAATCAATGCAATGGAAACTAAGAGAATGATACAAAAAAAAATCAATGAATCAAAGAGTTTGTTTTTCAAAAGAATAAATAAAATCGATAAACCTTTAGCCAACATTATCAAAAAAGGAAAGAAAAGACTCAAATCCATGCAATTAAGAACAAAAAAAGTGAAGTCACAACAGAACCAGCAGAAATCCAGAGGATCATCAATACTTACTTCAAGAACCTACACTCTAATAAAATGGAAAACACAGAAGAAATGGACAGATTCTTAGATACATACGAATTGTAAAGTTAAATGAAGAAGATATAGAAATTCTAAACATTCCAATTACAATGAGTGAAATTCAAAATGTAATAAAAAATTTACCAACAAAGAATAGCCCAGGCCCTGATGGCTTCACTGCTGAATTCTTGTACAAGACATTTAAAGAAGAAATATCACCATTGGTCTTTAAACTCATCCAGAAAAATCGAAAGGGAAGCAATACTTTCAAATTCATTGCTGGAAGCAAGTGTTACTTTGATTCCAAAACCTGGGAAAGACCCAACCCAAAAAGAGAACTACAGGCCAATCTCCCTAATAAACATAGATGCAAAAATCCTCAACAAGATACTGGCAAACAGAATACAGAGGGTCATCAAGAAGATCATACACCCTGATCAAGTCGGATTTATCCCAGGGATGCAAAGATGGTTCAACACACATAAATCAATAAATGTAACACACTAGATTAATGGAGCCACGGACAAAAACCATATGATCATCTCAACAGATGCAGAAAAAGCATTCAACACAATCTAACACCCATTCATGATAAAAACCTTACAGATTGGAATAGAAGGTCTTTATCTCAACCTGATTAAGGCTATTTATGAAAAACCAACAACCAACATCATACTAAATGGTCAAGAACTGAAAACTTTCATGCTAAAATCAGGAATAAGACAAGGATGTCCACTACCACCACTCCTGTTCAATGTAGTTCTGGAAACATTAGCCACAACAATTAGACAAGAGAAAGAAAGAAAAGGAGTAAAGATAGGAAAGGAAGAAGTTAAACTGTCATTATTTGCTGATGATATGATATTTAACGTAGAAAACCGAAAAAAAAAACTCCACCAAAAGACTTTTAGACTTAATTGACAGATTCATTAGAGTAGCTAGATAAAAAGTAAACACTCAAAAAACAATAGCCTTCTTATACACAAATAACAGACTCACTGAGAGAGAAATTAGGGAAACAATTCCTTTTACAATAGCATCTAAAAAAATGAAATATCTTGTTGTGGCAAATCTGGGAGTTGAAATGATCTTACAGAGACCAGGAGAGTTGGGTTAAATAAGAAAGAAGTTTATTGCCAGGCAATGGCCAGTCCCAGGAAACGAGTCCTTATAGACTGACCCTGAGTTCAGATAATTTCTCCTGTATATACCTTTTACAGAGTAAAGACTTCAAGTAGCAGTCAAAACAGAGAGGGACTTTTTTTGGCTTTAAGGTTGGGGTTTACATAAACAATCTCAAGGCTGTTTTCTTATTTCTCTAGGAACAGGCTGTCTCACATAAGGGGAAAGGTCATCCAGTATTTTAAAAACAGGTACAGGTTAACACAGAGTCTACACAGAGCACAAAAGCAACATATTTTACAGTTCATGGGCAGATGTGCTACAGTAATTATTCATTCCAAGTTATGTGTGGCAGCTCCTTCCACTTCAATCTAGGAATCAATATAACAAAGGAAGCAAAAGACCTCTACACTGAAAACTGCAGCACACTGAAAAAAAGAGATCAAAGAGGATATAAGAAAATGGAAAGACATCCCTTGCTCCTGGGTAGGAAGAACCAGTATAGTGAAAATGGCCATACTTCCAAAACTACTATATAGATTTAATTCAATACCAATTGAAATTCCAACAATATACTTCACAGAACTAGAGAAAGCAATCCAAAAATTCATTTGGAACCAGAAGATATCTAGAATAGCAAAAGGAATTCTAGGCAACAGAGACATGGCAGGGAGTATCATAATCCCCAATTTGAAACTATACTACAAAGCTAATGTGATAAAAACAGCATGGTAATGGCAAAGAAACAGACCTGAGGATCAGTGGAATAGATGAGAAGATGCAGAAACAATTCCAGACATAGTCAGCCAGCTCGTCTTTGACAAAGGAGTCAACCACCCTCATTGGAGGAAAGATAGCCTCTTTAATAAATGGTGTTGGAAAAACTGGATTTCAACCTGCCAAAGATTAAATCTAGACCCATATCTATCACCATGCACTGAACTATGATCGAAGTGGATTAAAGATCTAAATATTAAAATAGAAACACTAACTTGCTGGAAGATAAGGTAGAACTCTTGATGACATTGGCATAGGAAAAGACTTTATGAACAAAACCTCAGGAGCACAGGAACTAGCACAAAGAATCAACAACTGGGATCTCTTCTTATTAAAAAGCTTCTGCACTGCAAGAGAAACCACCAATAGAGCTAAGAGACAACGTACAAAGTGGGAAAAAACTTTAGCATCTGACAAAGGACCACTATCTAGAATCTATAAAGAACTGACAAAAATCAGACCCCCCAAATTTAAGATCCAATTCAAAAATGGGCATCTGAGATGAACAAACATTTCTCAGACAAAGAAGTAAAAGTGGCAAATAAACATATGAGAATATGTTCAACATCACTGGTCATTCAAGAGATGCAGATGAAAACAATGCTGAGATTCCTCCTCACCCCAGAAAGAATGGATGCTATCAAGAAATCAACCAATAACAAATGCTGGCAGCTTTTGGAGAGAAAGGAACCCTTCTCCATTGTTGGTGGGAGTGAAGACTGGTGCAACCACTGTGGAAATCAGTATGGAGATACCTCAAAGAACTAGGACTACAGGTCCCATTTGACCCCGCTATTCCCCTGCTGGGTATCTTCCCCAAAGAATTAAAAGAATCATACCACAACAATATATGTGCACCCATGTTTATAGCACCACAGTTGATAATAGCTCAATCTTGGAAACAGCCTATGTGCCCATCAACTGGAAACTGGATAAAGAAGATGTGTTTTGTTTTGTTTTTTAATAAAATGGAGCACTATTCAGCCATAAAGAATGAGAAACTAGAGGCATTTATAGCTAAATGGATGCATATTGAGGTGATATTCTAAAGTGAAATAAATAGGACACACCTGTGTAAACTGAATGGTTTCTCTAGTGTGAGAAACTGAAAGTATAAATAAGGATTAAAATGATTAAAATGAATACTTGATAATTTGAAATAGGAAGAAAAGGTGCAAAGGGGTAGGGGAAGTGGGAGGGGAAGGGGAAAGGAAAGAAGGGAAAGGAAAAATTATGAGAAAAGAAACAAATGGAAACAAAGTCTATGTAAACAGGGAGAGGTGGAGGAGGTGAAGCGTGCACAGGTAATGGGGAAAGAAATAAGAACCAAGATACATCATGTACAGGTACAAGCAAACAGATAAATGTAAATGTATTGTATACCTAAAATGTACCAATAAAAGAATTTAAGCAAAAAAATTAAAATAAATATATTTACTAAGATTACAGGATACCAAAGCAAAATACAAAAGTCAGCTGCATTTCCAAATACTAATAATAAGTTATTAAAAAAGAAACTAGGAAAACAATCCCTTTTCTAATAGCTTCAAAAACTTAAAAGTTAGGAATAAATTTACCTAAAAAGATGAAAGAATTGCATGCTACAAGCTATAAAACATTGATGACAGTAATAGATAAGACACAACTAGATGAGAAGAAAGCTGAAGGTCATGGATTGGAGGAATCATCACTGTTAAAATGTTCATAGTGCCCAATTTCATCTACAGACTCAATGTAATCTTTATTCAAATTTTAATTGCACATTACAGAAATAGAAAAATCCAAAATCTATGTTTTAAGATTCTAACATATGTATAAAGGATACAAAGTACCTAAGAAAATCTTGAGAAAGAACGTAGTCAAAGATGTCACAATTCTTTGTTTCAGGATATATTACAAAACTGTGGTAATTAAAATGTTATGGAACGACATGGAATAGAACAAAAAGCTAAGAAAGAAGACCATGAATAGATAGTCAACTGGTTTTTCTTAAAGGCATCAGGAATCCACAATGAGAAAGGATAGTCTTCTCATCAATTTGGATGTGCACTTGCAAATGACAACATAATGATATTAGCTTATGATACACACACAGAAGTCAACTTAAAATGGGTTAAGACTTAAATGTAAGACTTTAAACTGTAAAATTGCTACATAAGTGTGGGGAACGTGGCCAGGAGTGAATAATTAATCTGAATGATTAAACTGTGGAACAAAAGTACACAGGCTCTATGAGGCGTGAATGGTTAAAATGTGGGGCAAAAGCACACAAATAATTAAACTGTGAGGCAAAAAGCACCGTGAGAAGTAAACAATTAAACCGTGGTGCCAAAGCACACAGGCTGTGTAAGAATCGAATGGTTGAACAACAAGTTTAGATCAGTAAAGCATGTTGTGTCTAGCCATTGTTCTTCCCCTAACCCCCAGAAAATCTGTCCAGCCCTGAGACAGCTCCATGCTCAAACTGTTTTCCTCCTGCTTTTTTTCTTTTACTGTGACATTCTAAATAAAAGCCAGAGAGTTCTCTGCATCAGGGTCTTTTCTTCTCCCAGAGTCTCCCAAATGACTGGGCACTCTCAGTTGAGAAATAGCCCCTCTAGGCGTCTGGATGATTGAACTAAGCATTATCTCTGAGTAATCTTTTTCATCCTCTACAACTACCATGGTCACACACTGTGACAGGCAAGAGAATAGGAGAAACGCTTCTCGTCATTGGTCTTGGCAATGAACAATTTTTGGATATGACACTAAAAGCACAGGCAACAGAAGCAAAATTTCACAAGTGGGACTACATCAAACTAAAGGGCTTTTTCACAGCAAAGGATACAACCAACAAAGCAGAAAAAAATATCCTGTAAAATGAAGGAAAATATTTGCAAGCCTCTGATTAGAGGTTCATCTCCAAAGTATATTATAGTCTTACAACTGAATATCAAAAACTAACAGCCTGATTTTAAAAATGGACAAAGGAATTGATAGACATTTCTCCAAAGAAGATACACAAATTGCATAAGTACATGAAAAAGGTGCTCAACATAACTAATTATACAAGATATTACCTCACAATTGTTAGGGTGGCTATTATGAAAAACAAAAGACAAGCAAGTGTTGGTAAGGATATAGAAAGATTGGAGCCCTTTTTCATGGTTGATGGGAATGCAACATGGAGCAGATACTACAGAAAACAGCAAAAAGTTCATCAAAAAGTTAAAAATATAGCCAACCATGATCCAGTAATCCCTGTTGTGGGTGTTTATGAAGAGTAATTGAAATTGGGGTCTCAGAGATATCTGCAGTGTCATGTTTGTTGCAGCACTGTTCACAACAGCCAAGATGGGGAAACAAAATTAATGTCATTGGATGGATGAGTGGATAAAGAAAATGCACAATGAAGTAATATAAGTATCAATATAAGTACTATATATCTTTGTACAATAGATGTTCAGTAAAGTATTGTATGTCTTTGGAAAGATGGTCTTCTTGCCATGTGCAGCAACACTGAAGAATTTTGAGGACATTGTGGTGAGTGAAACAAGCCTATCACAGAAGGACAAACATTTTATCAATGCACTTGTAAGAGGTATCTGAAATAGTCAAACTCTCACAAGCAGAGAATTTGAGTGGTGGGATCCAAGGGCTGAGTGGCTAAGTGATGGGGCTGACACTGGCCAAGGAGTACAAAATTTCCGTTGTGCAAGAATAAGTTCTGCAGATATGCTGTATGACATTGGCTACAGTTATCAGTACTGAATTCTAGACTTCCAATTTTGTTAAAATAATAAATCTCATATAACTTTTCTTATAATGATTTAAGCAAACTTTTCATGACATGTAAAGGAGCAGAGGTTGTTAAAATCCTATCATGTGAACTAAATCACAAATAAAAAATTCAAAGTTTTAAGTGTAATATGTAAATTTCTTAAATGTATATATTTTGAATAATTGTCTCACAGTAAGTGAAAACAGTTCCTCGTCTTGGATACCTCTGTGAGAATTAATGTAATGTCTGGTATTGTGAATTTTGGCAACAGTGGCCTATTTTCCTATTAACTTTGTTAATGTGGTTTGAAAAATGAAGAAAATGTTTATTACCTGTGTAATTTTATGTGATATTATGAGACAGTATGATTTCTTAAAATGAAATGCCATACTCTGGTTTCTCTTCAGATCATATAAATCTTTCAACTTTTAAAATGAAATGTCTAAGAAATTTTCAGTACTGTCATTTATTTTAGTTTGTATCCATTTATGGGGCAATTGCCCCATAATGCCTCAAATTTTTGACATGGAATTCACTGGAATAACAGAAAAGATTGCAACTGAGTGGCTTTTAAGTTTTAATATCTCATTAAGAATTATGGCCTATTTGTTCCCTGGCTTTTGGGTAATGCTTAAATGATTAGAATCTAGATATTTTGTTGTCTTTACTTTCATATTTGTCAGTAATGTACAGTGGGATATGATGATGTGCTAGAAGTGAAGCTTCAGTTGAGGTTGAGGGCCTGCCATGCACTGATTAAGAAGCTGCCATAAAGGTTGCCCTGAATGACAATCCAGACTGCACATCTGTGAGCTAACACTACAACCATGGGCTTCAGTGTCCACTGATTGATCGACATCTGAGGCAATGCAGATTACATACTGAATACAAAAATGACTTTATTGGGCCAGGGATTTAGCTCAGTGACACCACACCTGCCTTGCAAGCACAAGGTCCTGAGGTCAATCCCCGGTACCAAAAAAAAAAAAAAAAAAGACTTTATTTTTTATACAGGTGCTATTGTTTTTTTCTTTTAAACTTGGAAGCCCTGGTGGAAGCTTGGAAGCACAACTTTCTGATGTGCTTTCTTCAGGGGTAGGTGGGGAGTTGGAGATGAGGAGTGTCTGTCCTGGAGAAATTCACCATTCCCTCCACTTGGACAGAAGCAGCTGACCTGGCAGGACATTGACACCAGAGCAACTCTTCAGCAGACAAACATTCCCTGGTGACTCAACCCACCCTGCCCTATTTGACATCTTTTTAAAATTTATTTAAATTTACCATTCAGTTTGGCCTGAATTAATCTAAATGTAAAATGTTAAAATATTAGTGTTCTTGCTTGCTTTGCAATCTTCTGCCTGCCATGAGCTGTTTCTCCTCTGCAGTGCCTGCCTGCCATGTCAAGCTGCATTGGAGGCAGCTGATTATGGACTGAAACCTCTACAAACATGAGCTAAATAATCCTTTCCCCTTTTAACTTTGGGTGTTGGGTATTTTGTCTCAGAATGAGAGAAAAGTAACTAACATAGAATTTGGTACCAGAGAAATGGGGTCATTGCTGTCACTGTACCTGACAGTATGGTTTAGGAGTTTGGAGCTGGCATTTGGGAAGAATTTGGAAAAGTTCAGAGATTCTGGGTGAAAAAATAGAGCTGGAATGCCTTAGGCTATACTGTATGAGAGATCTGGTCAGAGCTCAGAGACCAGAAAGCTGGTAAAGACTAGGCTCAGGAGATTTCTTCTGGGAATAAGCAATGCATTGGCTGTTGGACTCCAGACAATATGTGTTATGCCTTGGCAGAAAGTTTGTCTGCATTTTGCTCATGTCCAGAGACTTTGTCTGAGACTGAGATTAAGGGCAGCAGACTAACTAATCTTGCAGAAGAAATTTCAAGGCAATCTAATGTTGAGGTGGTAGTATGGATGCTGTTGAGGGATTTTAGTCAGATCTATGTTGAGACTCAAGAGCAAAAAGCCCAGTACAATGATTTAAAATGTTTTGAATTTGACCAGAAAGGAAGCACAAGTAATGCTGTGGTCTGCAAAGATAGAACCGAGGAGATCTTGATTGCTGAGAAGGAACAGGAGAATAGAAAAAATAGCCTGAGGGTATCACAAGAAGCAGCAGGACACCACCCTTTGCAGCCTCAGAATTGCAAAAGGGAAAGATTTGCTTTAAGAGAGCCCCAGAGCACCATATCCCAGAATGGTGGCAGCCTAGGGAAGTTAGTTGTTCCTTGGGATTTGGCTTATAGGCATTGGACCCCATGGTCAAGAGAGAAGGAAGCCTGGCTATTACTCTAGTTGGAAGCAGACCTTGGAATCATCTAAGTGGAGCTGGTTTTAGGTGCATGCAGAATGCAAGAGTTGTGGGGTCAGAAAAGCTTACACCCAGATTTCAGAAGAAGGCCTGGGAGGCCAGGCAGTGTGCCCCTCAGAGGGAAGTGTGTGAAGCTGTGGGTGTGAAGGTGAAGGTGCAGTTGAGACCCAAGAGGTTTGGAGAAGCCAGGAACAGGGATTGTGTGAGGAAAACTGCAAGGAGGGAACAAAGCCTGCCCAAGAGAAAAGCCATGGAAGCTACAACCACTAGAAGTGCAGCAGGGGTGGAACCCTTTGGAGTTTACAACTTGCCACAGATTGCCAGGGATGCGGGAAGTGGAACCATGTAATTTAATGTTTGCCCTGATGGATTTTGGATTTGTTTTGTTCCTATTCCTTTCTATCTCTCTTTTTGTACCTTTTGGAATGGAAATGTTTATCTTGTACCATTATATGTTGGAAGTATTTAAATTTCATTTCATTTATGCAGGGGCTCATAGCTAAGAGTTTCCTTTAAATCTCAAATGAGTTTTGCTACTTAGACTTTTCAGCAATACTGAAATTGTTAGAATTTGGCAACTCTTAGAAATGGAGTAAATGACTACTTCATAAAGGAATGTATTTGAGTCTTTGGGGGGGATAGGGATGGAATGTTATGGTTTGTATCTAGATGTTCCCCCAAAATCTCATGCAGTCTTAGTTGGGGCTTTTTCAGAGGTAGTTGAATCTAGAGCATGTGATTGTTTCATGGTACAGTGTTAGGCTCAAGGGCACTAGGATTAAGGGTATGACTGCTACCTGACCTAAGTAGTCTGAATAAGATAAAAGGGGCAGACAAATGCTGTTGTTTTTAGTGTCTTCCTGCCATGAACTGTTGACCACATGCCAGCCTGCCTTGGAACCAGCTGATTGTGGACTGAAACCTCTACAAAACTTTGAACTAAGTAAACCTTTCCCCCTTTAACTTTAGGTGTCGGGTATTTTGTCTTAGTAATGAGGGAAAAGTAACTAACACACTATGTAAACAAGGTCATGGCTAACACATGACAACTTCAGTTTTACAATAAGTGTGATTTAAAATTTTTTTCTGTAATTTATCTTAATATCTATTACAAGGTCTCATTTACATCAGAAAACAATGATTTTTCCTGGGCTTGGTATGAGCAGCCAAGCGAATGCATGACACCTAGGAATCAGGAGACATGTATATTTACTGTCTTTGCATCTTCTCACTAATATTTGCCTAAACATCCACAATACCATGTGGTCTGTGATAGCTGATCTATGTAGGTCTTTAATCTAAGGAACAAAACCCTTTATTTCAGAAACTCTTCTAGATACCTTCTTGAGAAATTTGGACTCACTCTGCATCCCCATACCCTCAGGCCTGCCTGGGCCCCTGTGGTTTGAGTGCAGGCTGCAGGTGCCTGGGGAGCACTGTGTGCTCACTGCACAGAGGTAGGTAGCTGAGTCACTTTGCTGGGAGTCTCTGATGTACAGGGAAATGTGTTGGCTGGCTGTGCTGAGCTGCACTATGAATCTTCCTTCTTCTTTGTCACCACTGGAGAATATGGACATCAGCAACTCAGGGCCTTTCCCAGGATACTGTCGGTACCACATGAAGTACCAAGAGGCACTGTCCCTATAAGTGCAGTTGAGAGAGGCCATGGCTCCCTCCAGAACACTGAGGGTCTCAGGACTCTGCTCCACCTCCTTTTGCTGGCTGCTCACCCCTGGGCAAAAAAGGCAATGGTCAGACAAGGAAGATTGGTTAGGTAGTGAGTGCTTAATATCTAGAATGAAAATTATCTTCCCATGGGCCTCCCCCAGTCTTTCCTTACTCAGAGAGTAAAAGCATCCAAGTTTCTATCCAAAGACCTATAATAGGTGACAGTTTCACATATTGTATTTTATATTCCCATAGAAATGTCCAAACTCACAGATGAGCTGAAGGCACAGGATCACTAGTAAAACACTGAAGGATTCAGTCATTCTGTCTCTCTGGTTCATTGATATTTGATTTTAAAACATGACATATTCAGACACTTCTAGTTCCTCTAGAGACATAAAATGAAATGAATCAGTTTTTCCTTTTACAAAAGAGGTTCTTTTCACCACCGCCTCTGCCACACACACACACACACACACACACACACACAGAGACACAGGACACACACACACACACACACACACACACACACACACACACAAAACATCTCAAGAGCCTTTGAGAACTGTCCTCAGGGTCCCTGAAAAGACACTGCCATCTTGTGGACTCATGATAGTTAGGAAAGGAGTATTCAAAATGGAGACACTTGTTATATGAACTGTTAAAAGTAAAAAATGGACTCTTTGTTAAATTAAAAAATTAAGATACATTTGTTCTAAACCAATCTCTATGCATGTGTAGTGTATGGATGTGTGAATTATTTTACATCAAATGGCCACATTCAAATCAATCCAACATTTCCTCCACATGACTGACAGAAATGTACATATATTTCTCATGATGTCTGAGCTGTGCTGGGTTAGTCCATGAATGCATATAGAAGAAGCAAACACTCAGCAACACTGCTAATGTTGTGTAAACAAAGTGATATAATGCCAGTATTAGTTAAGTTAATGCTAAATATGAAACAGGATTAAAATCTCCTCCAGGTTATATATTTATGTCTGGGGAAAGAAGCAATAGCCTCGTGTCTCTATTGGGAGTAATGCCTGGGTTTTGGTCTCTTTTTGACAAACCAAAGAAGCATTTCATCCCAAAGTTCCTTGAATAGAACATGATGGATAATACATTATATTCTGTTTGTATTGTGGGTCACTCACAATTGTCTGAATCTCGGATCATAGGAGATAGGATTGTGGCTAATCCCGCAGGTGGTTTCATACTAGTACTTAGAATTCTGTTGAAGCAGTTTTAATTAAATGCTATTTGAGGTATATTGAAAGTATTTAGTCTTAGCTGTGTCAGTCAGAATAATCAACATGGCTGGGGCAGTGCCATGTTCATCAGAATAATTTCTACAGGCTAACACAATGTAGGACCAGGAGTGGATCAGGTTGAAAGATAGTCCACACAAATCTCTTTTACTCCTGCATGTCTTACTGAATATGCCAATTATGTCACACTTTGACTTTGCTATCTGTACCATTTCTCATCTGGAAGGATGAATAATGTCCCTCTCTGAGACCAAGAGCAGGCTGTTAAAGTGGGGTATTCCCTTGAGCTCAGAGTTCTTCCACTGAGACACACACCACAGCAAGTGGAGCATCCATCTGCACTCACGGAATCTCCTTGTGGGATCTCAGGGAGGAGCAACTGAAGCAAATCTACTAGCGCTTAGCTATTGTTTGTGTCGTTGGCAATAAAGTCCTCTATGTCTGACTCAGGAGTCTTGTGTCTTTATGGGCAGCATTAATAAAACAGCAAACTCATTAGCTTGAAAAAGGTCAGAATTCAAGACCTGAAACACCCTTTCTACTATCATAAAAATCTGAATTACTTTTTAGAAAGATAAGTGTCTCAAAGTGGGTTGAAATGGACCTTTGTTTTTAAGAATGTAAAATGTAGTCCCTTAATGAATTTTACATTTCTTCTGATAAAATGCATGAGGAATTTCCTGATATATTTTAATGAAATAAAAACTGCAAAAGTAGTACTACGGACTCAGATCACTATTAATCTTGTGAAGAGCCTAGTAGCTACCATATAGATAGTAAAAGTAGGAATATTATTTACCAGTCCATTGACCAAAATAATTATTTTTCACTATATCCTTTAAAAATCTAATCTACAAAATGTCTAAGGCTAATTATTTAAATTTGTTTCCTGAGGAAGTTTTGTACTTACAATAATTTGCAATAAAAATTTTGACAGGTGCTTATAATAACTTGACCTGAGAAATTACTTTTATATTTTTCTACATCTTTCGGTTATGGCTTTTTTATGTCCTTTTGATATTTCCCCACTGGGCTACTACCCCTAGTGTGAGCTCAGCCCTTCTGACTGCATTTGATGAAGTGAGTTCAGGTAGATGAGGGAAGGTTAAGACCTTGCCCTTGTGTGGATCAATTATTTGACAGCAATCCATGATCACAGGAGAGTGGAGATCTGAGTCTGAGGAGAATGGCCCAGAGGAACTGTGCTGCCCTCTCATGAAGCAAAGATTATACACTAAGTTGCTGGGGTAGGAATGAGAGAAATAAAAAAGGAGAATGCGAAGAGAGCCAAGCAACATTCATTCAGTAGATGTTTATGAACTGACTACAATGGGTCAGTCACTAGTCTAGACACTAAGGATAAAGCTGTTAATTAAAAATAATTAACCTGGCCTTATAAACCGGTGTTCTAATTGATGGAATAAACACTCACCACATTGAAACACAAATCAACAACATAGCCCATGTTACAATACTTATCATGAGGGAAATAACCAGGGTGCGATAGAAAATAGTAAGGGGAGGGTTATGCATGGCTGCTTAGGCAAGAGGTCAGCAGAAGTCAGGGGATTTCTCTACAGTAGTCGTATTTGAGCTGAGACCTGAATGTGACAATGAGGCAGGCTGCTGCCGCCCAAAACATGGGGAAGTACGTTTCAAGTATGCAAATGAGTAATGTAATACTAACTGTGGGAAAAATGTGGCAAGTTCAGAAAACTGAAGGAGCCAGTCTTGTGGCTGAAGAGAGAGGTGGGAAAAGAAAATTAAGAACTGAGTTTGCCAGGCATGGTGGTGCACGCCTGTAATCCCAGCACCTGAGAGGCTGAGGCAGGAGGATGGCTTCGAGTTGAAGGCCAACCTGGGCTACACAGTGAGTTTAAGACCATCCTGAACTACATATCTAGATCCTGTCTCAAAACAAAACAATAACAAATAAAACCAACAAAAGCAAAACAAAACAAAAACTGAGATTGAAGGCTCAGGCCAGGTTCAAATCACGTAGAACCTTGTGTATCACAGCCTGAAGTTTGTATTTTATTTTGGGAACAACAGAAAGTCATTGAAGCATTTCAGGTAAGGATAAATTTGACAAAAGCTCTGAAAATATTACTCTGGCAATCCAAAAGAGTGACGCTTCTTCAACAGTTAAGCACCTGATTCTCATGGGGACCTTGTCAGCATATAAACTTGAGCTCCATATATTTGGCAGGATCCTGAGCTTTTGCACAGTTTCAGAGACTGCTCTTCCTCACTTTGAGAAGTGTGGCTGTGTGCAATACAGGCTGTGAGAGAAAATGACAAAAGAGAAGGTAGCTTGCACCAGAACGATGCTTTTCAAACTTTATTTATCTTACACATCTTATGGTAGGAAAGGATTCTGAATCTGTGTGCTGTACTTTGATGTGTTTCATCCTGTGTTATTTAATTTTAAGACCCCAAAGTATAACTTCACATGTTATTAGAAAAAGAAAGTTCAAATACTGTGAAAACTTTCACTTAAATGGATGCTACTTTACCATAAAAATATCCATCATTGATGAGGTATTGGGAAATCAGTGTCACGTGCTACTGTTAAAATCACAGTTTGGTAAAAAGCATCTTCATGAAAAGGGTGCATTAGGTGTTGTGTTTTTTCTTTTATACCAGCAACTCTATTTTCAATAAAATGATTATTTTATGATATTCATAAAAGATTATCTATATTATTAGATAATTAGAACCTATTTCAAAATATAATCAGGTTTTTAAAAAAAATCAATAGAAAGTAACTGGATGATTACTTTAAATTATGCCCTCAGTAGGATGTCTGCCTTGAAAAATCCATAATTATAATGTGGAGAGAGACAACCATGTTAATAATATTGGATTCATAATAATCCACAGTCATAGAAAAATACAGCTGTATATGCATACCTAAAATTTTTAAATGGAGACAGTTGTCATTTGTAAACCATGGAAATATAGAAGTGAATGCTTATATCTTCTCATATATCAAAATAACAAAATTAAGTAACACATTTAGTTTGCAACACAAAACTCCTTCCTTCAGATTGTGGATCCTGCTTTGTGTCTTGTGGAAACACTCTTTGTTAAGGAGTCCATGTGCCTGGCTTTTATTTGTGAGTCATGCTTTGAGTAAGTCACACCATGTCTGTGTGTGCTAATCATTTAATCAATTAAAAGATGGGCATGGACTGGGTCAGTGAGTCTTTCTTAAAGAGTATTTGATACAGGAGGTCATGTCAAGAGCTACATGGATGAGCTTTTAATTTTAATAAATACAGTGCTATGTTAATTCAAAATAGTGCAGCTACTTTTGAAGACAGTTTGGCAGTGATTCCATACTGTTTTTATGTGACCCAGAACTCATGCTCCTTGATGTTTCCTCCAAATATTTCAAAACATATGTCCACTCCAAAACCTGCATATAAATGTTTATAGCAGCTTTATTCTTAATTGCCAAAATTTGGAAGCAACCACTATGCCTTTCTGGAATTGAATGTGTAAATAAACTGTCATCTATCCATTGAAAGAGATATTATTCAGCACTCAAGTGAAATGAGCTATGAGGACATTAAAGATATGGGGAAATTTTAAGTTAATGTTACTGAGTGAAAGAAGTCAGTGTGAAAAGGCAGCACACTTTATGATTCCAATCAAATGACATGCTGGAAAAAGAAAACCATGGTAAAAGGGGCAGTGATCGTCAGGGTTTGGGTTCAGAATGGATTTAAAAGGAAGAGCACAGAGAATGGTTAGGACAGCGAGAGTATTCTGTACAACAATATAAAGGTAGATAGGATTCCTTAAACATTTATCAAAACCCATATACACGGCAGGGGGTTTAGCTCAATGGTTCTGCTGCCTGCCTTGAAAGTGCAAGGTCCTGAGTCCGATCCCTGGCACACACACACACACAATATATATCCATGTACAACTGGAAAGGTGCCTTCTGATGTAAACCATGGGGTTTGACTGATTAGGAAGAGTGAATGTAGGTTCATCAGTTGTTACAAGTGGACCATTCTGGTTGAGAATGTTTATCATGGAGGAGGCTGCAGGGTTGGTTGTTTGGGGTGAAGTGAAAAATCTGTGTATTTTTCTCTCAATATTTCTATAACCTAAACCTGAACCTACTTTAAAAATTGTTTTAAAAAAGGGTGGGGCTTTGCAAATGTGTGATCTGAGTTCAAAGTTAGATTGATGAACAGAGACAATAAGATTAAAATGGGCAGATATATAAATGGAAAATATATAGAAAATGTAAATGGCAAATATGTTAAATGAAGCTCCATTAGATTCATAATTTAATTAGCCATGGACACAAAGCTTTGTAATAAAAAAAGATGTGAAGGAAACAAGTATTCTGCTCAGTCACCAAGGCTGATGGTATGAGTTTGTGAAAATTATCTATGCTACAATTTTTTACTCACACAGATTACTATAAGTATGGCCCAAAAGTTGAGTCTGCTTTTCTTTCCTTCCTTCTTCCCTTTCTTCCTTCTTTCCACCTTTTCTCCCTCCTCCCTTTCTCTCTCTTTCCCTCTTCCCCTCTTCTCTCTCTTTTCTTCCCCTACTCTCTTTCTTTCTCTTTTCCCCATTCTCCTCCCCCCACCCCGTTATGTGCTGTTTCTTAGTCTGTCACAGACACCTCCAATATTTATTGCTTTATAGCTGTGGTGAAGAGCATGGTTGGTCTATTATTTATAGATTTTTTCAGTGGTCTGCTATGCAAGTTCTCCTGTTTCATCTCAACCTCTAAAATTTTTTTGTCACTGTTGCTGTATCATTTTCTATGCTTTGTGTGTTTCTGCATTTTAAGTTTCTTCATTGGATTTTTAATATGGTTTCATGTTGGTAAGAGTAAAAATCTCTGCTTACCCTTTCTTTGGCTCTGCAAGGAACTCATGTTAGGCTGTGTGAGAAAATCAAATGACTTGTGTAACTAAGGGGGATACTCATCATTTAGACATGAGTTGTTCCTTTAGTTATACTTTTGGTCCCTCCTTTTCTTCTGAATATCAGCTTGTATTCACCTTCTTATTTACAAAATAAAAATTAAAAAATCATCTGCATTATGAAACCTTTTTTTTTTGTACCATTTTCATCATTGGTACAAGTGAGGTTCTATTGTTTCTCCTTTTTTCTCTTTCCTTCTTTATCCATTAATAAGCCTAGAGCTTGGGAAGCTGTAGCTCTCCCTATCACCTCTTCTTTGACAATCTGGGAGACATTGTTATGATTCCACTTTCTCTGGCACATGTGGCTGTCCCATAATAAGACACAGCAATATCTACCAGGGTGGGTGACTTGGTATGGGAGCTACCTTGTAACTGCAAAGGTGCCCACAGAGATCACTACAACAGTTATGTGGTTTTTATTTGAGATTACTTTAGTCATGAAAAAAAGAACTATCAGTGTAAAATTCTGGTTTCAAGTTCACTAATGAAAAGCTGAATGTGGCAGATGTGTACTTCATGTTCTTCTGCTCTAGACACTAGTAGGATATTACATCAGGCAGAGAAAGGGAGAGATGAACACCACAACTGTGTGGAAACCACAGTGGATTCCAGAAGCAGACACCCAGCAGCCAGGCTCCTTGTTGCTGTTCAGAGTTTGTGCTCAGCTCCCCCTGCAGTTCCTGCCACTGTGTCACCCAGAGCACAGTAGTACACGGCCGAGTCTGACTCTTGCACTGAGGCTTTCTCCAAGTGGAAGGAGCTGGTTTCTTTATCATATGTAGCTTCAAAACCTTTGTTTCTTCCTTGCTCATTGGCTTTCATGGCTTTTAGAAGGACCTGTGGACCTTCTCCAGGATATTGGACATACCAGAAAAGAGCAGGGTACCGTGAGGCTGTGTAAGTGCAGTTTATGGTCAGGACAGAATGTTCTGAGAGGGTCACTTGGCCTCTCATCTGTGTCACTGAGTCTCCATGTGTCCTTCCTGGGAAAAAAAGAGTTCTGTGTCACTTTGACAATAAATTCATTGTTAACATTTTTGCTGAGATAGAAAAAGGAATCCAAAATTTAACAGGCAGTTTACTTACCAAATATTAAGAATATTACAGTCACTACGCCGGGAAAAGTGTTCATCTTTAGAGCACTGCTTAAGTAATGTTCTTGATTCTTAACATGAAGAACTGTTAAAGTGATGGTGAAATGATTTTGAACCCAGAATTCACACAGGAAATGAGCTTGTGTTAGGTAGCTGCGCCCCCTGATGGACAGGAGTGAATGTTTTCCCGAAGTTCTTCCAAAGTGAGAAATATGTCTTCATCCCTGACTTCAGTTGCAGAGCACATGCCAGACTTCATGTAGCCTTTGCGAATCTAAAGGAGAGCTGTCATAATATCTAAGGTATCTTTTGTTCATAAGACTCTGCTTGACAGGAAAGCATTTCAGTACTGCATCCCAGGGTATCTGTGTACCTAAAACAATATCAATTTTTGTGGACATTTTAATACAGGAGTTTATATTCTCATGTATGTATTGTAGGCTAGCCTGCAATCCACTAAAAAGTCATAAAAGTGATTTGGGGTAAACTCGTGGGAAGTAGTAAGTCCTGTGGTTAATAAATGATTTTGTTCTTCAGCACTGAACTTCAACATTAGACTAGTGATTGACAGTTACTAGGCACCCAATTTTGTTTGATAAATAAAAGTAACTACTTCTTATAAAAATATTTATTATGTTCTAAAGTAATATACATTTTTAGGAATGTTATATTTTAATAATTGCTTTTCAGGGGCAAACAGGCCATACTCTTTAATCAAATACTCAAACAGTCCCAAAATTCACTATCATTTAAAGTGCAAACTATGATTCCTAGATAAAGGAAACATTATAATTTAAGTTATTGGATTTCTATTTAACAAGCTGACATCAATATCTTTTCCCGCTGGTATTTCACTAATTCCAAGATAAGGTGACTGCCAACTGAATCAGACAAATGGTAACCCTATACTCTAACGGAATGTAGCCTCAAGGATGCTTTTCACATGGGTGAATGATTAGCTAGTCCGATTCTGGAGTTCACTCTCATCACAGTGAGTTAGAGGCACTCCTCATCCAGAGTTTACATGAGAACTGCATTTTAGACACAGACTTAAATAAGTGATTCAGGGCCACATGTTGTTTGGGCTCACCCATATTTCCTTTTCTGTTTTCCAAATCATGTTGTCAGAACTTGACACAGAATTATGCTAGTAAGGAATTTTGAAAATTCAGCTACAAACTTCTCTTCTGATAAATAGTATGTAAAAAATAAGTTGGGATGATGCTGGGTTGTAAAATAAAGTACAGCAGAGTTCAGTTTTAGAAAAATGAAACCTGTTCTAGAGATAGATGATTGCACAACTATGTGAATGTACTTAATACCACTGAACTGCACACTTAACATCATTAAGATGGTATATTTTATGTCATGTGCTTTTTTCACAATTTAAAACATTTTTTAACATTTGAAAGATGCTCCCTTTAAGATTTATGTCTACACATTTCCTACTGTAAGAGGAAATTACAACAAAAGATCACTGATCATCCAATTACTACCATTCTAGCTTTGAGGCATGGGAAAGTGTGGTTGGAGTTGGAAGGAGGAAATTGGAGAAAATGAGCATTTTAGATCGTGGAACTTCAAACATAGCAGGACTGGGGCTTCACAAAATGATTCACATGACGCCGTTCGGTGCTTTGAAGGAGAGGAGGAGGAGAGATGAAATGAAGGACAGGGGCAGAGAAGGTGACAATTCATTTTCTGTCCCTTCACTGTTTCCCTCTATTGCCCATTAATTATTGATCTCTACATTGATAAGATTAGTATGGGTGAGGCAAACCTGGAGCATAGAAATAGATCATTTTCATGCTAGTCTGTGATAAGGCTTTTAGTTCTCAGACTAAAAATTGTCACATAGTAGGTACTTTGTAGCTTTTTGTGAATACATGAATAGGTTTTAATACATGAATAATGTCAGTGAATAGGTTTTTTAAAAAATTGAGGTGCATTATTTTGTTAATATGCTGCTTTGTGTTTTAATATATTAATTTGAATATTTGTGTCTTGTTTGAGGATTAATATTTTTACTGTGCTATCTTTGTAGATGTTGGATTAAGGTTTGGGTAGCTCCATTAATAAAGTTTAATGGTCTAGGTAGTATAAACATGTTGCCAATTATATGTACTTGAAGGTTAGAAGTTCTAAGCTACCAAACCGATGTGATTTTTGTAACAGTCTTTCTTTGTATATGAAATAAAAATAAAAGTGAATATATAAAAGAAAATTGAAATAAGATATGTAGACACATGGTTGAATATGGACGGATAGTTGAGAAAAATTAAATTGCTAAAGGTAAGAAACTTCAAAATGCAATTGTGACATATAAAAGGCTTTTATCAAGTGAGAAAAGTAGCATTTTCCAGAATAAAAAATAGAAAGTTGATATTTTATATGTTAATATATTCTTTAAATGTAATGTTAACATTCCAGTTTTCAAGCATTTTTATTTCATTTTTTACTTGTTTTCATTTAAGCATATTGAACATGAGGAGAAATGGAATGAATTTTCAACATATATGTTTAAAAATAAATGTGCAAAAATTATCAAAATATCCTTGAGGAAAAGTACTGGTGAAGAGTGATTTACATTAATAAGTAATAAAATTTAGTATAAAACTCCCTTTGTGGGCTGGCATAGAAAGAAACAAATAAGTCAGTGGAAATAATAAAGCATGTGGAAACATAGGTTAGTGGCAGGTTGAATTTGATATATTAAAAAGAGGCTGATTATTTTAGGAGAAAAGTATACCTTATTTGCAAACAAGAAAAGAGTTGTATGTCTCTGTGGAGGAGATTCTCCACATGTGCTTCTAAGAGCCACTGTTATCCAGTCATTTAATGGAAGTGAATGGAGAAGCACCTATAAATCTTCAGTGTGGAAACCGAGCTCTTTCATACTAGAAGTGTTTTGAAGATGGAAGGAACTTTCAGCTCAAAGTTTATCACACAGTGGGAATCCTTAGAAAGTACTGTGAGTTCCATTTATTCACAGCAGAGCTAAATTAAACTAATTCATTAAGTAGTACCAATAAAATGAGAGTTTTTTAAACAGAAAACATATACACAGATTTCAAGGCCTTTCTTTTTTAAAACAGTACTTACATCATATTTATTCAATATTTGAACAAATTTATCAAAAAAATTCAACAATTTATACAGATTTTCAGTCATTTTATTCTGATGCACTTTGAGCTCAATCTGATGCCCAAATGGCAAATTGTCTATTGTGGCTGTTCTTTCTTTCCAATCTTCCATCAACAATGCTATCTCTACCTTTGAGGCATAGCTTCAGGGATAGAGATGATTATGATTACTGAAAACTCTGGATTTGGTCATGAATCTACAGAGGGGTTTTCTCAAAGTGAGGTCTCCCTCCAACATGACACCTGTGCTGCTTCTGGCCTGGCTACTTCCTGTTTGGGATGGTGACTTCCTGCCTTGATCCTTACAGCAGGTGCCTCCCTCAGACAGACCCTAGGGCTTTTGTGCAGCTCCTTCCAGCAGTCCTCTCACTGTGGCCTCCCTCAGTGCACAGAAATACACTGCCGAGTCACCCAGTTGTGAAGCTGAGATGACAAGCTGGATGGATTTGCTTGCTTTCTGGAAATGCAAGGAGTAGTGACTTTCTGCTGCATTTTGCTGGTTGTAAGAATCCTGACGAAGGAGGAAGACCATCTCCCCACTGCTGAGCTGCTTGTACCAGAGGAGACCATAACGTGAATCACTGGTGTCATAGGTGCAGTTCAGGATCGCTGCCTCTGTCTCCTACACCGATACTGTCTGGGCTTGAGTTACCTTCTGAGCAATGCTGGACCCTGAAGGAAAAAGGAGAGAACTACTGTAGGAGGCACAGGGATATGTCCTAGAGACAATGAAATTTCATTTCTATACCCATGAGCCCATCTTTCCAAAGTCCCCACCATACATTTGTTGTATCCCAATTCTTAGCCACAGAGCAGGCCCATTCTTAATGGGAACTTTTTACCTAGCCATGTTGAAGCCACGATCAAGTTTATCAGCCTGGAGAACGACATGTTTGAATTTTCCTTCCAGACAGGAGATAACGTCTTTCTCCTCAGCTTTAGGGCTCTGCATTGTGACTTGAGCCTGACAAGGAGAAGGAAGAATCACTGTGCTCTGTGCTGTTGCTCTGCTGGAGCAGGAAACCAAGGTTTCCTGGTGCAGCGAGTAGGTGTGGGTCATATCACACTGCTCCTTCCTGGCTGACATTCTCACACAACCTGAACATCCTTCTAAGTTAACCAACTCTGATACCTGTTAAACCAGAAAATAAACATGAATATGTTGACAGAAAAATAACTTGACCAAATAATATACTCAATCATTTCATCTATGATGGAACTGGGAGGTTGATGTTTAATTAAAAGTACTATGTCTAATGGATTACTGAGATAATCCAAAATGTAGTAACCATGTATCCTCAAACATGTGTATTGTTGTTTATTTAAGGTAGACATCAATCCCTGTATCAGTGAAAAACAACATTAGTTGAATTAATCTCTGTAGCTCTTTCATTCTACCTGTGGATATAAAATCATTCCTACCAATGTCACTCCAGTTGGTTATTTGGGGTCACAGAGCAGAAAAAATGTAGCTCTCTTTGCTATAGGTTTAGATGAAGCCCTCAAACACTGAATCTGTCGTAAAGGTCTTGACAGCCCACCTCTGCTCATAAAGGCCAGATTAGACACCAGAGTCTGATCACTCAGTTATCAAATTTTGATCTTGTATTTTTTCCTTTTGCCTCTGCTGGGAACTAAGACGAGCTACTGCAAAAGTGCTACAGTCTCTGTGCTGAGCTCTGAAGGAAAAGTATCATGGGTGATCCCATACACCTTCCCAGGACAGATGATCATATCATCAGTACTTACGATAAACCATTATTTTTTGTGTGAACAATAAAGATAAGGGCATGCTGTAGATATATTTCTCAATAACATGACAAAGAATAAGGACCTTGTCTACCATAGCTTATTTCTTGCTAAAATATCCAAAGCTTATCCTCCTTGTCTCAAGATAATTTCAGCCTTGTCTAGCTTTGTTAAAGCATCTTCAGATCTTTCTGAATCCCATTAAATGTAACAATGAGACCAACTACAAACACTACTACTGTTCTGCTCTCAAAAATCATACAACATTTTTCTACCAGGAAGTTTACTCATTTTGAGAGTATTTGTTTCTTCTCATGGTATTCAACTGTATCACATTTCTTACTTAAGAGATTCTCATAATTGTACTTCTGTCATTCAAGAAGTGTCTGTATCTAACAGACATTTTGACATTCTCTTGCCAAATTTTGAATCAATTTTGTTTTTAGTCTTATCTGAACTAGTAAAAGAAGATAATACAAGGCAGGTTATGCAACAACTACTCCAGCTGACATTGTATAAAACAATCATTGATGAGAAGCAAAATTAATTCAATTACTTAGAATTTTGGCTCCCTTTTGAGCATGTCAAATCACGAAAATATATACTCTCATAGTCAATATGTTTTAAAGTAGTTTAAAACTTCCAAATACTGTAGAGGTAATGAAATTTCTTAAACTTTTCAACCTTCTTCACCTTTTTTTAAACATCATGAATCTCTTGCACCCCATTAAAAATGGACATCAAATAATAAATTATTTGATATCTTTATGCTACTGAATTTTTTTGTCATGAAGATAAAGTCTCACATTATAAGAGACACTATAGACGTGAGGAAGAAAATACTTGAGCAGCTGATAGAGCTGAATTAAATCTTCTTCACTAAACTCCTTATGTAAGGTGATCTTATGGAGCATAAACATAAGTGCATGGAAATGGTCCATAATTCCTGCTTAGATGCAGAATATTCCCCTCAATTTTGTAAAGAAACATTAACAATGATTAATTTGTTTGTCAACGAGGATAAGATTTTTTAAAGCCTGAATTCTGACATGTGGCACTAAATGTATTTAAAGAACACTTGATAAAATCCTCCAGACACTATTCAGCACAGTAGGGACATACTTATTGATTACATCATTAAATGCACACCTGTAGGAAAACTTTCCTAGGTTAGTGGAGAATATGGGCAGTTTATACCTTTCTTTTGACCAAGAAAATCCTATCAAAACTGTAATGGTAGGATATTAACAAGAATCTAGTCCCACAGAACAATTTGACTGTCTCTGAAAAGATTTTATAAAATTGTAGTTAGTTAGAATTCAATATTCATGAATACAATTGTATACAAAATATGTTCATTTTCTCTATATATGACTTATACATGTGCATTAATTACAGTGTTTTTATTTTCTTCATAAGTTGAAACACACTCATGTCAGAAAGCCATAACAGTTGTTATAATGACTCAATCAATTTTTCTACTTGTGCCAACACACACACACACACACACACGCACACACACATACACCATGTTTTTCTGGGGGAGTTAGTTTGTCCTCACTCAGTAACTTCACTTTTCTTACCACTTTTCTTATCCATACCTCTAAAAATTTATAAAAACAACAAATGAGTCATTAAAACAATTTAATTACTAGATCAGACATCTTCGGATCTCCATGGCCTATCTAATGCATTTTTATCCTTTGCCCTTGTATTTCTGCCTTCTTCTTCTTCACAGAGACTTGTATTTTCTTGCTGTGATCTTGTCTCCAGATGGAAGATTCAACTCCCAGGCCATACATATTCTGTTCTTTTACAAACTTAACTAGATAAATACAATCAATGACATTCAATCCCTTCATGAACAAGCCAACAGGTCGCTCTTCCTGGCCTTCAGGTAATCAGCATTTAGGAGATCTAAACTCCATGTCTTGGTGTTTTTTAAGCAATCCAGACAAAAATGGCCATGCAAATAACCTCATTAAGTCCTATCTACTCCCAGGTCAGCAGATAAAGTACAAATTATTGGTCCTTAGTTGCATTTACCAACTAATATGGCATCATCTGTCCTTAAATGACAGAAATTGAAAAGTAGCTACATTATAGATCTTAAATAAGCTCCTCTAAATGGTCTCTCTAAACAGCCAGTCCACAGACGTTTGCTGATTTCTGATCCTTTAAGAAGCAGAGCCTTGTATAAAGCAGACAGTACAACTAAGACTTGTATTTCATCATTTTTGTGGGATTTTTCTCACATTAATAGGAGAATGATATATATATATTTCTATCTTGTGCTTCTATATCCTCTCACTAATAAAATAACTTGCTCAGATACAGGCTTTGCTTGAGACAGTAACTACACTAATGGTATAATTCAGTTCTACTGGGAACTTAATATTGCAAGAAACCTAAAGTATTATTGAATATGTCATTCAAAGTCACTGGGAAAATATAAACAACTCAGACTAAATAAACATAGCTAAGTGCATTTTGATCAACAAAGTTCCCTTTAAGACATCTATTGATAAAATTTTAGATATAATGAGGTATAACTATCTATTGAACTTCTTCATTATTCATTGCCAGTGTGAGCTTTCGTTTTTAAATTTTTTGGTTATTTGTTTGCTTTGTTTTTCTATAATTAGAAATTATATCTACACAGAAATTCACTCATAATGATGAGTTATTTTACAAAATGATTTCAAAAGTTTAAAACATTCAGGGGCAGGAAAAACTGAAGGTGGTAGTAGAGATGGAGATCACGAAACTGCACAATGGCATGTGCTCCCTCTAACTAACTTCAGGGTTCTTAGGAGGTCAAATATTATTTGGTTCCATTCACATCACATTCTGAGAAGATACAAATAGAGGAGAACACACCAAAGTTTTCAAGGAGTTAGGAATGGACAGGGTGTGATTATAGTGCAATAGAACAAGAAAAAATTTTGATGTGATTAAAAATATTCTGTACTGTGATTTTGTAATGGAATCATAAATCTATACAGTCAGAATTCCATATTCATAGATAAAGCTGTACAAAAATATGTTTATTTTCTATATGATAATTTAAGAATGAAAATCAAAAGCACTAAGAAAAGTAACTGATATAATTTCTATTTTTTTGACTGGAATTTTACATGTATGTGCTTTTTCTCATCTTTTTCATTGTGGAAAAGAAAAACCCCAAGCTTGGCAACTAAGGTAAGTAAAATAATAGCTCCCCCCAAATCATGGATTAATCTTTAGAAATAGGCTACAGAACTATCAACTTCATATTTTTGCATTTTCTGTATTTTGCATATTTAACATGTAATGCTGTATAATGAAAAAACAAATATTTCTACTGAATCAAAAGCTGAAATATGAAAGAAATTGTGATATTGACACTAAAGTGATATTTATATGAGAAGAATCAATAAAAATGTCATCTCAAATTTAAAGGCTACATTTCAAGAGAAAATATCACTGATTCCCTTTAAGAATAAATTAAGTGCAACTTTAGGATTGGCATGCTCATATGGCATGAAGCTCTGTGCCCTCCCCCTGGACCTTGCTCTATACATCTCTTCATCTCGCTATTTCTTTTTACTATGTACATGTATATCAAAACATCATGTTGTAACCTTTAAATATAATAAAATAAAAAATAAAATAGAAAAATAATGTATGAGGCAACAATCAGCTAACAAAATCTTCTAAACCTTTCTGAGTATTCTTGAACCTAACCTGCTTATTATATGCTTTTATTGACCCCATTTTATTTTCATGGCAAATGCTCTACTGGATGGTCTATTCTAAAGGACAAGTCTGGGCTCAGCCCAGGGGTAAGTTTGCACTCAGGCTGCAGGTGCCTGGGAAGCAATGTGCACTGGCTATGCAGGTGTACGTAGCCGAGTTTCCGGGCTGTGATGTGCAGAAATGCTTTGCTATTTTGTTCAATAAATCGGTGAGTCTTTGGTTTTGCCTTCTGTCCATATTTGAACAAATATCAATAATGAACTAAGAACCCCTTCCAGGTTCCTGTTTACACCAAGGGAAGTAGGATGAAGCACTGTGTCAATAAATACACTTGATAACAGAGCTGTCTCCTTCTTGGACATTCAGGGTAGAAGGAAGCTGCTTGACTTGCTCTCCTCAGTTTCTCTCATGCAGAAACGGAGTCAGAAAAAGAAAGCTGTCAGGTCATTACTCTTCAGAATTTTATTTTCTTCATTAGCTAGAGAAGCCTGACTAAAGCCAGTCTTCTCCTCGGATGTCAAAAGAGCATCCATTAATATACTCTTTTGGCTCCAAATTCTTAGCTCACAGTCCAGCTGCAGTCACAAGAACATGAATAAAGCATGAGTTACTGTCTTCATTGTTCTTCCTAATTAGGATAAATCCTAGACTTGCAATCTCTAGCCAGAAGAGCTACTTCTATTATCAAAAAGTCCCTTTTTTCCTCTCTAAAAATTATAATGGCGTCTCATAGTGTCGTGGCGGGGGTGGGGTGGGGTCGGGGTGGAGGTGGGGCGCTCTTCCCTCAACCTATTCACTCAGAATCCACCCAACCCTCCTTATATTGAGCATCAGCTGAGCTGTACTGACACCTTGTGGTCACATTCCTAACTACAGTACTGAATTCTCAAGTTACATGTTCTCTTTGCCTATGAATGACTCAAACATAAAAGCAGCAATAGGTAAAAATCAGATTGGGTACATTGTAAATATGTACAGAACAAAGTTGTGTTTTATGTATTCTGCTGACTCATTATTAATAAATTGAAAAGAGGTACATGCTGTTTATATTTATTCCACAATAGGCTGAGGTTACATGTTTGAAGTCAGGGAAACCTCATGGTTCCCTCTCATCAACAAAGAAAAATTCTTCCTTTTGAGCCAAATATATCTAAAAGATCTATCTGCCACAGATGAAAAGTCTCCTCCTAAAAGAAATGTGAAAAACAAAAGTAAGAGTAAGAGTGAGAGGACCACTGAATATTTGAAATGCATGTCATCTCAGACCCTGCTCCTAGACTAGTCCTGTCTGTGACCTTATTTCCAGAGAATGGATATACTAAGGATCAGCCTCCTTCAGGGAGGATGTCTGTAATTAAAAGTTAACACAACATCTCAATGGTAGGGTAGCAGGGAGATAAGTCTTAAGTTATGACTCCAACATTGGAAACAGTTTGACCCACAGATCGACTTGTTTTGTAACAAGAAACCTGACATAGGTTGAGGAACCTTTTGCTTTTTGGCTTGTATTCTATGCAGTACTGAAAGAAAGAGTAGAAATTCTCCAGAAACATCAGGCAACACATTGGAAAAATGTAAACATATGTGAATTCATTTTTGATATGCTTTTATTTTCTGCCATCATAATGGATGGCGTGTCTTTAACCTGGGAGGCATAACACAGTTTTTGTCATGAAGGCACATAAACAGGGATGGGGCACATCCACGTTTAGTCTTTAAAATATTTCTATTGATGAATTATTAATTTTATGAGTTTCATGTTAAACAGTGAGTGCATAATAGGAAAAAGTCACAAAAGAATGTATCACATTTTTAATATTTATTGAGTATTTGTAGAAAAGCATCAAAATTTTCAACATCGACTGGTTTTTGGTATACAAAGTCTAAAAAAGGACATCAAAAATAAAAACGTATGTGAACTACAATGAAAATACCAATGACACTCTACAAAAACATCTTTATTTCAATTATCACACCTAAGACAGTCTTCATACATGACAACAGCATGTTCCTTACACACGTAGTGCTTACACTGACAACACGCGTGCTTTGCTTTCCTGGCATTTTTGTAGGACATACTTGACATCTCGCTGGTCTTGCTGTTTTGCCAGGAGATTATTCTTATATTAAACAATGTGTAGTTAACAGAAACATAAAATATAAACAAAATAAAGTATTAAATTCTTAATATATATTGAGCATTTAGAATAAACATCAACATTTTCACGTCAGCTGTTTACTTGCTTAGAAACCTAAAAGATAACCTCAGAAATAAAAAATGAAAATACCAATAGAATTCTACAAGAAAAATAATCTTTGCTTCAATTATCACATCCAAGGCAGTCTTCACACAGGAAAACTGGATGTTCCATACACGAGTGTCACTTACACTGATAGCACATAGGTTTTTGTTTTCCTGTCCTTTCTTGTAGGGCACAGTTGACATCTCTTTGGTACTTCTCTTGTCATAGTAGGTCTTCGGGATGTTGCGCCTGCCTGTTCACCTGTCAGCTCAAATTTGTGCTCCACAAATTTTTGTGTAGTTCCCTGGACAGAAACATTTTGTTTTCCCTTTACTGTAAATGATTTTTTTTGAGTTCCAATCCCAATCCTCTAAGAAAATTTCTTCACAGTATTTTGCATTTGCTATTTTTTTGGTAAATTATCAAACTATGCCACACGTTTAGGATTGAGTGAAACACAACTATTGGTCAATTCTTTGTATTTTGAGAGACATCATAGTTGCTGCATAATTCATCAACATCTACCCCACCTTTGGCTTTGTTGTAGAAAGTTTCCATCTCAGGCTTCTGTTCTGTCAAGGTTTCCCTATCAATATTTCCATCATGGTGCAATGTTGACATCAGCAGTACCAGTTTGTTTTTCTTTGCCACGTATGAGGCCAATGTTATCTTTCTGAAGTCCAAATATTGTTATTAGTTAGAAAAAACATTGACCTCATATGTGGCAAAATGAAATCTTGCAACTTCAAAAAAGAATTGTATAGCCACACTTCATTTGGAATGACTTGAATTCTGGTGGTGTGGAAGACAGTAGCACAGGATGGTCTCTGGTTCGAAGGACATTCTGAATTCTGTAAAACAATGCCTCGCTCTCATTGTACAACATCAGTTGTGAATTCTATTGTTACTTTTATTTCTAACTAAGGTCTTGAGAACTATCTCTTGAGAATTGTTGTAAGCCATGGACCCTCTATGAGACCCCGGATCAGGGGAAAGATTTAAGTTGTGAGTGAGGTGAGACATGAAGTGATAAAGCCAAAATGCACAAAAACAGTGGGCTTTATTGCTCACCTAGGCACAAATTGGCAGCAGGAGGTAATGGGAGGTCTGGAGGCCAGAAGGCGCTGAGCTAGAATTGGGAAAGGAAAGAGGGAGGAGAGTGAGAGGGAGAGGAGGAAAGAAGGGAAATAAAGAGAGCAAGGGCTAGGGAGAGGGAGGAAGGGAGGAAGTGACTGTAGCAGGTGTCTTTTTAAATCCTGTAGGTATTATGTCTCAGGCTTTTCCCCAGGGATCATAGGTTGCAAGTTTAAGGAGAACAAGCTCAAAGAAGGAGCCTAATTCACAAACTGGTTCTACTGTGGTTGGCAGCTTGGGATGTGTTGGAGTTCAAGTCAGTGAAGTCCGAAGTCAGCAGCTGTACAGAAAGCAAACACACAAAGAGAGAAAGTTTTAATCAGGGTAAAAGGGACAGAGGACAGCTAGGTTTCCAACAACTTATGTCAGGCTTAAAAGTGGATGGTGAGGCAGCGACGATCTGAAACAGATTTCTGACAGTTCTCTCCCACCTGTCTTGCCAGTAGATCCTCAGTCAATGGATCTCCCTTTCAAGTAGGCCAGCTGCTGCTGAATGAAGGATATGTGCTGAGATCAATTATGATAAAACTCAAATTCTTTGGAAAAGTCAAAATTGAGAATTTCATTGATAAAATGATGCAATAATCCTTTATTATATTATGAGTGACTAATAAAAGTCCCATAAAATAGTTGGGCATGGTGGCACATGCCTGCAGTCCCACCACTCAGGAGGCTGAGGCAGGAGGATTCATTGTGAGTTAAGGCCAGCCTGCCCTACATGCCCTACTGACCTCAGGGCCAGCCTGAACTACAAAGTGACACCCTGTTTGAAATAAAACAAAGCAAAGCAAAGTAAAACATCCCATAAAATAAGAAATTACCAACAACAAGTAGGAAGGAAGGAAAGAAACGAGAGAATGAGGTGACTTTGATTTTCCAGGCAGAGTTTGGGTTAGGCACATGGGGGAAGTTCTCTCAGCTGCTTGGAGTCCTTGGTGAGGCACCTGTGTTTCTTACTTTTTCAGCTTGAGTTCAAAATCAAAAGAAACTGGAACTTCATCTTCTCATACAGTCTGGATAAAGTGGGCACTATCATGACATTTTTGGCACTGGGACTGAACTGATGACACTGAGTCATGTCAAATCAACTATCACATCCAAGGTAGAAGAGAGTTTGTTCCCAAAGTAGAAAAAAGGGAGATTGTGGACCAGAGAGACAATAAATTAGCATAGATTTCTTATTCATACTTGTATGTCTCTAACACTCCATTATACTCCTCCAGCAATCACTTATACATTTTTTACACATATATTCATATCACTATGTCCAAAAGAAAGATTGTTGATTCTCTGGTTCTCCATTTAGAGAGAGTATACCATTGGTCACAATCTACTTATTCTCCCAATAAGTTCAGGGTTCCTCTGCACCTACCCACTTGTATGTTATAGTACAAGCAAAACAGCAGCCAGAATGCCCCCTCTTCTTCCTTCTCCAAAATTTTTGTTAGCCTACAAAGAGTCAAGCACAAAACATTGCTTACAAGGTTCTTAAACTTTTTTTTACATCCTAGACAAAAGAAAGTAAAAATTTATGCTGGATCCAGTGACTCCATCATGTCCATGGTAGTTCTTACCAGTAATTTTAGCAGAGCTTGGGGTTTCTAAACTCAGCCCATGACTGATAATCAAAATATAAGCATCTAGGAATCAATCTTTAATATTCCAAAAGTGAAATCATACATTTCAGAGTAAAAGCACCTGAAAGAGATGCAAAGTGTATTATATCCACAAATTTCTGAGTTGGATTTGCAAAAATTTAAGATAGTAAAAGAATAGGCAAATACTTTTTATAACTATGATGAAGTATTTGCAGAAACATCTATGAATTTTAAATTGTAATTATTCTTCTACACTAGTCTCAAATAGTTGCAATACCTGACTGTGATGCTTTTTAAGTCCTTCAGGATTCTAATCAATCCTTATGTTGACTAATTCTGTGTCAGAATCTTTCCTAAATAGAGGTACTTAAAAATCAGCCAAAATATTCTGAAATATTGTGATTTGTAAATGTAGAGCTGGAAAAAGAAATTCTGGGAAGATCGCTCATGAATGAGTAGCGAAACAAGGAAGCATCTTGGAGGGACTGAGCATGGGCATGCAAATTTTACTGCCTGGGTTGGTTGAGATATAATATGATAAGGGACAAAAATTGAAGTTTTCTCAAGTCAGGCCCCAACTCAGAGACACTCCCTCAATGCAGGCAACCTCAAGGCAAGTGCCTGAGGACCTGACCGTAATGGGTAAGAACATACTCTCCTCATAATTCTAGAACACTATTTAGTATTAGATAGTTTTGAGGTGGGTAGTTTGTATGTAGCTCCTCCCCCTGCATCCCTAGACCAATTTTGTCTATTTGCTACTGCCTTCTGGAATATGATTTGACACAAACTAGGCACAAATAATTTTTCACTGAGTGAAGATTGTTTAATAAAAAATTAAGAGCTTTTTGTGAAAGCAGTGATGCATTTCATGTTCATCTGTCAGTGCAGCAAGTATTAGAAGAGATTTTATTATAACCTGGTCACTATTCTAATTGCAAAGAATACATTAATGACTAAAGATAGAAATTCATTCTTTTTAGAGTCTAAAATCAAATAACTGGAAAGAAGCAAGCGTTTGTATATGTACAGGTTTTATCCAGAAACACGGTTTATATGTATGTGCTTACCGAGAAGATTATGTGTAAGAAAAAAGCAGTGTGAAAGGCAAGCCTTCAGTTGTTTTGCTGAGAACTGTGGTTTTGCACTCTAGAAGTTTGGGTGCTTTTTCCCCTCTCTGACATACTGGACTTTTTAATGATATGTTTTCTTGAGCATGTGGATGCCTTTTCAATCTGAAAACACATAGCATTAATTGCTGAAAATTTTTATTGAGTAATTTATTTGACGATTTCTTTCCCTTCATTTTGAATGTGTTTTTTCCCCCCTAAACTTCTATTATTCATATATTGGATCTCTTGGACTTCTTACTTTTCTCATTCTGTGTTATTTTTGTCCTAACTTCTAAGTGATTTTCCTGTTGACTTTGTCCTCTTTTCTTTCTTTTTTATACTATTATATTTTTTGTGTATCCTAAAAGTTTCTACTTATTTAAAAAATATTGGTGCTTTTTCTTTTGGATCCTCTCCTTGTTTGCTGGTTACCTCAGTTTTTGTTTTGGCTCAGATTAAATTTGCTTTAGCATTCCTCTACCACTTGCATTGCCTCTACGGCCTGAGTGATTTATAGTGTTATTTACTCCTTGGTTTTCTGTTTTTTCTCCTTTGTCTCTTCTATTAGAGACTTAAGTAAACATTCTGGTTATCTCTGATGGCCTATTTTTATATTGGGCATTAAAACACAAATTGAAGTTTATGAGTTTGGTAGGCTAATGAAATGTCACCAATTTCCAAAGAAAGGAATAGTCACATAACTCTCTTTCCAGGTATTCATAGTGAAATTCAAATAAAAGCAGAATGCAGGAGCTAAAGGTCTCAAATAAAAATACAGAATTTCATGTAATTCATTTATTTTCAATTGACAGTTCAACGCACCCTCTGTTTTCTTTGATGTTCCCTAAACCAGAGGCAATTTCCTGAGACTGAAGATTCACTATCTTGTCATATTTAGTGAGGGTCAGTTGCTGTTATAGAAGACAGTAGATGGCACAGGGTTTGAAGTACTAATTATAAAGTCTTTTAAGCAAGTCTCGGGTTTTAGTGCCACACATTTATCCCCACAAACATAATCTTGTCCCAGAATTCATAACTCATGGTCACTCTGGCCTCCAGCTGCTGGGCCTGGCTTCAGTGCTGCAGTATGATTTCAAGACTTCTTCCTGGATTCCATGTCTGCCAGGGTTGGTTTCACATTTCTCAGCCTTTTGCAGTCTGTCATCATTTTTATATCTCTTTTTAAAAAGGCTGTTCAGATGTTTCTGGCATTTCATTTGTTGCTTTCTCATTTTCCAGTGTCTTTGCCAAGATGGAATTTAGCCTTCTTAAATACTCTTTTCAGGGGCCGGGGATTTAGCTCAAAAAAATACTCTTTTCAGTTTCAGCAGAGGTAAATATGCAAGTCCAATCTGCCATACTTCACAAGAAGTTAGAGCTCCTTCTGCATCCTATTCAAACTATTTGAAATAGTTTCTTATGTACACAGATTGTATATGCTCTATGAGTAGTTGCTAATTTGAATGGAGCCTCTGAAAAAATTGAAAAGGTAAGACAGAAGACTAAGAAGGATAATTATGAGAAATCAAATAGTTATGAACAAAGCTTCTTTTTTTCATTAAGTTTATTGGTACATGTTAGGTATACAATACAGTTACAGTCATCCTGGGCAAGGCTTCTTCAATGAGAATGACAATGTCAACAATCTCAATGGCAGCAATTTTGATTACTGCAGTCCCTAAAACCGTGAAAAAAAAAAATTCTCATTTTTTTTTAACTCGAGTACCTTTTCACAAGGAAATGTACTCTTGATATGCCCATCAATAGATACATATTGAGTACTGATGGTAGACAAGGCAAAACAAAATCTCCAATGTTTGAAAAATCATCAAGATATCTGTAGTTAAATATAAATATTCTTCTTCTTTGCCATCCTTCCTCTTATGCTTCTGGCCACCATCTGCCCTCCATCTATTATCAGCCTTCAGTAGGAGAAATGGTTTGAAAAGTATTGGGGAAGCTGTGATTCCCTCCTCCACCAATGTCCAAAAAAAAAAGGATTTCACCTCAGTAGAATATTTTTTATTTAGACAATGGACACTGCCTGTCTATCACCACTACTGTCTTACTGATGAAAACCTTGCTGAGAAATTATGAAGGATGGGAGAGCTGTACAGTTTTTGGCCCTGGTAACTTATTTTGGAAAATGCCAGAGGATTTATGCCACCTAGTTTTCTCAAAAAGCACCTAAAAATTGTTTCATCTTCCAGTTTTATAAATGTGGTCAAACTTATGACTCTTTTCCCTTTCTTCTCTGTCTTTCTTTTCTCCTTAATATATCTCTCTCTTCTTCTCTCTCTCTCTTTCTTCTCTTCCTTCCTTCCTGCCTCTTTCTTTCTCTCTCTCTGTCTCTCTTCCTTCCTTTCTTTCCTTCTTTCTTTTTCTTTCTTTCTTTCTTTCTTTCTTTCTTTCTTTCTTCCTTCCTTCCTTCCCTTCCCCTTCCTTCCTTCCTTCCTGCCTTTCTTTCTTTCTCTCTCTCTGTGTCTCTCTTCCTTCCTTTCTTTCCTTCTTTCTTTTTCTTTCTTTCTTTCTTCCTTCCTTCCTTCCTTCCCTTCCATCCCTTCCCCTTCCTTCCTTCCTTTCTTTCTTTCTTTCTTTTTCTTTCTCTTTTCTTCCAGAATCTATTATTTCTCAGGCTGAAGCTTATCTCAGAAATCATGAGCTCGTCACAGAGACAGTAAGCATTTGCATCTTCATATGCTACACCTGTGTTTCTAAATGAACTATTTCCCCAGGTGACCATGGACAAGTTTGTGGGGTTAGAATTAAATGCAAGGATGAACACATATCATTTCACTCATCTTGAGGTTTTACACTTTTAAAATCACAAATGCCAAGCATGATTGAGGAACTATTGTGAGAGATTTTTTTCACTCTCACCATGAAAGCATCCTATGTGAGGCATATTTGCTTCTTGCTGTTCTGCAATTGTCTTAGTTTTGATTTGGTTGACTTTTATAATGCCTGGGGTGGTTGGTGGTTGACAACAGTATTAAATTAGTGTTGGTCCCTAAACCCGTATCTCACAAGCAAACACTTAGCAGATAGGCCCCTTGTTGCTGCTCAGTTTGTGCTCAGCTCCCCGTGCAGTCCCTGCCACTGTGTCACCCAGAGCACAGTAGTACACAGCCGAGTCTGACTCTTGCACTGAGGCTTTCTCCAAGTGGAAGGAGCTGGTTGCTTTATCATATGTGGCTTCAAACCCTTTGTTGCTTCCCTTATCCTTGGCCTTTGTGGCTTTCAAGAGGAGCTGTGGAGCTCCTCTGGGGTATTGGACATACCAGAATAGGACAGGGAAGCCTGTGGTGTCATAGGAACAGTTCACAGTCAGGAGAGCTTCTTCAGAGAGGGTCACTTTGCCTTCAGTCTGGGTCACCAAGTCTCCATTGCTTCCTCCTAAAAAGAAAAAAATAATAACAATTCATGGTGTCTTATCTTGGGCATGATCTGGGTTCTTTTCCAGAGAAAATTATTGTTACAAATGCATCAAAATGTAATGAAAGAATCTAAGTTTTCAGGGCCATTTTACTTACCAAGCATTAAGAATAGTAGTCCCATCAGTGGTCCTTGGAAACAGCCCATTTTCTGAGTGTCTAGAGTCTGTGAATCTTGACTCATTGGTGTAAAGAAAGTTTAAACTCACAGGGAAAGGATGAATATAAGCTCAGAAGGAAAACAGGAAATGTGCAGATGTTAGCAAAATGCGCCCCCTTGTGGGCAAAATACCAAATCTATCTCCTTTCCAAAGTCAATGCTATTATCTCTGTCTCTGGAGGTTTTTAGCCTTCAGATCACTAGCAACTCGAAAGAATACTTGGCATTTTTTGCAAACTTTTTTTTTACCATGTACGCTGTCTTATTTGGAAATTCCATGTCACAATATTTCTAAGAAGAATTTACATTTTATCTCTTAGTTGTTTTGGTTACATTATGATTTCTTAAGAAATCATATAATCAGGTTTTAGGATAAAATCAGAGGAATATGAATACATATTCAGCCATTAATGGAAACTTTGGATTGAAGAGACTTAAAATATTTTTAATTGTGATACTGCTATACCTGCAACAAAGTGAGAAGCTGGCAGGTAGTTAACAAATATTTCTTACATATGCAAGTAAATGGTCTTTGGCTGAGGAGATGACACTAGTTAAAATATCATCTTTCCTCACATTTATGACATAAATTACCAAAATAATAAATTAATAAAAGCTTTTAAAATAGAAGAAAAAATTAATATTAGTTATAAATATATATGAAAAAATGAGTAACAGCTGAGGATATAGCTCAGTGGTAGGCCATTTGTCTGTCCAACATTCACAAGGTACTGGGGTCAATCTTCATGGAGTGCAAAAAATGGTAAAATATGTTTTAGTATTGAAGAAATACATTAATTAAAGTTATTAAGTCCCTACAAAATTACGTGGCATTAATTTCTTTTGCCTAGGATATTAATGATATCTAGATGATGCGATCAGCCTATGTGTTAGGTAGATTCTTTTTTGTGTGTGGTTCAAATTTGTAGTTCTGATACTAAACTTTTCATGGTATTTTGCCTCAAGTGTGCTTTTAGCAAAATGTTCATCTGCCAACATTACTGATCAACACAATACATGAAAATTATTGTCATCACAGGGCAGGATATTCACAGAATATTGTTTTCCTGAAGAGACCAAAGAAGGAGCTCAATCTCAGCTTTCGGGATTAAAAGTAACATCTCTGCTGCTGAGAAGTCCATCGCATAACAAGGGGAAAGAGTTCTTTGTATGCAAGAGTTAGCTAGTGATTAATTTAAAAATATAACTTTAGAGATCTCTCCCCTTAGTAATAAAACCAAATTTTCAAAATTAAAAAATTTCTTCAGGGATTTGTGGTACAAGCGGTGTGACAAGTTTATGAAGCAACCTTTGGGGACATTGACCTCCAAGGACAGCTGCGTTTGAAGCATTTCTGAGGTCCAATTGAATTTCGTAAATTTGTCTTTTTGAGCCCAGAACTATTACTATGGCCCCACAAAATCTCAGTGTGCATCAGAAAGGGACATATGGCATCTTCTTGAATGAAGACAATATATACCACTTAAAATTAAGAAAATATATCTATATGCATAAATTTTTTATATCTATAAGATATCTTAGTGAAAAATTCAAGTTTAACACTTACAAATAAAATGGAATAAAATCCATGTAAATTTTAAAAAGATAAAATATGGTTATGTATTGTTTATAAACATATATAGTAGACATATAAAAACATGAATTTGAGAAACATTGTTCATAAGTTTGTTTAGTGAGAGGGTGGAAAGAAATGAGATTGAGGTGAAAAATAAGAAAGATTAAAATTTTATTAATAGTGCTTTATCTTTTTAACATTTAAAATTTTATATTTGAGCATAACTATGCTTAGTAATTTGAACAAATGCTATATATATATTTAAATTATACAATTTATTAATATGGCCAAAATAATTGTTTCTAGAAAGTCAAGTATTTTTACTTTCTCTTTTATATATTTATACCTAATGTAACATTTTGCACATTTATGAAAGAATCATGTAAATAAAAATGCTCATATATTTTGGGCAGGACTGCTGGACAGAGAATGGAAATATTTTTCCAGGTGTGTGACATGTCTGGTACCAGGAATTCTCTTTCCTCAGTACTAAGACTTGATTAGGAGATGAAAGAAATCTGCATTTCTCCTTCTCATGAATGCTGTATAAAGTGCCCACTTTAGTCATTTGGAACACAGCACTGAGTTGTGTCTTTCTGTCTCATGGACATAATCAGTCTCTCAGGCAGAGAAGAAAATTAATTATAAAGAAGAAAACATTTCCTGTAATCCCTGAACTCAGAAGGCTGAGGCAGGAGGATCACCAGAAGTTTGAGGCCAGCCTGGGCTATATAGTGATTCAAAGCCAGCCTGAATTACATAGTAAGACCATGTCTCAAAAAAAAAGAAAATGGAGAAGGGGGAAGTGGGAAGGAAAAGGATGAGGAGGAAAAGAAGGAGGAGGAGGAGGAGAAGGAGGAAAGAAGAAGAAGAAAACATTCAATAACCATAAAATTTTTCCTGAAAATTTTGGTATATCTTAACCCATTTTCAGAAATTTTTGAAATGCATATACCACAAACAGCATTTCAGTGTGACTTGAAAAGTACTACTGATCCCTGCTGGTGTCCCATCTGGCTCAGGAAAAGCATTGGACATAATCTACTATTATTCTTCATATATTTGATATCCAGTAATCTTAATCTCCTACTCATGCCAACATTAGGAAGTACAACAAATAATCAACACCTTTCTTCCTCTTTCTCTTCAATTTCCTACAAAATCCTCATTGACCAAGCCTTCAGGTACTCAAAGATATGTCTTATTAAGGTTTCTTCCTCTTAGCTAGGAAAAAGATATACATCTATAACATGACCTTTGATGTTTTAATTGTCATTGCAGATACTTAATCAGAATATCTTCAGGGGCCAGACATTGCTAAACTTTGCACATCATTAATTATAGTAATGCTAAACAGATGAGGACTAAGACTTTCAAAAAAGATTCAAAATTTTTCATGACAGAAATTGTGAAAAAATTAAGAACAGAAGAAACGTAACCTCAGGATAGTAAAGACTTTATAACCCATAGATAATGTCATGCTGATTGTTGAAAAGCTGAAAGCATTTCCTCTAAGATGTGGAACCTGACTAGTATGATCATGCCCTCCATTTCTATTCAGGATAGTACTGGGAATTTAAACCAGAGCAGTTAGGTAAGAGAAGGAAAGAAAGAAAGAAAAGGGATACAAATAGGAAGTGAGGAAGTCAAATTATTTCTCTTTGTAGATGATATGCTACCATATACAGAAAAACCTAAAGATTTCACTTTTTATTATTAAAATTGAAAAAGTCAGTAAAGTTACAGAATTTAAAAATCAGCACACAAAAACAGTAGCACTTCTATACACTAAGAACAGTATTTCTGAAAGAAATTATGAAAGCAGTCTCATTCACAATAACCAAAATATTAAATATTTGGGAAGAAATTTAACTAAAAAAAGACCTCTATGATAAAACTTATAAAATATTGATCAAAGATTTGGAAGCACATAAACAAAAAATGGAAAACGTTTTCATGTTCATGGATTATAAAAACTAATATTATTAAAATGTTCATATGATCCCAAACAACCTCCAAAACTCAGTAAAATCTCCACCAGTAACATTCTTCACAGAATTAGAAAAAAATTCTAAAATTCACATGGAAGTATATAGGACCCTAAATAGTCAAAGCAGTCTTGAACAATAAGAACAAAGATGAAGGCATTGCACTATATAAAAATAAACTCAAAATAGATGAAAGATCTATATGTAAAACCTAATACTATGGAATTATAAGACAAAAACAGAGAGGATATAGTTCAAGACATCAGTATAGGGATTTTTCTTGGGAAAGACCCCAAGGGGTCAGTTACAAAAAGAAAAATAGATGAATGCGATTACATGAAACTAGGAAGTTTCTGCAAGGCAAAAGAAACAATGAACAGAATAAATAGACCTATAGAATGGGAGAAAATATTGCCAACTTCATCTGACAAAACATTTAATATATAAGAATCTTAAAAAATTTAAAAATAATCCATAAAAATCTAATTAAAAATGAGCAAATTGGGCTGCATACATAGCTCAGTAACAGAACACTTGCCTAACATGGGAAGGCCTTGGTTTTGATCCCTAATACCAAAACAATAAAAAACAAACAACAAAATTGTCAGTGATGATGTGAAGCAAAAGCAACTCTTATAAACTGTGGTGAGGAGGTAAGTTAGCACAGCCATTATGAAGATTATGGAGATTTCCCAAAAATCTAAAAACAGTTCTACCATATGAGCTATTTCATATAGGTGGGAATGAAATCAGTGTACCAAAGATATTCCTGCACTCCAGTATTTCTTGAGGTACTCTTCACAATAGCAAATGTGAGAAATCAACCTATGTGACCACTGATGCATGAATAGATAGACTAAATGTAGTGTGTGTGTGTGTGTGTGTATGTGTGTAGTGGAAAGTTATTTAGCTGTAAAGAAGAATGAAATCCTTTCATCTGCAGCAAAATGGGTCAACTAATGGACATTATAGTCAATGAAATAAGCCAAGCACAGAGAAATCAATATCACATGTGGTGTCTCATATGTGGAAGCTTAAGGAAATGTTGATCCGAATATAGAACAGTATCCAATGGGATATAGTATAAACAGGTGTCCCCAACTGGACTGCACAGAAAGGGGTGAATGGCAGGCCAGTGAGCAAAGCTTCATCTATTTTTACAGCTGTTTCCCATCATTTGCATTCCAGCCTGAGTTCCGCCTACTGTACTGTCAGATCAGGGGCAGGATTCCATTTTCTTACGAGCACAAATCCCATTGTGAACGCTACATATAAGAGATCTAGACTGAGTTCCCCTACTGAGAATATGGTGCCTGAGGACCTGAGGTGGAGCTGAAGGGGTGATGCTAGCACCAGGGAAGGGCTGCAAATACAAATTAGGAATGAAATCAGTATGTACTACAAACATGTACTAATAAAAAAAAAAACTTTGAAAAACCCCATTTCAAAGACTCAAAAACAAAAATATTAGCAGTGAAGTTTGTCTGCACAGAGACCATAATAAATTAGTTGCAGACTTGTATCATGCCTCTATCAGTGAGTAGCAAATAGCAATCTGCATATACCTTCGGTCTCTATAGTGGCGAGTCAGTTGGTGTACTTGAATGGTACAGCTGCATCTGGTGGCAGGCTTTAAATCAGAATCCGAAATTTATTTTAGTACATGTGTGGCCCAATCATTATTTCGTTTATCTTTCCCCTACCCACTGTGCACCTTTCTTAGTCCCAGTCTTGGTAAACCCACAAACTAACCCTAACCAAGATGAGTAAAAAACAAACGTCCTGGAGAGCTCTTTAAAAATGGAGGGAAGATCCAATGACGAGACTGTAGAAGACTCTAAGAATCCCAGCAAAAGAAAGATACATTTAAAGCAAAAGATCAAGAATCCTACTTAAAGTGTGGGTTAATGCAACAGGTGATTCATTTTCTCCAAGCCTGCTTGGTATAACGTGGTGACTATGTACCCAAAAAACCCAAAAATCCTCCAAAATGGCTTTGCCACGTGGAGACCAAGCACCCTGCTTAAAAGATAATGTTTTGAAGGTTACCATATCCTCAAATGCATCTGCCTTAAAATTATCATTCTTAGTGTCTAACCTCATTGCTAAAGCTAGGAAGCCCATCAGTACTACTGAAAAGGTGATCCTGCATACCACTAAGGACATTTGTTATGAACTTTTAGGAGCGGCTGCATTTTAAAAGGTGGCATATGTTCCTCTTCTTACTAGAAATATTATTAGACAAATGTATGAAATAGCAGAGGATATCAAGGCATTGCTAGAGAAGACTAGTAAGTGGCCAAGGAAAGTGATCCAGCTTGACAAGTCTACCAACATTGACAGCAAGGTGATGATATTTGTTTCTGTATGATAAAATTTTTAAGAGAATGTGCATAAGCATATGTTATGTGACCTTTTGTTTCCAACCAACACTATAGCTGTACAAAGATTCAAGTCTGAAAAATTACATATCAAGATACTGAATCAGCCATTTTGTGTCAGAATATATATATAGATGGAGCAGCTTCCATGACTAGATGACTTTCTGTTTTCCTTATTCAGGTCAAAGAAGTCACTTCTGAATGTGAGTTTATGCACTGTGTCATCCATAGAGAAATGCTGGATACTGAAAAATGTCACATGAACACATTTTGCAGGATGTGATTCAAATTGTTAGCCTCATTAAATTACAGGCACTTAATCCCTGTATGTTCATACAATTCCATGAGGAGTTAGATACAGAGCATGTATGTCTTTTCTTTTGCACAGAATTGAGAAGGCTTTCTAGAAGTAGATCACTGGCCAGAGCTTTTGAATTATGAGAGCCCTGCCAGAGATTTCTTTTAGAAAAACAATTACCACTGGGATCACATTTCAGTGACACAGAATTGGTCACAAAACTTGATTACTCATGTGATATATTCAATCTTCTCCATAATTTCAGTGTGTCACTTCAGGGAATAAGGACAACTGTGTTGACATTGGCAGATAAAGTTGCAGCATTCAAACCAAACTACACTTATGGAGTAAGTGAACATTGGAATTTTTGACATGTTTCAAACGTTAGGAGAAAATTGGAAAGATACTGAACCAGGATCTTTTTCCCAGCTACTGCATGATCACCTATCTCAGTTTTGAAAATCATCTGAGCATTTCTTCCCAATCATAAAAGGTCCCTAAACTGAGAAAGAGTGGATCTGGAACCATTTGTGAATAAGCCAAGTGAATCAACTTTGTGCTACTTAACTGATTGGGACTGCAAATAATGGTGCCTTCTTAAAAGTAGGTTTGAGATAAGTTCAAATCTTCATACACTCTGGAATAAAGTCAAGGCAGAATATCTTGAGATTGCCATAAAAACACTAAAAAACCTTCTTCCATTTCCAGCATCCCATCTTTGTAGAGCAGGGTTTTCTGAAGTGACAACCAGAAGGAGATTAGACAGGGCATATGCAACATACTTCAAGTGTCAGCCTCCCATCACTCCCAAATGTGACCATCTATTTGCAAGCTCAGGGTTTGTACTAAATCTACATTATTGTGAGTGTATAATGACTTCATTATATATTACATTGTAATAACAAAATAAAGTGCATAATAAATATCCTTGAATCATCCCTAAATCATCCCCTCCTTTCCAATATGTGGAAAATTGTCTCCCATTAAACCAATAAAAGGGTGGGGACTGCTGACATAAAATAAAACTATTATATTATATATTATATTATATTATATTTATAATTACTACAGCCTGTGAAGGGTAGTGGAGAGTTAAAGGAAGCTTGTATAACAAGTTCCAAAACAGTTCAATGGTAGAAATAATTTATGATGCTCAATAGCATAGTGAGATGAATATGATTCAAAATAAAAATATATTTTTGAAAATCAAAAAAAGGAGCTGGAAGCCTCCAAACATAAAGAAATTAGTGTTAGTTATCCGGATTTTAAAGGGCTGGTGATGTACGTGAGTTCAAATGTAACAATGTCTCCCCTAAACATGTACTGTTATTGCATGCTAATCAAAATTTAAAATAACAGTGATGAAGTATGCAAATCAAACTGCATACCTCAGTGAATTATCCTAAGTGAATGAATTCAGATCATAGTATGTGATAAGAAAGCACTCCAGAATTATTTATCTTGTCCTTACAAGTTAATCATCCAGAAAAGCTGACCAATATTTTGACTTTTGTCAACCTAAATTGCTTTTGACTGTTTTCAACATAACATTAATTAATCATACATTATCTATGATTTTGTGTCTGTCTTCTTTTGCTGAAAAATATGTCTGTGAAAGTCATCCAAATTGTTGAGTTTCATAAGTAGTTTGATCATTCTCCTTCTCGTAAAGTGCTCCCTTTTATGGATTTGTTACAATTTGTCTATCATACTTTGATAAATATTACATTTTCCCAAAATTTACCATTAAAAAGAATATTAATATGAAAAATATTTTTGGGAAAAATATTTATGGTTAATATCTGGGTGTACCCACAAAGCCTCATGGACTCAGAGGTAGGGCTTGTGAATGGTGACTGGATTATGGGGCACTATAGCTAGCTTGGTGTTGGAAGGTGGAGCCTAGATGGAAGAGGTGGGTGACTAGTGCCATGATCTCAAAGGATATATATCCTTCTCTAGTTCCTCCCTCTGCTCTCCGCTTCCTGGCCACCATGATGATGTCTTGAAGAGTGTTCCTGCACCTGGGACCTTCTGTCATGCACCTGAACAGTGCACCTGAACTCACTTCTAAAATGTGAGTCAAAATAAATCTCTCTTCCTTTAAGTTGTGGGTGTCTGACATTGTGTCTCAATGAGGAGAAAGTGACTAAGACAAATTTGTATAACTTTTTAATATCGTATGCAAATTTTGTTGTACATATGCCTGAAAGCAACATTGTATCACAGAGAACATATATTTCAGCTCCAAAAAAGGCAGTCTGTCAAAGTCATTCAATTTTCCCATTATGTGTATAGCATGTCTTTTCATTTAATTATGTCTTAATTTGCCCCAGGAGATTTTTATTGTTATGTGTGTAGTATCCCGACAGATTTTGATAGTCAATATGATTATCCACTTGATTGGCTTGAGACATTTGTGCGGCAACTTCTGGGTGTGTCTGGGTGCATTAATGAAGTGTGATCTTGAGGACCATATCTGATTCCTGGTGCCTTCCTCTCTGGTGCTCCATGCACTGTTTCCATTTAATCATGAAAAGAATGTTAGCTCCACATGGCATTCTTCCATGATGTTTCAGCTTTGGAGAGAGCATGCAATGTAGTGAAACCTCTGATACCATGGGCCAAATTAAATTTCTCTTCCTGTAAATTGAGAATGTCAGATTATTTTGTCCCAGCAACAGGAAAACTGACAAATACATGCATCTTTTACTACAGTTGATATTTTATGTTACTGTGAGTGTATAAGTTTCCTATTTTTATCTAATATTGTTTGTTATTAATATAAAAATTAAAACAATGGCAAAACCAGATGTTTTAGTTTAAAAAAATTAGGCAAACTTTACATACAATGCAAAGATCTCAAATGTGTGTTAAAATTTTGACAAATGAAAATACTCATGAAATTAATACACCCATAAAGTAATAAAATATTTCTATCACCTAGAAAATTCTAATATCTCTTTTTATTAACCTCAGTCTTGCAGGGGGAAGAGATTTTAAAATTTCTGTCCTTATAGACTAGCTGTGCTGCTCTTGAGCTCTATGTAAATAACATTTTACAACATTTATTCTCTCATGTTTATCTTTTGAATTCAGCTTTTAACTTATCCATAATGTAGTATATGTCACTATTCTGTCTTACCATTAAGTATGAACACATCAGAATTTGATCCCCATTTTCTTATAGATGGATGTAGAAGTTGTTTCTAATTTGGGGCTAACAAGGTTTCTGTAAACTTCCTCATACAGACTATAGTGGACATGTTTATTTCTGCTGAGGAAATGTCTAAGAATAACCTGTTGGATTATAGAGTGAGTATTTTCCACTGTTTGTACCAGTTTCTTTTCATGACAGCATGCATGTTCTGGTTATTCCACATTTAAACGCCCCCAGGGAGAGCACACAGCATTTAGTCTGACTTGTAATCTCCTTCTCTTTGCCCTAGAGGACACTTTTAACTTACGCTTTTTTCTACCAGAACATAAACCAAATGAGGGTTTATTCCACAACAGGGAAAAGCATTGAACAGTACCGAAACCAATTTTAAACATGCTTATGTCCCACTTCCTGGTGATTTAAGGGGAATAATTGCACTGGGTTACTTTTCTGTGATGAATCCATGACAGTTCTGTGTCCCACGCTGTTGATCAATAAGTGACAGGAAAGGACAGGGGGAAACAGTGACTACAGGAAACTGGAGGATACATGGCATTTTATTAATCTGTAAATTGCTCCCCAATAGAACAGAATTTCACATTTTTTTACACTGTTTTAGGGGCTAATCCAGAAAGTCAACAATGGGAAATTCACTGCCCTTGGTTCAGCAAGGGTGCCACCTTTAGGCTTCTCCACAGTTTCAAGCATGAACACTAGAGGGCAGCAAGGAGACGGGCATCATTGCCCCAAAATATTTCGATCAGATATCAGGTGGCAGTGCTTCAGTCCAGTGTCGCCTCAGTTTGGGATCCGTGTGGCGTACTGGAGATTGATTTTCATGGAAGAAAAAATAGATTTAGACACAGGGCTTACAAGGTGATCACTTTTGAGTGAAAACATAAGAGATGTGCAGAGGTGGACCTCACAAATATTTGCATTACAGGTAGAAAGAGCAAACACAAGGGGCAAAAGTTCTGATATTGAAACCTTCTCGCAACATTTCTCAGCTCACTGCTGTGGAAGGGACTCTCTAAGGCATTCAACACTGCTAACTGGTTAGTTGATGATTTTTTAAAATTAATTTTATTAATTAAATTTAATTAATTTTTGGGTAGATTTTAGGTATACAATGTAATGACATTCATCATTGGAAATTTGCAGCTTTACATAATCTTTCTTTGTTCTTATTTTTCCCCCTTCCCCTGCCTTCCCTTCAACCCCTCCATCCCTCCCTATTTACAAAGACTTTGTTTCCATTTTTTCATTTTCTCATATTAATTCCATTCCCTTCTTTCCTTTCCCCTACTCCTCCCACTTCCCCTTCCCCTTTGCCCCTTTTCTTCCTATTTCACATTATCTATTATACATTTTAGTCCTTATTTACACTTTCAGTTTCTCACACTAGAGAAACTATTCGGTATTTACACATGTGTGTCCTATTTATTTCACTTGAGTATCACCTCAATGTGCATCCATTTAGCTATAAATGTCTCAAATTTCTCATTTTTTATGGTTAAGTAGTACTCCATTTTATATTTTAAAAAAACATTTTCTTTATCCACTCTCCAGTTGATGGGGAATTGGGCTGCTTCGAAGTTTTAGCTACTACAAATTATGCTGCTATGAACATAGGTGCACATATATCACTGTGGTATGATTCTTTTAATTCTTTGGGGAAGATACGCAGCAGGGGAATACCAGGGGATACCCAGCTGGGTCAAATAGGACTTCCAGCCCTAGCTCTTTGAGGTGTCTCCATACTGATTTCCACAGTGGTTGCACTAATGTTGTTTTCATTTGCATCTCTTGGATGACCAGTAATGTTGAACATTTTTTCATATGTTTATTTGGCATTTCTACTTCTTTGTCTGAGAAATGTCTGTTCATTTCAGATGCCCATTTTTGGATTGGGTATCTAAATTTGGGAAGTCTGATTTTTTTAAGTTCTTTATAGATTCTAGATAGTAGACATTTGTCTGAGGAAAAACAGATGAAGATTTTTTCCCACGTTGTGGGTTGTCTCTTCACACTGCTGGTGGTTTCTCTTGCTGTGCAGAAGCTTTTTAATAAGAGGAGATCCCACTTGTTGATTGTGCTACTTCACGGGCAACTGAGGTTGTGTTCATAGAATCTTTTCCTACACCAGTGTCTTCAAGAGTTCTACCTGACCTCTGTTCCAGCCGGTTCAGCATTTCTATTTTAATATTTAGATCTTTAATTCATTTCAATTTTAGTTTAGTGTATGGCAAGAAATATAGGACTAGTTTTAATCTTTGGCAAGTTGAAGCTGAATTTTTCCAGCACTGTTTATTAAAGAGGCTATTGTTCCTCCAGTGAGGGTGTTTGGCTCCTTTGTCGAAGATGAGGTGACTATGTCTGCAGTTGTTTGTGGGTCTTCTAATCTGTTCCACTGGCCCTCAGGCCTATTTTATTTGCCAGTACCATGCTGTTTTTATCACAGTAGCTTAGTAGTATAATTTCAGTTTGGTGGTTGTGATATCCCCTGCCATGTCTCTGTTGCCTAGAATTGCTTTGGCTATTCTAGGTCTCTTCTTGTTCCAAATGAATTTTTGGCTTGTTTTCACCAGGTCTGTGAAGTATGCTGCAGGAAGTTCAATTGCAATTGCATTGAATCTATATAGCAGATTTGGAAGTATGGCCATTTTTGCTATGTTGATTCTTCCTACCCAGGAGCAAGGGATGTCTTTCCATTTTCTGATATCACTTCAGTCTCTCTTTTCAGAATGCTATAGTTTTCAGAGAAGAGGTCTTTGATTTCTTTTGTTAGGTTGATTCCTAGTTATTTCAGTTTTTTGAATGCTATTGTGAAATTAGTTATTTCCCTAATTTCTCTCTCAGTGAGTCTGTTGTTCATGCAGAGGAAAGCTACGGATTTTTGTGTGTTGACCTTGTATCCAGCTGCTTTATTGAATTTGGTTATTAAGTCTAGAAGACTTTTGGTGGAGTTCTTGAGATCTTGTATATAGAGCATCATGTCATCAGCAAATAATGACAATTTAGCTTCTTCATTCCCTAGCTTTATTTCTTTCTTATGTCTAACTGCTGTGGCTAATCTTTCCAAAACTATATTGAACATGAGTGGTGATAGTGGACATCCTTGTCTTGTTCCTGATTTTAGTGTGAAGGATTTCAGTTTTTGACCATTTAGTGTAATATGGTCTGTTAGTTTTTCACAGATGGCTTTTATCAGATTGAGGTAGAGACCATCTATTCCAATTTTTTGTAGGGTTTTTATATAAATGCATGTTGGAGTTTGTCAAATGCTTTTTCTGCCTCTATTGAGATCATCATATGATTTTTGTCCTTGGCTCTATTGATGTAGTGCCTTACATTTATTGATTTGCCTGTGTTGAACCATCCCTGCATCTCTGAGATGAATCCGACTTGGTCAGGGTGTATGATATTCTTGATGATCTACTTTCTATTTGCCAGTGCCTTATTAAGGAATTTTGCATGTATGTTCATTAGTGAGATTGGCCTATAGTTCTCTTTTTCGGGTGGTTCTTTTTCTGCTTTGAGGGTCAAGGTGATGCTTGCTTCCAGGAATGAATTTGGGAGCATTGCTTCCCTTTCAATTTCATTGAAGAGTAAACAGTATTGGCTGTAGTTCCTCTCTAAATGTCTTATAGAATTCAGCAGTGAATCCATCAGGACGTGGGCTTTTTTTAGTTGGTAAGTTTTTAATTATTTTTTCCATTTCACTGATTAATATTGGGTTGTTTAGAAATTTTAGGTCTTCTTCGTTCAACTTTGGTAATTCATATGTATCTAGGAATCTGTCCATTTCTTCTGTGTTTTCCATCTTATTGGCATATAGTTTCTTGAAGTAGGTATTGACAATCCTCTGGATTTCTGCTGGGTCCCTTGTAATTTCATCCTTTTCATTCCTAATTGCATGGATTTGGGCCTCTTCTTTCTTTTTTCTGATAAGGTTGGCTAAGGGTTTGTCAATTTTGTTGATTCTTTTGAAGAACCAACTCTTGGCTTCATTGATTTTTTGTATCATTCTCTTATTCTCCATTGCATTGATTTCTGCCCTGATCTTTATAATTTCCTCCCTTTTATGAGCTTTGGGTTTGTCCTGTTCTTCTTTTTCTAGAAGCTTAAGGTTCAGCATCAGGTAATTTAATTGGGCTTGCTCTGTTTTCCTAATATTAATATTCACTGCTATGAATTTCCCTTGTAAGAGTGCTTTCATTATGTTCCATAGATTCTGATATGTTGTATTGTCATTGTCATTTAATTGTAGAAACTGTCTGATTTCTTTAATTTCCTCTGTGACCCATTGGTTATTCAGAAGTGTGTTGATCAATTTCCATGTGTTTATGAAATTCTTACAGTTTCTTTTGCTATGGATCTCCAATTTCATTGCACTATGGTCTTATAATATGCAGGGGATAACTTCAATTCCTTTGCACTTACCTAAACATGTTCTATGAACAAGTACGTGGTCTATTTTGGAGAAGGACCTGTGTGCAGCTGAAAAAAATGTGTATTCTGATTTTGTTGTGTGGAACACTCTGTAAACATCTGTTAAGTTCATTTGTTCAAGTGTTTGATTGAGTTCTAATATTTCATTGCTTATGTTTTGTTTAGTTAATATATCTATGTGTGACAGTGGGCTATTGATGTCCCCCACTACTATTATATTAGTGCTTATATGATTTTTCATGTCCATTAGTATTTGTTTTATATAGTTGGGCACACTAGTGTTTGGTCCATATATAGTCATGATTTTCATCTCTTCCTCTTAGATTGTTCCCTTTTCAAGGATATAGTGTCCTTCTTTGTTGCTCTTAATCAGTGTTGGTTTGAAATCCACTTGATCTGCAAAGAGGATAGGCTACTCCTGCTTTTTGGCGGGGTTCCTGTCACATGGAGTATTGTTTTCCACCTTTTAACTTTCAGTCTATAAATTTATTTTTGAATTAAGTGTGTTTCTTGTATGCAGCATATTGTTGGATCTTGCTTCTTGACCCATTCTGCCAGTCTATTTCTTTTGATTGGTGAGTTGAGACCATTAACATTGATGGTTATAACTGATACATATTGAGCTACCATTGTCATGACTTTTTTTTTTGTTGGATTCTCCCCCTTTGCATTTAATTCCTTGGTGTTCCCAATGGATTAATTTTGCTGGGCTTCCTGGGGTTGTGATCCTAGTTGTCTTTTCCTAAGATATAGTCCAAAATTTTTTGGAGTGCTGGTTTGGCATTCATGAATTTCCTAAGGTGCTCGTTGTCATGAAAGTATCTTATTTCTCCATCAATTTTGAAAGATTGTTTTGCAGGGTAGATCAATCTGTGTTGGAGGCTCTTTTCCTTCAGTGCTTGAACTACATCAAGCTTTTCTTGCCTTTATGGTTTGCGTTGAGAAGTCTGCTGTGATTCTGATGGGCTTTCCTTTGTATGTGATTTGTTTCTTTTCTCTAACTGCTTGTACGATTTTGTTCTTCTGTTGGGTTCCTGGAATCTTAACTATGTGTAGTTTTTTTCTGATCAATGCTAGTTGGAGTCCTATATGCCTCACTTATCTGTATGTCAAGTTCTTTTCCCCTGCTTGGGAAGTTTTCTGCCATCTCTTCTGTGAACAGTTTTTTTAATGTCTGCAGTCTCTCCTGTTTCTTCATTTACTCCGATCAGTCTTATGTTATTCTTCTTTGCATAGTCTAGCAACTGGTGGATTGATTTCTCATGGTCCCTTACTATTTCAAATAAATTTTTCTTTTCCTGGTCACTAATTGCAATCTTATCTTCTCTATCTGAAATTCTGTGTCCACACTGACTCATTATTCTGTGTAAAATTTCAATGGAGTTTTTAATCTCCTGGAAATCTGTTTGCATCTATTTTATGGATTTCATTTGATTCCTTTGTTGGGATTCCATCATGTTCCTCAGCTCTTCTATTTTTTTATCTGTGTCTTCTCTAGATTTATTAATCATGTCTTGTACTATGGGCACAATCTCTTCTGTTATCTGAGAAATTATTTCTGATTTCACTTTTTTCAGATCCTCTTTTGTGGCCAGTTCAGGTAGTCCAAGTGGTTGAGTATTACATTGTTCCATCTCGTTTCCCTTTGGGGTTGCTTTAGGTGATCTAGAAGTCTGGTTTTGAGGTTTGTTTACCTGTCTTCTCATTTCAATGGCGGGGAGTGAGAGGGGTGTGTGCTGCTGGCACCCGGGCAGCTCACCTCCTCTGTGCTGGAGGTGCTCTGCTCTTTTGTGCTGGAGTGCCTCTAGTTGATGATTTTTAAATCTGTGATCTATGCTACAATTTGTGCCTAGGTTTGGCATCTTTAGAGCTATAGGTTGTGTGTAATCTAATTGAACTTTGTATTTCACCATCACTGAGACTTCTACCTGACCTGTCGCTCCTCAATAGTCAAAGCCCAGTTCTCTAGGAAGCTCTCAGTTGCTGCAGATTGGATGAAAAGAAGTTGGAGATGCTCTTCGGAATAAAGGAAAGTTATGTTTCCTAAATTTTAAAAATTAGAACAATGAAACCTATGTCAGAGTGTTTAATGTGTAAATCAGATAATGATTCTGAAATATTTAATACTACCTCATATAGAGTAAAGTAATAAATATCAACTTTCTATTTTCTTGGTAAAACCTCCTCCTTCTTCAGTATCCTGGTCATTCATTATGCTTTTTCTTCTTTCCACAATGTTTCAATGATGGATTCTTTCAGAAAATTTTGTTAGCCCTTTCCCTAATGGTTGTTGCTATCTTTCTCTGTCATCTGGTGTCATTAACTACTGACTACATGATTACACTTGGGGTGTTGAAAGAACACAAATAGAGAATTCACATGGTTTTTTATTTCCCTAATGAGTAATAATATTAAGTGCTGTTTTGTAAGCTTGTTACTCAGTATCATATTTCTGAAGTGACTGTGTTTTCATCATTGTTATTTATTCTTATCTTTTGATTTTATGAAGCATTTATATATTACTTATTTGAGTATTTATTGAGAAATATGCATTGCAAAGCCAGGTGCCTTGGTACATGACTGTAGTCCCAGCTACTCGGGAGACTTGAACCAGCCTGAGCAACATAGTGAAATCTTGTCTCTTAAAAAATTAAAAAAGTACACATTGCAAATATAGTTTTCCAGTCTGTGAATGGACTTTCCATCCTCTTGAAATGTTTGTTTTGAGACAGGGTCTGGCTATGTTTCCTGTGTTAGCATCATAATTACAATCCTGCAGCTTCAGCTTCCCAGTAGATGTAGTAAAAGTCATCTGGTACCATGCCTGGCTTGAGTAATTTTTAACAAAGATAATTGGAAATATTTTACATGTTCATAAGAAAATAACTAGAAAATTTTATTTAGTTTTATTAAGGACTTTAGAATTTCTTTTATCTTCTTTGACATCTATTGCTTCAAGTGAGAATTGAGGCATTAATCTTATTTCTCAAAATACAGTGTATGAACTCTTTTCTGGTGGTTGAGAAGATTATGTTGTGGTTATTTTTCATAAATAGGTATTCCAAATGTGCTTATGCCTGCCTGTAACTGTAACTTTCCTGATAAAACAGAGCAGTGGACCTACAGAGTTCCTGATCCAAGTTTATGGCATTCCACATAATATTGCTCCTGATTGAGTGTCTTGTTTCTAAGAAAGTCAAGTGCACTAGTGAGTAGAGGTGCTTATGAGCAAAGAGATTAAGGAATGGGTAAAAGGTTAGAGAGTTTAAAAAATCAGGTATAATAAGATGACTGTGAAGACAAGGACTGTAATAAGTATGAAATTTCCTTCTCAATTTGACATGACTATATTTAGGTATGTATTCACCATGTTTTCCTCTCTTCCCACTGGCCTACACATAGTAGCATAAGATGTGCTAATGAGAATTAATCTTCCATCCAATTACATCTCAGTATTTATTTTTCAGGATATTAATGGGAGAATGTGACTCACCTGGAAAGGTCTGACCATCACCCACAGGTGGACACATGAACTTGGTATACTCTTCGTGGGACAAGTTTAACACATTTTTTGGTTGAGTAAGGCACAATTACATCATATTATAAGAAAGTATGATTGTTATATTGTCTTTATATGACTCTTAAATGTTAAAGGAGGTGCAAATGTCAAGTCAGGAAGGGTGTATTATTGCAGCTTTGCACTGCCTCAATTTAACTCTCTTGAATTATATTTCCCAGAATTTGCTTCCAATGTGAATGTGATCTAAGGATAGTCACAAAATAAGTGGTACATGACATGGAAGGTCAATGTGAGGCAGCAGCCATTTCTTGTAGGTTCTTCAGGTTCTGCACCCCCAACCCTAGGGCAGCTCACACATGTCACTGATATGCCAGATCATCCTGCCATTGATGTAACTCCACTATCTCCCATCACATCTCCTGCTTAGGCTTGTCCTTATCTTGGGACAAACATATAGGTAGCATGATGGCAAATGACATTGCTTTCCTTGAAGATCATCCATAAAGGGAGATTGAAGGAGCTGAGAGACAGACAGGTTTTAGTTTGCCCTTGTAGATTTCAACAGTCCTTATAAATTATACAAAATCCATACAAGTCACAGTTCCTGTACATGCTTATCCTAATCCAAGTTTCTTTCCTAAATATGGGTCATATGACCTTCATTTAATTCAGACTCAATGCCCAATATAAGGAAACATCTTTATAAAGACTCTCCCATGAGCTTCAGCAGTCACCTGAGGTCTAATTCTTATAATTAATCCCTTACTTTAAATCATTCTTAGTGGCTCCATTTCTTTCATTCTCCCTAACTCACCTAAAACCTAAGGGGAAAAGACTAAGAAAAATAATCTTGATCACTATTCCAGATAAACAGATCCAGATTTGTGCTGTGAGCATCTTTAAGTAAAACTCACACTGAAAGTAATTATGAGGCAGGTTTTCCAACTTTAGACAACTTTATCCATGTTCTGTATGATCTATATTTTACTCAAACATTCAAACAATATATCAACACAAAATTACTTTGGACATCTGTTTCCAAATGAGATGGAAGTCATTTTGTTTACAATTAAACCTTCTGATCCAGAACACAGATGAAGCAACTCCAGTGCTCCCTTCTCTGGGATCTGCAGGTGTGAGTTTCAGTGGGGCTCCTTCTGAAAACAGCCTATCCTCTGACATGGTAAACAAAACAGTGTAAGAATTAGACTAATTTAAAACCCAAAGACAAACCAGACTGAAGTCACAATTTGTTTGTTTTTCTACCACCCCTCCTTGTCGTCTAACCTGTGTGAAGCACCTTATGTGTTTGCAGTCTTTTCATCCTTAACATTCTTGATCATGTCGAGACTGTCCATTCCAAAGTAGTTAAAGACCACAAACACCCACAGTAGATTGGACAGTGACATGTAGCACATGTACTTCTACACTGTGTATTTTGTTTTGCATTAGGCTCAGAGTTCATAGTCTGTGAGTGCCTGGCCTTTTGCATATGTTCTTTGTAGGGTTTTGTTACTCTACTGAACAGGAAATGGGGTTTTTTAGGCTCATAGACCACAAACTCTGTGCATGCTTGAGAAAAAGTGTGCTCACTCTAAATTATTCTTCTACTTGTCTTTCTCTGATAGTTAAGTCAGGCAGCACCTAAAAAGGGGGGTCTGAGAACAGCAGTCAGCGATTAGGGTGGGAACTGAGGGGAACTGCAGATAGAGCTAGCAGTATTCATTCTCACTTGTTACGTGTATCTTTTTATTCCTAAAATAATTTCATGACAACTATACCAGGTCTTTCTGTGCTGTAATACTATTATCTGCTATTATATATATATATACTGAAGTGCTAAAGGACATGTGAACACCCCAAAAATTGGTGGCTGGAATTTGGATGCTACTATGAGGTTATGTGAAATGTAGCTGTTAATCTCCCCTTTGGTTTCATTGTTTTAATGAGTGAATTAATATGAAGTGAACAAAACACAAATACACGACTAGAAAAGGAACCACAAACTTCAAAACAGTTCTAGTTCCTAATATAGATTTTAATAACAGATCATTGAATGCTATAAAGAAAAGCTTCTAAGTATTTCAAGGCCTGTTTCCCATGTCATCTCTGAGTGCTGAGAAGCAGCTGATGCCCTGGGTTTGCAATTATTTGTACCTAAGCAGATGGAGACCTGGGAGCAGCGTGGCCTGCAGGGTTTCCCTCCTGACATTTCAGATGCAGGGTCCTTCACCTACAGGTGATGTCTGCCTGTGAAATATGGTTTTTGAGTGGGTCAAGTTTGAATGTGCAGATACCAAGGTTGGAAGCCTTTCCCACCCTAAACTTTGTTTTATCCTTTCTTGTGACATAATGTACAAATGATGATATCTGTTAAAAGATAGCACTTAGTATATGAGGAAGGATTCAAAGTTTATTGGTGGTGTAAAAAAATTTCCAAGTTTACTAAATTAATGTGTGACAAGATTTAAGGGGCTTATCTGAGCAAAATATTGTACATTCTGGCTGTGGTTGTAAATATTCATTCAGGCTTTGACTGTTCTCTAGATTCTGACTTTCAATCTTTTCCTAAGATGAAACATGCCGACCAGTCCTTGGCTTCCCCAGAGAGACAAATCAGAAGTCCTCATCTTCCTTCCTTCCCACTCACCCCAACCCTCAGGAATTGGTAACTTCCCAAGGGAAAAGCATCTGCTCAGACAGGTGAGATCAAAACAGGCGTTAGAGTTCTGAAATCTCTGCAGTTCTTTATTGGCGTGCCAGTGGCAGCAGTGGGTTACATTATTTATAGTGTAACTGTACTTAACTTAATTAGAAATCCTTGTGTGGCTGCCATGAGTGTTCTTGCACTGTTTGGAGCAATTCTGTGATTCTTGTCATAGTTTTCAGAAAGAACAAACCTCCCCTTAAATGCTGCTTCATCAGTGAAATCATCTAAACTGTTCATTGTATAAATGTTTTAAAAATATTTTCCTCTTTGGACTCTGAATGAATGAAAATTCTCCAACACTTTATCCTGAATATTCATCTGGATCAGGAGTTTATGTCAAACTCTTGAACCTCAAAATCTATTTTTGTTTGACTGCCCTATGAAGAAACCCAAATGTGAAAAATTGAGGGCAAATGGCCCTCAGATTCTCTCTGGTTCCTTTGTAAAATCTAAAACCCACTTTCACTTCAAAGTTGTAGAATCACTACTAAGTTTTCCTGATCTTCTGAATCCTCCTTTCCTCCTGCATCCTTGACAGGTGTCTGGTCAGATGCTGACCTCCAACTCGTTCTTACCATTATATATTTTTATTCTTAAATTATTTATATCCAATGAACATTACTCCAATTGGATATAGATAGCAAGTTTCTCTCACCAACTTCTCAAATTGCTAGAAAAGGAAGAGAAACAAACTTTGAGGTTCAGAGGGCATAAATATACTGACCGCTTGTGGCATATCTCCTATTGCTAAGCTAAGTGCCAATTGAACTGATTTTCTTTTTTCACTTTGTCTTTGTGTGTACAGAAAAACCATGCATTCAGGGAAAAGGAAGGGAGCTTCTGAGTTGTGTGTTTCAGTTGAACATGCTTTAGTTGGTTTTGTTTTGCCTTGTTTCGTGTTTTTGAGTAGGAGCCTCATTGTATTGCCTAGGCTGGCCTTGAACCTTGGTTCAAGCAATGTTCCTGTTTCAGCCTCCAGAATATCTGAAACTACAGATTGACTCCATGGTAGAAGCTGGGCATGCTGTAATTAATATGCAAGTTAAACTATTTTCCCAATGTAATTTAATTTTGCTGTGGTTCTGGAGACTTCTCCTCTCCTCTCTCCTCTCATCCCTGCTCCCTTCTCCCCTCCTCCTTTCTCTCCCCTCTTCCTCCCCTTCCTTCCCTTTGTTTTCTCCCCTCCCCTTTCCTCTTCTCCCCTCCTCTCCCCTTTCCTGTTTTCCTCTTCTCAGTATCAGACTTTACGGAAGTAGTCACCCTGTTTCTTCTTGCTTTCCAAAGAGGAAGTCACAATTAGGAAGATTTCCTACAGGGGTTTTCAAATTTTATTCTTATGCCTATATATTACAAAACAATTTTTTTCATGTTGAGACTTCTCAGAAATGGTGACATGCAGTACTTATCATTCTGATATTTGCTTCTTATAGTAATCATTATAGTTTTAAGCTTTATCTATGAAAATATGTGGAAAAAATTACCACTAACTTGTTGGCATAAGTTTATGTTCTTAGATTCCTGCAGGTCACAAGTTCAAATCAGATTTACTTGTATAAAATCAAGGAGCTTGCAGGTCTATTTCCTTCTTTGTTTGAAATAGTTATGCATTTTCACTATTTCGAAAAAACTACCTTTTCTTAGTCCACTGATAATTGATTATATTTATTATTTTTTAAATTAGTGCTGCATCCTTTTAAATGCCTCCTTGTTCACATATTTTACTTTCTTATACAGCTGGAATTAAAATGGCTATATTCTTTGAAGGGTATCTTTTTTACTAGTTTAGGCATATTATTCTCTTAAGTGGCTGCAGTTTTTCTCTGTGTGGTTTTTGTCTATCTGAAAAAAGTAAATAGTCCTATTTCCCTCTATTCTTGTCAATTTTATTATTACTAGATTTTTATTTTTGCTTTCTGATAGAACTATAGCAAATTCTTTTATCTTAATTTCTTCTGATAACTATGGAAGTTGATGTTTTATATGTCACTGACCATTTCTCTGTCTTTGAATTGGCTTTTATATGCCTGTTTTTATTTGGGATGATTTATCCTTTGTATTTGCAACAAATCTTTATCTGTCTTTAATTATTAATATTTTCTTGTTTGTGTATTTTCAAAATACATCCTTCAAAGGCTTGTTTTTAATTTAGTGGTGAGACACATGTACAGATTAAAAATTAACTTTCTGTTATAAATAATATTTTAATTATCAAAAAACTTTAAAATAAAAATTTGTTTAGTTTTTCTATTTTTAATCTATGTTTGATAGTATATATTTTTCATCAAATTGTTTCTTAAGAATTTGAAATTGTCCTAATAATACATAGATTTCTTCATAAATGTTTAATTTCTGCTGTAGATACATTTGACTTTTGGTCTCTTATATTACTTTTTATTAGTTTTTTATTATTGCTATAAGAAATTACCACAAACTTTTTGGCACATATTTGTGCTCTTTTAATCCTAGAGGTTACAAGTTCAAAGCAGATTCACTAGTATGAAATCCAGGAGCCAGTAGCTCTATTTCTTTTTTATAAATGACTCTAGGAGGTAATAAATTTTCTTGCCTTTTCAGCTTTTGGAGGTTTTCCTCACTTCCACATCACATCACCTTTCATTCTAAAATCTCACTCTTATAAAGATGCTTATGATTAGTGTAGGCCAGTGACTGCAAACCTTTTAGAGATGAGTACCAAAACTGCAACCTAAAATACTTATTTACCACAAAGGGCCAACACTGCAATTAAATCTGTATACTGGGGTTTTAGTTTTAAAAAAACCAACACTTACATTAACATCTTTTGCCTCAAAAGAAAAACAAATAACTTGTGTGCCATAGGTTCGCCTCCACTGGTTTAGGTCTATTTGGATAATCAAGAGTGAGCTTTCCACCTCAAGTTTTTATATGAATCCATTGGCGATGTCTCTTTCCAAAAGCTATTTTGTGAAACTGTGTCCCTTCAAACTCATTTTTGAAGTCCTAATATATTGAATGTGATTTTCTGTAGAAATGGAGTTGTCACAGATGTTATTAGTTAAGATTAAGTTATGCTAAAGTAGGCTTGTCCTCCAGTCCAGTGTAACTGGATTTAATAATAAAAATAATGCTATGTGACAAGAGAGGAAGACAGAGAGGGAAGGTTATAGGAGAAAGCAGAGTGAAGGCAACCATCTCCAAGCCTTAGACTAACACAGCTGGAAGAGGATTGAAGAGAGTTCTTTATAGGAACAGAGCTGTCAATATTTTGATTTCAGATAACTGGCCTACAAAGCTGTGAGAAAATAAATTTATGCTTTTCTAAGTCTGTCAGTATCTGAATCATAGTTATAGCAGCTCTAGGAAACTAATATACTATGGAAGGTGTCACTTCATAGACTCCAGCACACAGTTTTAGGAGCCAGCAGCTACCGTGTTTGACTATTTTCTAGTTTTTCACTATCAGCATTACTAAATATTTTTTATTCATTAAAATTCAGCATTAGGTTCCCTCTTTTGTTGCTTTTTCTCTTTTTTGGTTAATTTATGTACTTGTCTTTATTTTTATGGAAGTATAAGTTACAGTAAAATAAATAACAATAAATATAGAATTAGAGGAGATTTGAAAGCTTCAAATTTGTAAGCCACTCTCCTGTCAATAGATAGAATGTTCTCTTCCTTCACTCCATCACAGCCCCTTATGCCCTGACCACACAGCTCCCAAACCACTTATGTATCTATTCTGCTGATTTGTTCCACCATGCATTAGATTGTCTATTTTAATTGTACATAAATGGAATCAAATCACATGTACCAGTTTATTTCTAACGATTTTGCCAGGCATAATGTGCTTGAGGCTTATTTGTGCTATATATGTTAATAGTTCAATCCCTTTTCTAGCTGATTAATATTCCATTGAATGTATATAGCACAATTGATTTAATCTGTTGTTTGTGGGAGTTTTCTCTAGTTTTTCTCTTATGAATAAAGATCTTATGAATCTTCTGGACATATATTTTCATGTTTCTTGGGTAAATAGCTAGAGGTGAAGTTACTGAGTCATGGAAGATACGTGTTTGTTATAAGAATGTCCTGGAGTGAATACAACTTTATATTACTTCCAGCAATGTTTAAAAGTCAAGTTGTTTCACATGCCTTTTTTTAATTTGGAAATAATGTTATGTTTACATAGAAGTTACCACAATGTAAAGTTCTCTTGCACATTTGGCTTTCTCCACAGTTAATATGTTACATTATTCTATGTGTCATTGTCTTTATGTAGGATTATCAAAATCAGGATAGTGACACAATATTGCTCCAATACTTATATAAAAATACTCTTACATAATGCTGTTGATTAAAGTACAGACCTTACTCTGACTTATACATTTTTATATGCACTCTAGGATGTGTGTGTGTGTGTATAATTTCATTAAAATTTGTCACATGTATAGGTATAATCACCATTGCAGTCATGACAACAAACTTCCATCCTACACAAATCTTTCATGTACACCTCCTCCCAACTCATAATTCCTAGCCTCTGCTGACTTCTTCTACAATGTTGCCAATTTAAGTATGGTATGTAAGCAGAATCATGCATTATGTAATCATTGAAGCTGATTTATTTGACTCAGCACAGTGCCTTTGAGATCCATCTAAATTGTTTATATCACAGTCCATTCTTCTGATTATTGAATTATTTTTCATTAAATGAGTGTACTATAAATACCTATCCATTCACTCAATAAAACATAGAGGGCTTTTTTGTAGATCCATTGTGTGTTACCTATATTGTTAGTTGAACCCATTTTATTAAACTATACTGTTGCTTTATAGGAAAATACTATGATTTATATCTCTATTCATCGGGTAATAGCCATTTGGGTTGTTGCCAGCTTATAGTGTGGCATTATTATTTAGGACTGCTATAAACAAAAGTCCTTGTGTAAAAACATGTTTTCATTTATCCTGGGCAAATATCTTGAAATAGAATTTCTAATCATATGATAAAATCATTTCACAAGAAACTGCCAAATGACTTTCAGTTGAGATCACACCACTTAGCATTCCATCAGTAATGTATAAAAGTCCTATTTGCCCCACAATCGATTGGGTGCCTTATAAAAACCTCAAATATTTTAATTGTTATGCAGTTTGGTTCCTGATGAAGCTAAATTACTTTTACTTACTTTAATAACCATTTTCCCATATTACCACACAGTAAATTTGTACAGTTACTGTGCCACCAATTTGTGAAAATGAAAGCTAGTTTACATCTCTCCCAGCTTAAGTCCTGAGCAGGGTTCTTCAGGAGCCCCAGATGCAAGTTTGGGTACAGGCTGCAGGTGCCTGAAGAGCACTGTGTGCCTGCTGCACAGAAGTAGGTGGCTGAGTCTCCAGGCTGGGGATTTCTGATATGCAAGGAGAGCTCTTTGGTACCTTTACTTAAGTACACTGTGAATCTTCCATCATTCTTTTCATTCACATTTTGACGTATGGTTATCAATAATTCAGGACCTTTTCCAGGGAATTGCCGATACCATGGGAAGTAGTCAAATGAACTATCCTCATATGTACAGTTCAAAATTGAAATCTCTCCTTCCTGGACAGTCAGAGACTGAGGATTTTGTTTCACTTGCTGATGGTCACTTTTCCCCTTCTGTTGGCTGCTCACCCCTGCTTAGAAAGATAAAAAAGTCATAGGCCGTGAATTTTGTATCCCCTCTTTAAAGTTTCTACCTTCATGATTTTGTCCGTTCTCTAGTGTTATTCTCCCAATTTCCCGGAGTTTCTCCTCTACAACTCACATGTCAGGTGAAGTCCTAGAATTAAAAATGATGCTCTCAGGATCTTGTCCATTCCCCTTGAAGCCAGAACTCAGTGCAAACCCAAGTGGTCTTCTGTTCTCCCCAGACACCTGGAGCTCTGACTTTAAACCTGCATCCACTGTAATTTTTTCAACTGGCTCCTCCTTTTTGCAAGTGCTTAAAGTTGTTTCTGGGAAAGGAAGCTCTTTCCTCTTTAGTCCAAATTTAAAATTGCTAAAAGTACAATCATTCAGACTCAGAAATTCCCTAATTATACATTAATAAGAATCAGATTCAAACTTCTGCTACTCCCTTTCTTTGTTTTCTTTATATTTCCTAGGACATTAAAAATCATTCTCTAACACATTTGGGTGTGCCAGTAATAGTCACTTGTTTTACAATGGTGGAAGAGAGAGAATCCCATGGATTTTATAAATTAGCACAAATAGTGGCATTTCTTCTTCATTACAGACATTAACAAAGTTTACTAAGGAAACAGAATGGGTTTCAATCCAGGTTCATGGATTAGAACACAGAAAATATATGGTCCCTTTTTTGTCAGTGACTTCAATTTTATTAGTCTTTCAGGTGTGCTCATATTCCATTTGACACTAAGAAGTGATAATAGGAAATGAAATCAATGCTTTATATTTCTTATAAATTATACATCAGGTAAATTAAATATTTCTAAAAATATAGCTGGACACAAGAATTTTGGAAGGCCTTCAATTATTGATTCTGGAGGAGATTTGATCTGCTGGTGGGTAAGAAAGGAAGAACAATTTGTTGTATTTCAAAAGATATGAGGTTTGGTTAACGAGAAATGAAGCACTGTTGGTAAATCTCATAGTAAGTTTCGATAAACATGGAATATTTTCTTCACTTTTTATCTAAGGGATTAAAATGTGAAAAAAAATAAAGATGTGATTTTGATTTAAATTTCACAGTGGCAGAACATACAGGCAGATATTGAGAACAAATTCCAAAGCACCCCTAAAAGCAGTGATGATCTATATTAATAAATAATAGAAGTTAAAAGAACATAAGGAGGGCATATTTTTTTGTTTGGAGAGCAGAGAGAATATTCTTGTATCTATATTTGATGTAATCTCCAATCCAATTAATTCAATCCAAATCATCACAGTCCAGCAGGAGTCAATCGTCCACATTTCTTCATTTCTATCAAAATCCAATCTATTTTAATAAACTAGGAGAGATTTTTATTGATAATTTTTTGTATATTTCTTTTTTCATTTATTTATTCATCTGGACATTCATTTGACACAAAATATTCCCCTTTATCTGTGCTGGATACATTCCCAGAACCCCAGTGAATGTCTGGAACCACAAACAGCACCAAACTCTATTTATAATGTGTGTTTTCCTATACTTACATACTACAATAAACTATCATCTTTGATGTAAGAAAAGCACTTTATGTCTCCTCTTTGTCCTGTCCACATTATTAGCAGCAATACTTTTGCATTTGGGGGTATTATAAAGTAAAACAAGGATTATTTAAACACAAACACTATGACACCTTGACAGTCATTTTGATAACAAGACAACTACTAAGTGAGAAATCAGCAGATAACACACAGCATGAATACCCTGAACAAAGTAATGATTCATGTCCCTGGTTGGGTGGAACAGGATGGTCAGAGGTCTCATCATGCTATTCAGAGTGGTGTACAGTTCTAAATTAGCAAATTATTTGTTTATGGTTTTCCATTTAATATTTTCAGACCGCTATTGGCTGCAGGAATACCTAGAAAATGAGCCTGCAAATAAGGAGGGACTACTGCCAATTTACTGAATGTTCATTAAATTTTTGCCTGGTGGGCAATACTTGAGTCTCATTCATAAAAGTCATAGTCCCAATCTGCAACCCAGTCCCAGTGCTCATGCACAGCAAGATAAAGTCTACAAGAGATATGAATACCTAGATAAAAAGACCAAGGGAGGGACATGAACTCTGTTTCTTGACCCATCAGAGAGGGTCCTGAGGGAGGTGGTGCTTGAACTGTGCCTTAAAGTATAAGTAGATTCTTAGTAAAAAGAAGAGGGAAGGGAATTCTAGAATGCTAAATCAGTGGGACTGGCAATTGAAATGTGTGTGGGTGAGGACAGTGTAAAATCACAGCAGAATAGTTAATGTGCCCCTGACCTTCACAGATAACCTGTGTCTTCAGAGAATTATTCCAAAGTCATATTTTCCAACCCTATAATAGTGGGAAAAACAGATACTGTTACTGGTAGATGGATCAATATGTAAATAGATGCATGTTTGACATCTAAAATTGAATTAGGCTAGGAGAGAAAAATTTACATGTTTTTAAATGATAACCTCTGGTAGTGGATGAATATATGTAAGAGAGGCAGCACTGCCCCTTCATGGCCATGTAGAGGGATTGCATGGAACAAATTTCTGAGGCTTCTTTTTTTATTAGCATATGTTTGCAACACAGAATAGTGATGTTCCTTTTAGGGAATTGATACATACCCATCATGCATAAAACTTATCTTGACCATTTTCAATCCTGTCACACCCCTTCCCCCATTCCCCCTTCTCTTCCTTTAAACTAAGAAAGTCAAGTAAAGGAGTCTTTGTGGCGGGGGTGGCGGGGGTGGCCGGGGAAAGTGATTGATTCAGATGAAAGTAGTTCTGACTTTGTTGAGGTCAGCTATAGTACACTGGCTGGCCTCTAGTCAGGTGTGTCTCAGGTGAATCTGGAGGAATTGGGATGCTGGTCATTTCAGAAAAGAAGGGTTACTGAAATGTGAGATATGTATAATACTTCCCTTGGGGTGCCTTCAGAGGCAGACACTTCTTTCCACATCCATATCCGGTCAGCATAAGCCCTTCACACTAAAGAGAACATGTTCTCTAATAGACTCTGAGTAAGATGAACATTTTATGTTTTCTACTTGTTAGTCATCTTTCTTATTTTTAGTAAATAATGGTGTGTAGTGGTATCTTACTGTGGTATTTAGTTGCATTTTCTATGATGGTTATGATGTACAATAATGATCAATAAACTCATAGAGGGTTCAATATTAAATCTTTTCTTCTTTGTGAGTCATTTTGTCTATGTTTTAGCTACTCAGGTCCATCACTGCAGCCTGAAAGAAGCTTTGTTCATTCCAGTGGACTGGGAAGGAGGTAACAGTGGAGGGGAGTTGTGAGTGCGAGAGAGATAACACTTTTTGTTTCATACATCTAGAAAAAAGAGCAGGAAGTGTTTCCACCAGGCTGATGGCCACCATTCCACTGACATAAAGAGGGATGATGCAGAGCAGACTGAAGGAATGATGTTGATTTAGTGCATGATGCCTGTTTAGGGAAGTCAGAAAGTTCAAGAAGAGTGGCCTGGACAGAGATTTGGAGTGTCATCAGCCAGAGTCACATAAAAGGGGCACATGTAGAAAGCTGCAAAGGCTATCATGGCTCCAAGGAAGAGAGGGCTCTCTGGAGAACAGAAAAAGACAAGGGGCTAGACCAGTCTTGCTGTGTTCTCCCCTTCTCTGATACAATTGCAAGTGACTGGTCAGAAGACAGAGGCAGAAACTCCCTCAGTCATAACTACAAGAGCTCAGCTAACACCTAGCAGAGTTTTGCCTGTAGAGAAAAGGAGGCAGTTTTGGTTGTCCACCCAGACCCTACCCACCTTACTTCCTGCTGGGTGACAGAAAGTCATTGATGTAACATCAGCTCAAGCACCAATTGATTCACCCAACCTCCCAATCACAACTCCAAAAGCAAAGTCTCTTCATTTCTAATCTAAGAAGGAAGAATATCTTGGTGGAATTCTGACTGTAATATAAAAAATAAAACCTGAGAGGATCCTTTATTTTTGCAGAGGGTTGTGTTTGTTTGTGTGTGTGTGTGTGTGTGTGTGTGTGTTTCCTTTCATTTAGTATTGACTTTAAAACAAAGGGAGAAAGGGGTAGCAGGATTGATTTTGTGCTAGAAAGAGGTAGGAATCTGAAGTATTGTTCTTACCAAACTACACTGTTTTCTTATGCCAAGGGATGTTTCATAGATTAGCTATTTGCTTTAGCCATAAATTCATCTCAATCTTCCTTATGCTCCACCATGTTCCCTTTAAATTCCCTCCTCAATTGCTTTTACTTCTCCCCTCAATCCCTCTCAAACCTCTCTCCCCCATTCTTTTTCTTATCAAGTACTATCAACACAATATATTTTTTATTCCTTTTTTCTTTTGATTTTTTTCTTTCTTCCATCTTCTTTTACTTTTCATAAGAATTTGGGTGTCAAGAGTGTGGTAGTAAGGTTGCAAGACCAAGAGTGAGTGCTTTTACCTCTATAGCTCCTTATCTGATGACACTGGTTTCTCTCACACCAAGTTTTTCATAGTGTTCATTTTGTCCTTTTTGTCTTTCATTTTTCCCTGTCTTAGAATATATACATGAGCTGTTGCATATATGAAATTGTGAATAAGAATTATATCATTAGTTTATATAGTATCTTTCATTGACATGTCAAGTTCAGGTTAACTCTCACCAAAAATTGTGTTAATTATTCAAATGTAAGTTTATATCAGCACATTAATTGTTTGCAAATTTCTCATAGCTTCCTTCAATGTCCAAATTTTATATATATATATATATATATATATATATATATATATATATATTCCCTTGTTTTTCTTTTTCCTGCCTTTGCAAGTAACTTCTCAAACTCACCCGTCTTTCTCCATCCTACATATGAAAATAATACCATCTTCCTTTTAATTGCTCATTTTCTTTTTCCTTCTTTCTGAACTATTTTTTCCTTTTTATCCCTTCATCCTCCACATCTTAGAGTACTCTTCATTAGTACTATTTTATTGTCTTCTTGGGTTATGGAAAAAAAGGAGAAATTTTTAAACAAGTTTTAGATTATATGTTGATATATGATTTGTTATGAAGATGTTGTTCTCTCTTTGCAACAGAGTCATTGGAACTGATACTGATGTTGTGTAGGTTGCATAGGTACATAAACACCAAAATATAACCAGCAAAGTTGTATGACAAGGAAACACACACTAAACTAAACTAGAGAGATCTCCACAGTAGCAAGAGATTTTTCTACACTCAATAATATTCAATCCACAACATGAAAGCACTGGAAATATGAAAAGAAGGTAACAAGATATTCAAAAAATCTTAACTATGCATAATCTGATCTCATGGGCACTGAAGTAGAAGAATTTCCAGGTAAAGAAATAAAAATCACTAGTTAATAAAATTAAAGAGATCAAAGAAGAAAAAGCAAATGTATAATATGTTCAATTAGCTCAAAGAAGATGTAAATAGGTAGGCAGATAAAGGATGATTAACAACTTAAAGAAGGCATAAACAACTATTTGAATTAAACAGGGGAATAATTCAACAGGAAGGTTATAGCAAGTGTAAATATATATCCCAAATATCAGTATACCTAATTTATCAAACAAATACTACTTGACATATAAAAAGATAGATAGACACCAATGCAATCATAATGCAGGATTTCAATACTCATATGGACAGGTCAAACAGAAAAGAAATCAACAAAGTAATATCAGAAATATGCACACCATCAAACAAATGAGCTTAACAGCTATCTACAGAGTGTTTCATCCAACAACAGCAGAATTCACTTTCTTCTCAGCAGCTCATACAATTTCTCCAAAATAGACTGTACCTTAGGAAGTATACTTAAATAAATACAAAATAATTGAAATAATCTCTTCAATCCTATTACATCATAAGGGAATAAAATTAGAAAACAGCAGCAAAAGAACCACAGAGTCTATGCAAACATGTGAAGATTAAATATTACACTCTTGAATAACCAATAGTTCCCAGAAAATATTAGGAAAGAAATTAAATGAATCAAATGATAACAGCAGTACAACATACCAAAACTTACAGGACAAAATGAAAGCAGTTCCAAGAGAAAAGATTACACTTGTGAATGACTACAATAGAAAAGTAGAATGAATCTAAATAACCTAATGATGCATCTCTAGGACCTAGGAAAACAAAGGTAATTCAAGTCCAAAAATTTGTAGAAAGAAAAGAATACAGGTGATAATGGAAATAGATGAAATTGAGATTAAAAACACTGAAAAGGATTAATGAATCAAGTAGTTGGTCCTTTAAAAGGGTATATAATATCAACAAATATTTAGCTTAACTTACCAACAGAAATGAAGAAAAGACCATCTCAGTGCAATTAGAAATGCATTGGTATGCATGTATTACTATAATATGATAGCTTGATGGATTTAACTCTTGAGAAAATACCAGAAAAGGTATAGCTGAGTCAAATGCAATTTTTATCTTTACTTTTTGGAGAAATCTCCATATGGATTTTCACATGGTTTGCACTAGTTTATATTTCCACCAACAATGCAGAAGTATTCTTGGCCCTGTATCATTGGCCTTTGTGGTTTATTTAGTCCTTGATGATAGTCTTTCTCATTGGAATAAGATGAAATATTGGTGTTTTGATTTGCATTTCCCTCATGGAAAAGATACTAAGCATTTCTTCATGTACTTATTAGCCATTTTTACTTCGCCATTTTAGAAGAATCTGTTCATTTCAGTTGCCCAATTTTTTATTAGGTCTTTTGTTTTCTGAGGTCTAATTTTAAGAGTTCTTTATACATTCTAGATATTAATGTTTATATTGAATGTTCAAATGGGAAGAGGACCTAGGGGGAGGGGAGAAGGAACAAAGGGAAAAGAAAAAAAGAGAAAAGAAGGAAAAATGAGTTATTAAATCTTAATTCTACATTTCCAAAGCTTTTCTGACACCTCAGCTACATAACAACTTCATGACTAGTAAGCAATAACATCAATTTTAAAGCAAGTGTGGTTTTTAATTTTTATCTCATAATTCATGGGATATATGAATTACATATTACATACAAGCCCTTATTTCTATCAGGGGAGAAATGTATTTCCTGAACTTAGTGAAAGTGGCAGAGCAAATCATAGTGCCCAGAAGTCAGGAAGGTGTCACCTCAGGTCTTCCGTGTCTCCAGCTCTTCTCACCAAGGCTAAATACAGTCGCTACCGTGTGGTCTGTGTGATCTGGGGATTCAGGAAGTTATGAGCATAAAGTGCCTTGGTGTCTAGAACTCGGAGTCACTTGTGTCTTCAGGTCCTGGTGTGTGGGGCTGTCTGGCCTGGGGCTGATGCTCCCCACATCTCCATGCTACACCCCAGGGCACAGGAATCAGGACTCAGGCTCTGGCCAGCAACTCTGAAACCCAATCAGCCTAGACTCAAGAATGGCCACATAGACCATTTGAGATCTTTCATCTCTATAACCATTTGAGGTTTTTGTTTGTTTTCTTTTACCAATTCTCACTCTCTGTCTCTAGTCCTTCCTTTTGCTCACCCAGTCTGTCTTTATCTAAAGGACTGGGGTTGAAGCTGGAAGTGGAGATGAAGTGGGAGATCTATAGCTAAGATAATTATGGACTCAAACTTTTTTTTTGGTACCAGGATCTAACTCAGGACCTTGCACTTACAATGCAGGCACTGTGCCACTGGGCTAAATACCTGGCCCTGGACTCAAACTTTTTGAAAGTAGATCTGTGACTCTTTTCTTACCTTTGTATTCTCTTTTGCCAATATATTCTTAATGCAGTGTATCAGACATCTTGAGAAAGTGAATGGAAAGAGCAAAAGGTATTAATAAGTGTGAGGGAATATATGTTATTATATTAAAATATTTCCGGCTGGGGATTTAGCTCGGCGGCACTACACCTGCCTCACAAGTGCAAGGTACTGAGTTCAATCCCTGGTACCAAAAAGAAAATTTTCTTCACTTACAAAAATTATTACAAAACTAATCCTTTTATAAACTTGTGATTTAAGAGTGGATTTCAAAATGTATGTACTACATGTACCTTTTCTATATCAATCACAATTCAATTTTAAATCAAGAAGGAGAAAGGAAAACAGAAGTGATGGATATGGGGCTGGGGATTTATCTCAGTGGCGCCGCACCTGCTTCACAAGCACAAGGTCCTGAGTTTGATTCCCCAGTACCAAAAACAAAAAAAAAGTGATGGATATGTTTATGGTGTTGTTTATGGTGACAGTTTCAGGATTCTACATACTCTCAATCAAATAAAGATATACAACTTAAACATGTGTCCTTTTTTATACAACATAATATTTTTAAATTAGAGTGCCAACAGAAAATAGAAAAATATTTCCACCAGACCCATATTGTGTCTTTCCCTTTATGGTCACTATTTATAGAATTATAAAATATCTCACTAGTTCCATGATGCTCCCCTACTATTGATCTTAATTCCCAGTGCAAATGGAGCAGGTACAAAATCCCCTGCCCTGTGGTCTCTGCTCTGCCTCAGGCCTGCCTGGGCCCCTGTGGTTTGGGTGCAGGCTGCAGGTGCCTGGGGAGCACTGTGTGCTCACTGCACAGAGATAGACAGCAGAGTCGCTGTGCTGGGAGCCTCGGATGTGCAGGGAAACAAGTCGGCTGGCTGTGTTGAGTTGCATTTTAAATCTTCCTTCTTCTTTGTCACCACTGGAGTACATGGACATCAGCAACTTGGGGCCTTTCCCAGGATACTGTCGGTACAAATTGAAGTTCTGAAAAGCACTGTCCCTATAAGTGCAGCTGAAAGAGGCAATGGCTCCTTCTGGAACACTGAGGATCTCAGGACTCTGCTCCATCTCCTTCTGCTGGCTGCTCACCCCTGGGCAAAAAAGGCAATGGTCAAAGAAAATTGTTTGAGTAGTGGATTTCGATTCTTCAGAATGGATGTTTTATGTTAATGGGCTTCCCATCCTTCCTTATTTAGAGACTAAAACCATTTATGTTTGTTCAACAGTCTTGGAAGAGACACATTTGTTCGCATATTATACTTTCTGTTCCTATAGAAATGCCCAAACTCACAGATGAACTGAAGCCACAGGATCCCTAAAGAAACACTGAAGAACTCCATCATTCTTTCCCCCTCGTTCACTGAGGATTCAGATTTAAACCCCTCAGAATTCTTCAGACACTTCTAATTCTTATGACCTGGGAAACAGAAAAATGAATAAAAGAATCTGGTTTTCCAGTTAGAAAATAGGCTCTTTTCAACACTCAACACTCCCAATAACCACCAAGCCTCCCCTCCTCTCTCTCTCTCTCTCTCTCTCTCTCTCTCTCTCTCTCTCTCTCTCTCTCTCACACACACACACACACACACACACACACACACACGCGCGCACGCACACGCACACACACAGAGTCAGAGTAGCACTGGAGAATGTCCTTGGAGTCCCTGAGAAGTTACTGCCATCTTGTGGACCTATGGTCTTGCTGATATTGCTCAAAATGTTGACATTTGTTATGTGAACTGTTTAAATAAAAAAAAATCTAATACTGGGTGCTCAGTGGCCCTGTGCCTGCCTTCCAAGTGCAAAATCCTGAGTTTGATCCCTGGTACTGGAAAAAAAACTAATACTTTAATCAAAGTTTAAAAATTTAAGAAACATTTGCTCCAAGTCAATCTCCATGAATCTGTGAAATGTATATATGTTTATGTGTTTTATTTTTCTCCAAATGATTGATAGAAACATCTATGTTTCTCAAATATATATCTTAGAAATGTCCATTTAGTCCATGAATGTCCATAGAATAGGCAAATAGTATCACTGGAATATAATTCAACCAAGATAATGTAATGACAATATAAATAAAGTTTAACACTAATTCTAAAACAAGATTAAAATCCCCTTCAGCTTATATGTTCATTTCTGGGGGAAAGAGGCCATAGAATGTCTCTCTATTGGGGGTGATGGCATTTTTTTTCTTTTTGAGAGTTAAACCAAAGATCAGCATGTCAGTCCGATATTCTCGTGTGGGTCATAACAGATAATACACTAATATCCTAGCTGTTTGTGCCCTAGAATTTCTCACAGTTAGATGCATGTGAGAGTGTGGGAAATATAACTGTGGCTAACACCACAGATTTGTTTCACCCTACTATTTAGAGCTCTGCTGAAGTAGCTTTAATTAAATGCTATTTGAGACAAATTGAATGTATTCAGCCTCACTCTCTGTCAGGCAGATTTATCAGAATGGCTGGTGAAGTGGCATGCTCATGACAAAAGTTTTTACAGACTAACACAATGTAGGACAAAGAGTTGATAAGGCTGATAGATCATGTTAGCCCTTTTTATTCCTACATGTCATAATGCATGTACCAATAATATAAGGATGTGACCTCATCACTTGGACCATTTCTCCAAGGTATCCTTGTATTGAGCAACTGTGACAGGTGAGGTAATGTCCCCTCTGAGACAAAGATCAAGTTTTTTACTGCTTAATGTTAAAACAGGGAATTCTCTAACCTCAGAGTTTCTGTTCTGTGATGATCTTACTGCAGGCAGAGCACCCAGTGTGCAAATTATATCACTTTGACATGTCAGGGAGGGAGTAACAAGAAAAATACCAATGTTTTGCGCTTATTATGACTTTAGCAGTAAAGTCCTTTGTCTCTGACCCCAAGGCTGTACATCATTGAAACAGTGAGCTAACATTAGCTTGATAAAGCTTAAAATACAAGGCCTGGCAAACTCTCTCAACTATTGTAAAGATTTGAAGTATTTTTAGGAAATACAATTTTCCCAAATTTATTGAAATGTACCCTTTTTGAAAGATGTAGTGTATAAGCCCTTGTGGGAATCACATATTATTTCTGGTAAAACTCATTAGGAATTTTCAGGATAGTTTAATAAAGTAATGACTCCTTCTGCAAAATTAGTGCCACAGGCTCAGATGACTATTAATCTTATGAAGATTCTAATAGCTATTATTCACACAGAATAAACAGGAACATTATTAACCACTGCTTTGACCACCACAATGATATTTAACAATATCCTTTATAGATCTAATCTATAAAATGTCTACCAATTATTTAAATTTATTTTCTGAGGAACTTTTTTGCTTGCAGTAATTTAAAATAAAACTTTGACAGGTGCTCAAACTGTTTGACATGAGAGGTTGCTTTTAATTTTTCTACTTTTTTAGTTATGTCTTTTTTTCTATCTGTCATTCCCTCATGTGGATTCTGATTAGAGTTTACTCAGCCCTTTTGATAAAGTGAGTTCCATTGGGTGGCAGAAGGCAGAGACTCTCAATGGATTTATTTGGTGGATCTGTCTGAGCACAGGAAGACAGGGGTGTGATTCTGGGGGAAAGGCCAGATAGAACATAGCTGCCTCCCTAATGAAGAAGAAACCATACAGTAAGTTGGAGTTGATGAACTGATAATGAGAGGGAAAAGGAAGAGTGAGGAGGGCCCAGGAACATTCATTCATTCATTCATTCATTCTGTAGATATTTCTGAACTGATGGCAATAGGTCAATCACTAGGGATAAAAGAAATAACCATGGTGATCGGATTGGGGTGGAGGATGTGAACAACTACTTTAGGCAAGAAGATCAGCAGAAGTCAGATGATTTCTCTTCTTGAACTAAGACCTGAAAAGGGGGAAATGAGTCAGGCTGGCTGAGATTTAGGAGAAGAGCAGTTCAGTTGTACGAAAGACTAAGACTTAGTGTGGGAAAGGATGTGGTGAGTTGAGAAAACAGAAGGAGACCAGTGTTTCTGATGCACAGATACCTGGGAAAGAAAAGTTGAGAGCTGAGATTGAAGGGTGAGGCTAGGTTCAAATTATGTGGACCTTGTATATATCCCCAAATGTGCATTTCACCTAGCAGTTACAGAAAGCAATGGATGCATCTCAGGAAAGTGGAGGTAGATTTTGATTTACACTCTAAAACAATCACTCTAGGACCCCATCAGATGATGCATCTCCAACTGTTAAGTAACAGACTCTTCTGGTACCTTGTCAGGAGGTAGATTTGAGATCAGTGGATCTGGAGACCCTGAGACTGTGCATAGGTCCAGAGACTACTCTTCCTCATTCCAAGGAACAAGGGTGTATGCAGTAGATGCCTTGAAGCAAAGGGGCCAGTGAAAATGTAACTTGGACCAGAACAATGCATTTCAACTTTTTTCTGATATGTTACTATAAGAAAGGGTACTGGTTCTGTGTACTGGACTCTTGTGTTCTTTTTTTTTAATATATATATTTATTGGTACTTTTTAGGTATAAAATACATTTACATTTATCATTGGGTGTTTGTACTGGAACATGATGTATCTTAGTTCTTATTTTTTTCCCCATTACCTGTGCACCCTTTACCCCCTCCACCCTTCCCAATCTACACAGAGTTTGATTCCATTTTTTTTCTCATAATTTTTTTCTTTCCCTTCTTCCCTTTCCCCTTTCCCTTCCACCATCCCCAAACCCTTGGACCTTTTCTTATTTCAAATTATCAATTATTCATTTTAATCATTTTCATCCTTATTTACACTTTCAATTTCTCACACTAGAGAAACTATTAGGTATTTACACATGTGTGTCCTATTTATTTCACTTAAGAGTATGGCCTCAATATGCATCCATTTAGCTATAAATGTCTCTAGTTTCTCATTCTTTATGGCTGAGTAGTACTCCATTTTATTAAAAAAACACGTCTTCTTTATCCAGTTTCCAGTCAATGGGCATTTGGGCTGTTTCCAAGCGACTCTTGTGTTCCTACCTTGCTTACTTAATTTTTAAGACCCCACACATGAATTTTAAAAATTAAAATACTATGAAAACTTTCTCCTAAAACACAAACTAATTTAAATTATAATGTTCATAATTGACGAGGTATTGGGAAATTAGTATCATCAGTGTACTAATTATGAAATCACATATTAGTGAAAAAGATAATCATAGAAAGTAGACTTTCAGTGTCACATGTTATTTCTTGTTCTAGCAACTGTATTTCCAACAAGACTATAATTTCACAATACGCATAAAACACTGGCACACACCTGTAATCTTAGTATTCAGGAAGCTGAGGTAGGAGAATTGCTGCTAGTTCAAGGCCAGCCTGTACTACACAGTGAGTTAAATGCCTATCTGAGCCACAAAGAAAGACCCTGTTTCAACAACAACAATAGCAGCAGCAACAAAGTAACAAAACTAAACATTGTCTATAATAATTGGAAACAATGCAAAAAAGTGATTAATTGTAAAAATCTGTATTAAGAAACTAGGAAATCATTTAAAAATATCCTCTCAGTTAGTTGCCTGATTTTGAAACACCTAAATATAAAGTGAAAAGAGACAAGCATGTCACTAAATAGTGGATATGTAATGATCACAGTACATAGAAAAATATAGCTCTATATGTGTAACCTCAAAATTTTAAGTATTAGTTATTTCCAGGCCAAGAATCATAGGAGCATTTTATTTTTTATCTGAGGCTTATATCTTCTGATTTACCCAAAATAACATTTGATTAAGTAATCAATTTAATTTAATTTATAAGACAAAACTACTTCCTTCAAACATTGACTCCTGCTTTGCCTTTTGTGGAAAAACCAGTTGTTAAGGAGTCTACTCTTGGTTTTTATTGGGATAAGTTGTGCTTTCAGTATGCTTGTGTCTGAATTATTTCATCAAGTAAATGAGGATCATGGGCTGGGTCAGTCTTGTAAATCATGTTTGAAGTCGGAGCTCATCTCAAGCTGTACAGAGTGAGGCTTTTTAAATGTCATACATACAACTGTATATTAATTTATATTAGAAAAAACACTAGCAGCACATGTAGCTATCATTTCACAAATATCATTATAGCAAGAATAAATATATGCAGTTATTAATGAAGTTTGATATTGAATAAATAAAGGTATAACAAGTATATAGATTTTAAAAAATACCATGAAGTTTGTGATAACAGGGGCAAAATGCCGGTGGTGAAGGTTCAACTTTATGAAAATTTGTTTCCTGAACTCAGATCCTGAGACCAGAAGGATCTGTCTTCTTAGAGAATGGGTCAAGGAATGGGAAGAATCTGTGGGCAAACAAGATAAAGACCAGCCCAGTGAGAAATGAAGAATGCAGAAATAGCCAAAGGAAATAATTCCATATAAATTCAGATAGATCACTTACAGCACACATATCATCCTTCACTGTTTGGGGACAGAAATTATACTCTTTTTTTTGATACCAGGGAATGAACTCGGGATCTTCTGCTTGCGAGGCAGGCAGCAGAACCACTTAGCTAAATCCCTGGCCTGGGGACAGAGATTATAAAGAAAATCCCCTCTGACATACAGAAAACTCCTTCCTGGGGCAACACATTTTCTGGTCCCCCTTCTGTCTCTTTTAGACAGAAGCTTTCTTTCTCTCAATAAATTTTTCCTACTGTTAACTTCCGTTGTTCCTAGAATTCATCCTTTGATTTTAGAGAACACGAACTCACGTTTCAGATATCTAGTAGGTTTGGTAGTTACATCTCTTCCCCCTATAACATTTTGGAGGTCTTCCACTGAGATTACTGGTCAGATGTGAGAGTTTTCTTTCATAGGTTCTAACTTTGGTCTTTTTGCTTCATAGATTGTAACTTTTTGTTTCATAGGCTCTAGCTATTTGTTTCATAGATTCTGGTTTTTGCTTCATAAATTCTGGCCTTTGTTTCAGCTCTTGTTTCAAAAGTGTCTTAATTTTAAGTTGTATGTTTTAAATGTTTGCAAATTTGTTCTTTTCTTATGCATTTGTTTGTTAACATTATATATATATATATATATATATATATATATATATGTATATGTTGCATTTGGACTTAGTTGCATAAAAATGTTGTAAAATGGCTTTCTCATAAAATCATCTCAGATAAAGACAGTTCAGGCTTTTATCTTTCCCTTATAGGATGCCAAACAGTGATTACTCTGCCAGCTAGTAATTGCCTTTAGGGAAGCTGCCACTCTCCAAGCAGAGGACAGGTTTCTCCAGTTGCCCTCTGGTGAATCCCCACTCCACTGACACCAATGGCAGGTGGAATGTTGACAGATAGGCAATTGGGTTCCTTTCAGAGACAGATCTCTGATTACATGAAACTAGCAGAAACTGAGGTGACAACTGAGGGGTCATGGCCAGGGCTACTCTCTGGTGGTTACACATAGGTTCTCCAGAAGAAACTAGCTCCTGACAGCCCACCCGGGTCATCAGCAGAAAATCTCCACATCTTGTCCTATCTGGACTCCTCAGTGAGGTGAAAGGGGAGCTCTGTCAGTGACCATCAGATATCCTGTCTCAGAGTGACCTGAAACGATGACATCAGAGCCCTTTCTTAAGCCTCTGTTAAGAATTGAGCTACATGTTTGGACTGCTTTCTCTACTGCTAATAAGACAGACCTCTAGACAAATGTTAAAAAACAAAACAAAACAAAACCCTGAATGTTTGATAGATTAAAAGCTGCCTGAACCTTTTTCCACCCTAGGACTTATAGCATCCTATATGGTGATTTCTTTTGGATGTTTAACCAGCTTGAGCTTTATTTAGACTTTTCCTCTATGGTAGTGAGTTAGAAACTCCCCTTAAACTTTTCTCCAACTCCTTGGAAGTTCATTTGAAAATCCCTCATTGTACATGCTTCCCCCAGGTTGTCAGATTATCCAGATATTGTCAACTGGTTTTACAAATACAATACATATTGTCTTCTATATATAATATATTGGGAATCTTTCACTGGTCAAAAATAATGTGCTAATTGTTATGATTTGGCTCTTATAGATCATCTAAAATTTTGTTAAGATAATTAAATAAAGACTCTTGGGCTTAGGAAAACTACTGGACAGGGCTCCCCTTGGTAAATAAAGAAGTAGCTGCCTGGAAAAATTTATTCCAGCCTTTGTTCACAAATGGGACGCTGATAATTTCCATATTCTTGAAGAAACACATTGCTAAACATATTATTGTGATATGTATACATTGGTCATGGTCAAACAGCTAAGTTTTCTGTGGGAAAACAACAAAAAGGTTTTATTTAAAATGTTCTTGGTACAAAACAAAATTAAATGACAAGGGATTTCATGTAACTGATACTCATTGTTATTTGATGGTAAATCCATGTATTGTAAATACATTCATGCCTTCTGGGTGTACAAAGTCTTCTAAGATATTGTTTATGGTAATGATCTTTTCGACTCATGTATCTGCCTTTCTCTTGTGCTGTGACTACTTGTTATAGGAGGTACATATCAAGCCATCGTGTAATAACCAATCAAATAATAATTTTTTTAAGAACTTATGTGATGGATATGTTATGTGGCACCACACTTTAGGATGTTCAGATGTCAAACAATCCAAACAATGTCACACACTAAAATTAGAGGCTAGACATTATGAACTTCTATGGTACATTTATAGGCCAATATGTATGTTCTCTTTAGAGGGAATCCTAACAATTAAGAGTTTTCTTTATGTCATTTAATGTCTTGTGATTAGATGGAGGTGTTTGACTGAAAGACTATTCCATACTAAGATGGACACATAAGTGTTACAAAGAAAATGTCATGATTGTCATGCTAGACATGTGTTACAAAAAATGTCTTCATGATTGTTATGCTAAAATACTATGTGTGGCTCTTGATCTTAAGTTTTTCTATATAATGTATAACTGTTGTTTGTTAACATTCTTCAGGGATTCAACTACTAAAACAACCATGGTTGATAAGAAATTACAGGCTCTTTAACCACTGTGCTTTATACTTCAAAGTGCTTAATGTCCAGACAAAATTATAATAGTTAAGCTCACTGCTCCTACTGCACTACTAATGTCACTGTTATTCTCTTCTGGATGTTCAACAACTAAAGTTTGGAGACCAAAACTAGAAAGGTAACTGGGCTAAGAGGACTGCCAATATTTTGTCCCTGGCCCCTCAAGGTCGACAAAGATCTAGGACACAAAGGAACCTTTCCTACAGGATCCCACATCTTTGGTAAGTCACCCAACCTCCTGAGCAGGGAGATTGCTGGACACCAGAGGACAAATGTACCATGTGCCAAGGAGGGTCACAAAGAGGGAAAAATCTCCCATGCTTTCACTGAGAGTAACATGGTCAAGCAAGGGTGTGACCCAGCCTGATGGCTAACACTGACAGAGGAGTGGAGAGGCTCTATGCATGGTTCCAAAGTGACTTAACTGACCTTGACAGATACCAAGAGGTTCATACTGATTGATACAGGTCTCACTTTAACTTGGTCTTAAACACCCAAGAGAAAAGAATAACCAAAAGAGGTATAAAATAATGCCATAGTAATAAGTTAGATATAAAAAGGGGCTTCAATCGCTGACCCCTTCTGGCAGTTTCTAGCTACACCAGTAGCTGACCAGAGTTATGGATCATTAGGGAAAACCTATGGTAGAATCTATAAGAGCTCAGCTAGAGTTTTAAATTTCTTAACTAAATTTGTCCTTCAAATTATCTCTTCTTACAGCTAAAACTAGAGAGACTTATGACAAAGTATCAGACTTATAGATAACCTTTATCAATAAAAGAATCTAAGAGCCAGCAGGTTACAATCACTACTTCAATTTCTAAATGTGACTTTCTCCCCAACATGCCCTTCCATTCTAGTGTGCTCATGCTTAGATTATACATGCTCTAATTTCTTAAAAGTTTTGTTTATTCTTGCCTAGAGGCTGACAAACTTCAAGCAGTCATACAAATGGAACCAATGAGAAAAATGTTAGACTTCTTTTACCGGGATCCACCAGATCAAACTTGTAAGTAGCTCATAACTGCTAAACTATACAATATGACTTCTATATTGAATTCTGAAGTCTCCTGGACCTTCTCCTTATCCTCTTTGGGGGAGGCTATCATTAGTTCCTCCCGGTGGAAACGTTTGTTGGATTCATAGCAATCCTGCTGACCTTATAATTTAGCCCATGTATTCTTAACTATTTCTTTGGCTTTTTTCTCCTTCAGACTTAAAGCTAAAGATAACAATGCCTGGTGCTGATGGAAGGTCTTTAGAAAGACCCTCTGTAGAGTAACTCTAACTGCTGATCACAACTACAACCCTCTTCAGCGGAAAGTAGTCAGAACAGTCTTCTCCCTTTGCCCCCTCAGAGCAGTTAGGGGTACTTCTTCAGGGGGGAGAATATTATAGACAGAGAAGTTAATTAAATATCTTTTAGGCAGTTAGACAGGGCCTCCCTTAAGGCACCAGCCCTCCAGAAGCCAACACAAGGAGGAGCCAACATGAAGAACAATTGAAGCATATTCACTGGTTAGCATTATAAAAAGAAGAGGCACTACTTCTTCTAAAGATAGATAGCAGTGATGGATATTCTAAATGGGAAATTCCTTATGTGTGACTTGTCTTCCCATTTAATCTCCACTTAATCGATATTACCTGGGTGACTGTACTTGTAATCTCTTTGGTTGGTCATGGTTTTGTCCCACCTCATGCCCACCTTGTAAATTTCCATTGGGTCTTATAGTTTTGTCCCACTTTGTACCCATCTCACCACATGGCTTTGCTGTATAAAACATCTTTGAAAAGTGGGGTGGGTGGGCAACCCACCTTCTGGTCCCCTCTTCTGTCTGGTCCCCCTTCTGCCTTTCTTAGGCAGAAGCTTTCTTTCTCTCAATAAATTTTTCCTACTCTTAAAAAGAAAAGAAAACTCCTTCCCTTCCCCCTACATCCAGGCCTGTCTTGTGGGCTCCATTGTGGGTGGCAGTGCTGCTGCAGGTGTTGGCAGGCAGCTGAATCTGCAGCATGAGAAGCTGTGTTATGTAAAATATTACAAATCTTCTTCCTCCCAAGGAGTTCTTTAAAATTATTGTCTGCTTGCTCTTTCTAGCTGGACTGAATAAAAGTCAAAGACACAAGTCCTTTCCCAGGACACTGTAGGAACCCATGGAAGTTGAGGATTGTTCTCCCTAAGAAGAAGTGTGCTTAGGAATGGCAGGTCTTCACTCCAGGACACTCAGGAATGAAGGGCTCTGCTGCAACAGAGCTCACCAAGGTTTAAATGCAGGATCTCACGCAGAGGAGATTCATCAGCCTGACTACTTTTTGAGGATATACTGTTTCCACAGTCTCCACACATGAGAATAATACCTCTAGTTATCTTTCTGTAACTTTTAGACTAATGGAGAGGATTACTATGATCTCTTTTTATTGTCATTTCCAGATCCTCCAACTCTCAGCACAGCAGCCAAGAGAAAAAACACAAATGAAACTCTCTAGAGCTACCCTATCATTCTGTGCATCAGACTCACAAAAGAATTTGGGCTTCAATAGTTTTGTTTCCTGCAGTGTATATTCACAATTCTGCCATTGCATGGAGCTGAGAATCTTCCTAGTGAGCCTTTAAACTGAATTCCTCTGCATGTGCTCGGATGACTTAGCTACCCCAATCTCTGCAGAGTAACCTAGACGGGCCAGTTTAGGACCTTATTAATCATGAGATTAATACAAGTCACCTTTGGCCTCTATAATTGCAAGAGGTTCTCAGAGTTATTGCCATGAGCTTCCAGTCATTTGTTAGTATGGCAAATTGCTGCTTGGGTAACCTTGGTTATTTAGATTGCTGCACGTGCATTTTCAATTTCTTCTTCAAGGCCAGCAGTGTAGTAGGTTTTCTGTTATATACAACATCCTCTAGGACTATTTTTTTCTTCTGAAGTATATATACATTTTTGATGGAATATATATAATATATAATATATAAGTCATTTTAACTTATATACACCTAAATAATATAGACACATGTTTATAGCTTTTATATATTTTTGTGAACATTTATTACAGTAAAATCATTGTTAAATATGGATGGATGCTGATACTGTAGCTCAAAGTAGTGGATGATGTCTCAGTCATGCTGCTGTAGTTTGAAAGTGTCCTCTAAAGCTCATGTGTTGGAAACTTAGCTTCCAAGTCAACAGTGCTGGGAGGTGGGGCCACCTCTCATGACATCTTATGTCATTAGAATTCTGTCCTCAAGAATAGATTAATGTCATTACAAATCTTAGACAAACCTGTGCATGACAATGATTACTAGATAAAACATCAAAGTCTAGATCCATGCAAGAAATTATCAATAAGCTGCATTTTTTTCATATCAAAAACTTCTGCTCCATGAAGGGCAATACTAGTAAATGAGAAGATAAGCCACAAGTTAGGAAAAATTATTGCAAAAGACACATCTGGTAGTGGACTATTACCCAAACTGTACAAAGAAATCTTAAAATTTAGCAATAAGAAAACAAACAAACCAAAAAATTGGGTGAAATGCTTTGAAAGACTTTATCAAAGATATATACTTATGGTAAATAACATTATGAAAAGATATCCCACATCATGTGTCATCAGGGAAATGCAAATTAAAAGATATCGCTAACATACTAGTCACAACACTAAAATAGAGAACATGACAACAAAAATTGCAGGTGAGGACATGGAACAACATGCACTCTAAATAATTTATTTATTTATTTATTGGTACTGGGGCTTGAACTTGGGACCGTGTGCTTGCGAGGCAGGTGGTGGAACCACTAAGCTAAATTTCTGGCCCCAATTCACTCTAATTTATTCTTGTGAGAATGCAGAGTGACACAGCCACTTTTAGAGACAGTTTAGAAGTTTCATATTGACTCTATATGACCAAGCAATCGAGCTCCTTAATATTGACCCAAAGTAATTGAAAATATATGTCTACAGTAAACCTTGCACAGAGCTGTTTATAGCAGATTTATTGTTAGTTGTCAAAATCTGAAAGAAACTAATATGAATTAAATGAATAAATAAACTGTGGTTTTATTCCATAAAAAGGAATATTATTCAGTGTTCAAATGAAATGAGCTTTCAAGCCATGAAAGATGTGAAGAAAAGTTACATGCATGTTACTAAGTGAAAGAAGTCAGTAAAAAAGGCTACATATGGTAGGATTCCAACTAAAGACAGTCTGGAAGAGGTAAACTGTGGAGAACTTAAAAAGGTCGGTGGTTGCCAGGTTTTGGGTTGGGAATATGAACAGGAAGAGCACAGAGTATGTTTAGGACAGTGTAATTATTCTGTATGATTCTCTATTGGGTGATATATCCCATTAAACTTTTGTCAAAATCCATATGGTATGAAACACCAAGGTGATCGCGAATGTAAAGCCTGAACTTTGGATGACTATGATGTGCAAATGAAGGTTCACCAGTTGTAACAAGTAGACTACTCTGGATGAGAATGTTGATAATTTGCAGGGTTGCTTATTTCAGGATATGTGAAAAACTTCTGTACTCCCATCTCAATTTTGCCATAACCTGAACCTACTTTAAAAACTTAATCTTTAAAAAATGTTGGGGTTTTGCAAATATGTGATGGGTGGAACACAGGTAGATATGAGGAACAGAGACAATAGCCATAAAAATAGACAGACATGTGAGTGGGTAATACTATACAGAAAAATATACATATTTAAAATGCTAAATGAAATTGCATCTAGTTCATAATTAAATGAATTATTTTTGTAGAAAGAGAAGGTATAATTGATAAACAATAATTGAAAAGGTCCACAGTAATGAAATGTATGGGGGAAGCAGCTATACCAAATCACCACTGCTCATGGTATGAGTTTGTGAAACCTCTCTAAGGGATAATTTTTTAATGGGTTACATTTCTATGAGTATGGTTCCCTTAGTGTAAGATTTAATTTTCCTATATTGAGTAATTGACTATTCTATTCTTCTATTTTATTTATTTATATTTTAGTTTCTTACTGTTTAATTTCTGCTCCTCAATTCATCAGAGACATTTCAAATTGTCTGCTGAGCTTCACAAGCTATCATTGCTTGCTTTGCAGTCTGTGGTGGACAGAATGGTTGGTCTATTCTATATTTTCTACCTGGATTCTCTCTTTTCATCCTTTCCATTCCACATACTCCCAAGACACAGACAGAGACAGACACAGACAGAAGACAGACAGACACACATACAGAACAATTTTTCTTGATAATTTGAGGATAACTTGTGATTTGATTCCCACATCTTCACACAAGGGTACTGCACACATTTGATGCTCCATGATCATTTCTCTCATTAGGCTCAGGTTTCATCTTTACTTGTTCTGTACGCAAACTTCCATGTCTGTATATGTGAGTTCTCATTTCTCTATATTTCATTTCTCTAATATTGTGTTGATTTCACTGCTATCATCTCTTTTGCTGTACTTTGTGGGTTCATGCCTCTTTCACTATCTTTACTATCTTTTTAAGAGGGTTTCATGGGGATAAAAGAAAACATGAACATTTAACTCATCACTGAGACTATAAACTAACTCGCTTGAGGTGATGTTAGAAAATCATACAATCCATGTAACTAACTTGGGACGTTAATCATTTATTCATAAGTACTTTCTTCAACTGTGCTTTGGACTCCTCCTTTATTGGGGGGGGGGTGAGATGAGGTATGTAGTCTAGCAGGCTGGCCTTGAACTCACTATGTAGCCCAAGCTGGCCTCAAAATCATGATGATTCTCCTGCCTCAGTCTTCTAAGTGCTGGGATTACAGGTATATGCCATTATGCCCAGACCCTCCTTTCTTTTGAATATCGGCCATGTCTACCTTATGATTTCCCCCAAAAGAAGTGCTTCTTTTGCATGAGAAAAGCCTCTTTAAAATATTTGCATACTTCTTAAAACAGCTTATGTTGGTCTTGTTTTCCTTTCTTCTCTTCTTTCTCTATCAAGAAGCCTAGGCTTTTGGGAGGCTGCAGCTCCCATATCACCTGTTCTTCTACATCCTGTTAGGGAGACAATATTAAGATGTCATATTTGGCTCTCTAATAGTAAGAGATCAATATCCGCCAATGTGATCTGTTTGTGGGGGCTGGACTTTGCCTGCAAATATAAATACAGAGCCTACTACACTGGCTTTGTGGCTTTCTTAAAATCATTTTAGCCCTTCATAAAGGACTATCACTGCAAAACTCTGCTTTCAGTTTCACTGGTGAAAAGCTGACTTGAGGGATGTCCACTGTTGTGAACACGTATAGGATTTCTCCTCTATCACACAGCACAGACATTGCTGAAACCACAGTGGATTCCAGAAGCAGACATCCAGCAGCCAGGCCCTTGGTTGCTCCTCAGAGTTTGTGCTCAGCTCCCCCTGCAGTTCCTGCCACTGTGTCACTCAGAGCACAGTAGTACACGGCCGAGTCTGACTCTTGCACTGAAGCTTTCTCCAAGTGGAAGGAGCTGGTTGCTTTATCATATGTGGCTTCAAACCCTTTGTTTCTTCCCTTCTCATTGACTGTCACAGCTTTTAGGAGGAGCTGTGGACCTTCTCCAGAGTATTGGACATACCAAAAAAGAGTAGGGTATCCCGAGGCTGTGTAAGTGCAGTTTATGGTCAGAAGACCCCCTTCTGCGGTGCTCACTTGGCCTCTCGTCTGTGTCACTGACTGTCCACATATCCTTCCTGGAGAAAATTAGATCTATGTCATTTTAGGCTTAAGCTTTTAGAGAAATTCAAAGATTTTATCATGTAGTAGACAAAGGAGTCTACATTGTAAAAGGCATTTTACTTACCAACTATTAAGAATATCACAGTTACTAAGCTGGGGGAAGTTTTCATCTTTAGGATGTCTCCTAAGTAAGATCTTGATTGCTTACATGAAGAACTATTGAAGTCACATTGAAATGATGAGCCTAGACCTACAATTCACAAAGGAAATGAGGTTGTGTCAGGAAGCTGCGCCCCCTGCTGGACAGGGGCTGATCTACAGCGAATGTTTTCCTGGACTTCTTCCAAGTCAGAAACATATTGTCACCCCTGACCTCATTTATACAGACATACCAGTCTTCAGGTGGCCTGTGTCAATTTGTTGGACGGCCACTGCAACCTCTAAGGTCTTTTTGTTTATAGGATACTACTGACATGAAAGTATTTTAGTAGTTACCCCCATACACAGGGTAATATTTAGTTGACTAGTCCCTCTCAGAAGGTATCATTTGTCTTGGACTTTTAATACAGTACTTTATATCCTTGGGTGTATATTGTGAGACAGGCTGAAATCCAGTAAAAGGCATAAATGTGAAATTTGGTGAAATTGTAGGAAATCATAAATCATGTCTTTATCATATGTTTCTGTGTTTCAGCACTGTTTCTAACATTACAGCAGTGACTGAGAGTTACTCCATGCCCAATTTTGTTAAATAAAGCTAAAATAATGGTCACTAGTCTTTGATTGAGAAATCACTGGTACAAATATTTTGTGTGTTCTAAATAAATGTCAATTTTTATCTTTTAAAAATTTTATTGCTATACTTTTGACATACATATGATCACACTCACCATAAGGAATTTCTACCTGTACATAACACATCTTAATCCTTTTTTTCCATTCCCTTCCCTTCCCTTCCCTTCAATCCTTCCTCTCCTCCTCATTTACAAAACTGTTTCCGTTGTTTTCCTTCCATTCTTTGCTTATTTTTTAATCCCTATGCCCTTCCTTCCCTTCTTCCTCTCCACTCCTTTCCCATTTGAACACTTTCTTCTTACTTTACAGTATCTATCCTCCATTTCAGTCCTTATTTACCCTTCAGGTTTCTCACACAAGAGAAGCAATGTGATATTTAAACATGTGCGTACAATTTATTTCATTTAAAATTATGTTCTCAAAGTGCATCCATTTACCTAAAAAATGTCTCAAGTTTATCCTTCTAGGGATATTATCATTTTAAGAGAAAATTTTCAGGAGATAGTATAAGTATGCTGCAAATTATTTATACTTTGAATATTAGGAATTTCAAGCTACCAAACAAAATGATTTTATAATAATCTTTCTTTGTACATGTGATCAAGTAAGTATGAGTGAATAGAAGACAATTTCGGGACTGGGGATTTAGCTCAGTGGTTCCTTCACCTGCAAGGACCGAGTTTGATCCCCAGTACAAAAAAAAAAAAAAGAAAAAAAAGAAAATTTCATGGAAAATTTATGCTCATGGAAAAACATGTAAAAATAATTTGAGAGAAATCCAATTGATAATAAAGGTTAAAAAAATCCTTTATATAAAACTGAAGAAAATAAAAGGTTTTTATAAATTGTGAAAAATAGCATTTTCCTGAGCAAAAAAAAAATAGAAAATCAATATTTTATGTTAATATATACATTAAATATAATTTTAACTTTCCAGTTTTGAAGCATTTTTTTTTGTTTTTCTTTCCTTTGTTTGCTTAAGGCATATTGACTATGAGGAAAATGGAACAAATTGTCTAAACATTTATGTTGAATAATACAAGAACAAAAATTATCAAAAAGTTCTGAAAAACAGTACTGGTGAAGAATGATTTATTCTAACAAACAATAATACTTACCATACAATTCCCTTCTGAGTTTGGCATAGAATGAAACAAATTTATCAATGGATCTAAATAAAGCACATGGAAACATCTTTTAGTGAAAGGGTAAATTTGATATATGAAAATGTTGCTCATTATTTTAGGACAAGAGAATTTCTGTTTTACTGGCAAATAGGCTTGTATCTCTTTCTGAGTAGTCCTGCCCAAGTATTGCTGGCAACTGCAGTCATTGACCAATTCATGATGTGAAGGATGAGGCACAGGAAAACCTTCTGTTCAAACACTGAGGTCTTCCATTCTGGAGCTGTTAAGAAGATGGAAGGAACTCTGACAAAGTTTATCACTGAGTATGCGTGTTTAGGAAGTAAGTGTAAGTGCCATTTATTCACACCAAACAAACCTAAGTCAAACTAATTCATTAAATAGTATAAAAAACATGACTTACAAAAGGAAACAGATTTTAAGGTTTTTCTTATTTAAAACAATGATTGCCCCATAATATTTATCAATTCACTGTGGGGCTCCTCTGAGAGTGGCATACAAAGAACCAAATAGATCAATGGAAATAACAAGCAGGTGGAAATAGTTTATAATAGTAGGTGGAATTCAATATATTAAAAAGATGATTATCATTCTAAGAGAAATGATGCCTTCCCTTCTTTATATACAGATAAAAAGGTTGACATCTCTGTGGAGGAGGCACATTATATATCTTTGTGAGAGCCATGAATTATGGGTCATTTTATGGATGTGGCTGATGAGGAACAGGGAACCCCTCACTATGGAAATTGAATTTTTCTGTGCTAGAGGTGTTTAGAAGGTGGAAGAAACACTTGGTGCAAAGTTTGTCACACACCAGGCACCTTTAGAAAGTAACAAAGACTACTATTTACTCACAGCAAATAAAGCTATGTCAAACCAACCCATTAAATAGTACCAAACAACATAATGTCTTTAAAATTAACAGTGAGATTTCAAGTCCTTCATTATTTAAAAAAGTCTGTAACATTAAATTTATTCAATAAATACTTATTGGATGGATCAGCACAAAAATGCAATAATTCATAAAGATTTTTACTGAGTTTTCAGTAATTTCCTTCTGCATTTCCTTAGCCAATATTTTCAGCTGGCTCTGAGAGCCAAAAGGGAAATTGTTTATAGTAGCTGTACTTTGTTTTCAATCTTCGTAAAAAATTCTGTCTCTAACTTCAAGCCACAGCTTCATGAATACAGATGTTTCTGATTACTAACAACTGTGGATGTGGTCATGAACCTGAAAAGGGGTTTGCTCAGACTGAGTGCCACAGCCCTGGCCACTTCCACCTAGGATTATAACTTTCTGCCTTGGTCCTGACAGCAGGTGGCTGTCTCATGCAGACCCTGGGATTTTGGATCACTTCCCTGGAACAGTCTTGTCACTGTAGCCTTGCTCAGTGCACAGAAATACACCACTGAATTCCCCAATTGTGAACCTGATATGATGTAATGCAATTAGTAGCAGCCTTTGGTTGTATTTTGCTAGTTGTAAGAGTCCTGAGGAATGAGGAACCCCATCTCCCCACTGCTGGTCTTCTTGTGCCAGAGGAGACTGTAACTGGTGTCATAGGTACAGTGCAGAATCACAGCCTCCGTCTCTTGCACCAGCACTGCTGGCTGGGCTTGAGTTTCCTTCTGCACAATGCTGGATACTGAAGTATGAAGGATCAGAGAGTTTAGGGAGAAGTGATGTGGGACAAAAAATTCCATATTTATGCCATGTTTTTTCTTCTTCCCATATTCCCAAAAAGAAACTTCCTATATGCCAGTCCTTAGGTCACAGAGGAGGCCAATTCCCACTGAGACCTTCTTACCCAGCCATTTCCAAGCCATGACCAACTTCAGCAGCCTAGAGAGAGACAGTTTTCATTTTTATTCTAGATGGAAAATGTACCTTTCTTCTTGAATTTCAGTGCTCTGCATTGTGATGTGAGCCTGACTCAGGAGGGAAGAAATACCAGGCTCTGTGCTGCTGCTGCTGTTGCTGCTGCTGCTTAGAGCAGGAAACCGAGATTTCTTGGTGCAGCAAATGAGTGGGATCAGGTCACACTGCTCTGTGCCCTCGATGATAGCCTCATCCAAACTGAATTCCTTCTGACTTAACCAACTCTAAATTTAACTTGTCATTCACATCCCACCTTTCAAAATCTAAGGACATCTGTCACGATGATTCTATATAGAGACATATATATTTCATATATTTAACATTTCTCCATTCTGAGTTTCTTCTATTTTGTCATTGCCTGTATAATAGAATTCCAAATGATTTATTGAGTGAATTGCACTTTTCTTGGATACATAGCCTTTAGGTCAAAGCAATATCAAGCAGCGGTCTCCTGCAAATACGTTCTTCCATTGAGAAACTTTTACCAAGACCTTTGCTGAAGGGCAGAGGTGCTGCCAAGGAAGCCAGTGCTTAGAAATGGATCTTCATCCCATGACATTTTTATCCTAATGAATGATTTTTCTATTTTGTAAACCATTGGGTAACTGAGTTTTATTTTCAGGAATGCCTTTTGGCAAATGATGAAGCATTCACTAAATACAATTTATCTTTATTGCTAGAGAAATAACACCTAACTAACATGATTGTCAGACTCTGGCTAAATACCAGAATGAAAGAGAAATGGCAGAAAGCATATGTTTGTATTCCAGTCTAGCCACAAAATAGGAATTACATTATGTAAACAGATCTGGTGTGGTGTGACATCTTGTATGAGAATGTCATGAACTTCAAATATAAAATTCAGAAACTGCATTTCACTTTCTGGACTCCTTTTGACATATTTAGGAACTTAGATATGTAATTGGTGCAATTCTGTGCTTTTTGTATTAAATTATTTTGTGATAAAAGAAATAGTGTCATACTATTTTCCTTTTCTCAAAGAAAAGTATTTTCATTTATTCTGTGTTTTTTCCTTTGAAAAATTTTCATTTGTACATTTTATTTTACTAGTAGTTATATTTTTCACAAGGAAAATGTTGTGGTTAGAATTATGTTCTCCATATCTGTACTACACTTCATTGTTTTCAGTAATTCCTATTTAGTTTTTAAACAAATCTTTTCTCCTTTTGAGTAATGACATCCAGAAACAGATCTTCCTAGTACCTTCAGGACTGTCAGTTGCAGGAGATCAGTTTTCCTTAATCTCTTGATTTCAGTGACCATTCTTGCTAACAATGTATGAGTGACATTCATTATGTTGATGTCTTTTCTTCAAGGACTGTCTGTCTGGGATAGTAAATACACATTACTATTTTTAGGAAAGTTTTTAGAAATCGTCAGTGGATGACGCTATCACTTTTGACTCATTCTGCAGCAGCCAATGAGCGGTGGACTGATTTACTGGCAGAATAACAGTGGTTCAGTCCAAGGTTTTTCTTTCTGCCCAAGGTGTCAAACATTTGCAGAAATTGTAACTCTGGATTCTGGCAGCCAAACTGCTCAGATCAAGACTTTCCCAAATCCAAAGTGCAGAGCTCAAAACAGCTGGTCTCCCTGAGGCATTTTCTTTTTGCTCAGCAATCTTGTCCTTCAGGAATGAGACAGAGGACAGACGGCTAAATAGGGAGTAGGAAATACTATTTCTTTCTACCAGCCCTCATTTACTAGCCAATTGTTTTACATTTGCATTTTTTTATATAGCTTCTGCCTTTGTAGAATCAAGTGGGACTAGAACATTTATAAATATTCTTTTAGATATACAATTCTGTTTGACCAGTCACAGAGAATTTTTTCAATTCTTGTTTTTTATTAGTACATGTCTACATTATATAATAATTATATTTGTTATGGGGAGTTGGTACAATGTTTATGAAGGGCTGGTTGTGTGAAACATGGAGGGGTATGAGAATGGGGAGGAATTGTCCTGCAACATGAAACCACAGGACCATTTTCATATTCACCTGCGATCTAATGTGCCTGAGGTGACGCTAACCAATCCTTTGGCTTGTTACAAGGAAAGACAGCATTTATAGGATGAGTTCCTCTCAAGTTTCCATTCCTCCTATAACATTAGTGAAATATGATAGATCAAGGAAAGAGTAAGTTCATAGAGAAATGGAATAAAATGTAACTCTACTAAGTATAAAGTTTGTCATAAGCAGTGAGATGAAATCTAACAATTCTATGCCTGAGCCATTGGTAACCAGAATGCTCCTTTGTGAAGATCTATTTCTTATATCTATAGTATGTATTATCTTCCTTGTATGAACTACATACACACATGCACATACACTTCACCAACTTAGGCTGGAAGAGGTTGGATGAGGTACTAATAGAGGCAGAAAGCACATTCTCACACATTCTGATTGCTTTCTGAATTCATGGCCTTCCATCCAAGTGTAGCTTGGGGGTTTAACATCCCAGTCAAGGCTGGTTATAAAGTTTGTGGGATCTAATGCAAAGTGAAAATTTGATATCTCATGTTCAAAAATCAGAATAATTGCTATTAAGGAATATAAAGTGGTCTTTACAAAATAATCTGTTGCTTATACAGCACAATAGGATTTATACTGACATATACATAACATATAACCTTACTAACTGCAAAAGAATTAGTGTTCTAAATTTATATGAAAAATAAATAACATTACTTTATGAATACAACATCTTGATTAATCATAAAACTTTTCTGCTTTGGTCTTATTAGATTTTCAAAATTTATTCTTTCAGCAACTTCATTTTCAAGCAGTATAGTAGGAAGTGATGTCAGATGCTCTTGATAAATGCAAGATTGCAACCAGAATTTTTGATAATTTCTGATTTTGATAAGGGATGCAGCCGATACTAAAGATCTTAAGAGTATTTTATCTGCTGTGACAATATTAGTAACGAATATCTAATAAAGTAGTTTGAAATATGAATTTTAGTAAACCTAAAACTGATGACATCGATGACATGCAACATATCTGAATCTATGGGACACAATGAAAACAGTCTTCCGAGGGAAATTCATAGCAGTGAATACTCACATTAGGAAAACAGAGTGAGCCCAATTAATGCTGAACCTCAAGCTTCTAGAAAAAGAAGAGCAGGAAAACCCCAAAGCTCATATAACAGAGGAAATTATAAGATCATAGCAGAAATCAGTGCAATGGACACTAAGACACAATTAAAGAAATCAGTGAAGGAGAGTTGGTTCTTGGAAAGAATAAACAAAATTGACAAACTCTTAGCCAATCTTATCAGACATAGGAAAGAAAAGGCCCAAATCCATGCAATTAGGAATGAAAAGGATGAAATTACAAGGGACCCATCAGAAATGCAGAGGATCATCAATACCTACTTCGAGAACCTATGCACCAGTAAGGTGGAAAACACAGAAGAAATTGATTCCTAAATGCGTATGAATTACCCAAGTTGAATGAAGAAGACCTAAAAATTCTAAACAATCCAATATCAATAAATGTAATTAAAAACTTACCAACTAAGAAAAGCCTGGGTCCTGATGGCTTCACTGCTAAATTCTACAAGACATTTAGAGAGAAACTACTGCCACTATTGTTTAAACTCTTCAGTGAAATTGAAAAGGAAGCAGTATTCCTGAAATCATTCCTGGAAGCAAGCATCACCTTGATCCCCAAAGCAGAGAAAGACCCACCCGAAAAAAAGAACAATAGGCCAATCTCATTAATGAACATAGATGCAAAAATCCTTACTAAGATACTGGCAAATAGAATGCAGAAGATCATATACCTTGACCAAGTGGGATTCATCCCAGGGATGCAGGGATGGTTCAGCATACGCAAATCAATCAGTGTAATACACTATGTCAATAGAGCCAAGGACAAAAACCATGTGATCACCTCAATAGATGCAGAAAAAGCATTTGACAAAATCCAACATGCATTTATGATAAAAACCCTATAAAAACTTGGAATAGATGGTCTCTACCTCAATCTGATAAAAGCCATCTATGAAAAACCAACAGCTAATATCATACTAAATGGTCAAAAACCGAAATCCTTCACACTCAAATCAGGAACAAGACGAGGATGTCCACTATCACCACTCTTGTTCAATATAGTTCTGGAAACATTAGCCAGGGCAATTAGACAAGAGAAAGAAATAAAAGGAATATAAATAGGAAATGAAGAAGTCAAATTGTCATTATTTGCAGATGACATGGTACTCTATATAGAAGTCCCAAGAACTCCACCAAAAGTCTTCTAGACTTAATAATCAAATTCAGTAAAGTGGGTGAATACAAGATCAACACACAAAAATCAATAGCTTTCCTCTACATGAACAAGAGAGTCACTGAGAGAGAAATAGGGCAAACAATTCCTTTCACAATAGCATCCAAAAACTGAAATACCTAAGAATCAACCTAATGAAAGAAATCAAAGACCTCTTCTCTGAAACTGTAGCACTCTGAAAAAGAGAGATTGAAGATGATTTCAGAAAATGGAAAGACATCCTACCCTCCTGGGTAGGAAGGATCAACATAGTGAAAATGGCCATACTTCAAAAACTTCTATATAGATTCAATGCAATCCCAATTGAAATCCCAGCAGCATACTTCATGGACCTAGAGAAAACAATCCAAAAATTCATTTGGAACAAGAAGAGACCCAGAATAGCAAAAGCAATTCTAGGCAATAGAGACATGGCAGGGGTATCATAACCCCCAACTTGAAACTATACTACAAAGCTATTATGATAAAAGCAGCATGGTACTGGCAAAGAAACAGACCTGAGGACCAGTGGAACAGATTAGAAGATGCAGAAACAACCCCAAACACTTTCAGCCACCTCATCTTCCAAAAAGGAGCCGAACACCCTCACTGGAGGAAAGATGGCCTCTTTAATAAATGGTGCTGGAAAAATTGGGTTTCAACTTGCCAAAGATTAAAACTAGACCTATATCTCTCACCATGCACTAAACTAAAATCGAAATGGATTAAGGATCTAAATATTAAAATGGAAACACTGAATTGGCTGGAAGTTAGGTAGAACTCTTGTAGACATTGGTGTAGGAAAAGATTTTATGAACAAAACCTCAGTTGCCCATGAACTAGCACAAACAATCAACAAGTGAGATCTCTTCTTATTAAAAAGCTTCTGCACAGCAAGAGAAACCACCAGCAGTGTGAAGAGACAACACACAATGTGGGAAAAAATTTTCACCTGTTGCTCCTCAGACAAAGGTCTACTATCTAGAATCTATAAAGAACGTTTTAAAATCAGACCTCCCAAATTTAAAGACCCAATCCAAAAATGGGCATCTGAAATGAACAGACATTTCTCAGACAAAGAAGTAGAAATAGCAACTAAATACATGAAAAAATGTTCAACATCACTGGTCATTTGAGAGATGCAGATGAAAACAATGTTGAGAGTCCACCTCACTTCAGAAAGAATGGCTGCTATCATGAAATCAACCAATAACAAATGCTGGTGGGGCTGTGGGGAAAGAGGAACCCTGCTCCAGTGCTATTTGGAGTGTAGACTGGTGCAAGCACTGTGGAAATCAGTATGGAGATACCTCAAAGAACTAGGACTGGAAGTCCCATTTGATGCAGCTATTCCCCTGCTGGGTATCTTCCCAAATAATTAAAAGAATCATACCACAGTGATATATGTGCACTCACGTTTATAGCAGAACAATTTGTAATAGCTAAAACTTGGAAGCAGCCCAATTGCTCATCAACTGGAGGGTGGATAAAGAAAATGTGGTTTTTTTAAATAAAATGGAATTCTACTCAGCCATAAAAAATGAGAAATTAGAGACTTTTATAGCTAAATGGATGCATATTGAAGTGATGCTCTTAAGTGAAATAAATAGGACACCCACGTGTAAATACCAAATAGTTTCTCTAGTGAGAGAAACTGAAAACATAAATAAGGACTAAAAGGTATAATGGATAACATGAAATAGGAAGAAAAGGGGCAAAGGGGAAGGGGAAGCGAGAGGGGTAGGGGTAGGGGAAAAGAAAGAAGGGAATGGAATTAACATGAGAAAATGCAAAATAGAAACAAAGTCTTTGTAAATAGAGAGGGATGGAGGGGTTGAATGTAAGGCAGGGGAATGGGGAAAAATAAGAACCAAGAGAGATTATGTAAAGGTGCAAATTTCCAATGATGAATGTCATTATATTGTATACCTAAAATGTACCAGTAAAGTAAAATTTTTAAAAAATCAAAACATTAAAACTGAATCTAAACATATCAGCAATCACAACATGAATCAAAATAAATGATCTGATTGTATCAAAATTAAAAATGGTATTACATCCTGAAGATGAGCTAAACACATACCATATTTTGGTAAAATGCAAAGACTACTGAGGTGCTCTGGTCGTTTCTGACCTCTGATACTTCTTACTAGGCCCATCTTCAAAGAGCTCAGTGAAGGAGTCTAGGTCAGCGACAGAGAGGATGATTGGAGACCATACTCAGGACCTCACCCTTGCCAGGCAGGCGCTATAACCACTGAGCTAAATCCCTGGCCTACATTAAACTTATTCTTAGTGAAATCTAGGACCTCTAAAATGATGGAGTAATTTACCCTAGAGAAAATGAACACACAATACAGCTATTGGATTTCGGAATCCATCACCACCTGACTTTTGCAAAGCAGTATTGTGATCTTTTATGAAGACACATTCAGATCAACTTCGCTCAGCTGAGCTTTGGATAGCCTTGCTGGCAGTGAGCTTCCAGTCCAGCGAAGTATGTGATAGGAGCAGGAGAAAATTACCTTAGCTGCTAACATTAAAAATAGGATCAGTGTGACTGAGTGTAGTGCCTGGAGTTCCAGATGCTAGCGAGGCTGAGGCAAGAAAATTTCTTGAGCTTAAGAGAATGAGACCAGGCTGGGCAACAGAACAAGATCCTGGCTTCCCCACCTGCATGCAAGTGTGTGTGTTTGTTGAAGTGTACAAAATAACAACCTAGAATGAAGTCCTTATCTAAGACAATGAAGAAAGATTGACTTTGTATATTTTAAGTAGGATTATGAAGATTCAGTGGCTTTAGATGGACAAGAGATAATATAGGAAAAGTCCTTTGCCTTCTTTTCTGGCATGATTAGAATATCACAACCAATTCTGGGTACCACATCATCAAGGGAAAATGAAAAGACTTGAACATGTACTGATGATGTCATAACCCTTTTACTTCTTCCTCTTGCCTGGTTGATTTGGCTAATGTTTTGAGAATGTGTCTGAACAGGAGTGGTGATTGTGGACATCCTTATCCTGTCCTGATTTTTAAAAGGAAAACTTTTCTTCTTTTAATATGCCAGTAGGTTTGTGATAAACAGGTTTTATCAGTTCGAGTTAAGGTGCTCCTATATTATTTTCTTCAGGTTTCTTTGTTTAATCACAAATGGATCTTAGATTTGTCAAAGGCTTTTTCTGCATTTATTGAGATGATTATGTGATTTTTGTCCGTACTTCTGTTTATGTGATGTGATTTGCCTATGTTGAACTATCCTTGAATCCCTGGGATGAAGATTAGTTGGTCATATTGTATAATCTCTTTGATGATTTGTTGCATTCTGTTTGCCAGTAGCATGTTGAGGATTTCTGCTTTTATGTTCATTAAAGAGATTGGCCAGTAATTCTCATTTTTTGGTTCAGTCTTTTTCTGTTTTTGGAATCAGGGTAATGTTGGCTACCAGGAATATCTTTGGGGGTATTGTTTCCCTTTCCATTTCATTAAAGAGTTTGAGAATTATTGGCATTAGGTCTTCCTTACAGTTCTTGTAAACTTCAGCTCTGAATCCATCAGGTCCTGGGCTTTTCTTAGTAGTTTTTTTTTCCCATTAAGTTTATTGGTACATTTTAGGTATAAAATAGTTACATTCATCATTAGGATCTTCTACCTTTACATGACACATTTTGGTTCTTATTTTTCCCCCATTTTCCTGCCCTCCTTCACCCTCTCCACCCTTCCCTATTTACAAAGACTTGTTTTTTTTTAATCTGAAAATATCTTAATTTCTCCTTCATTTTTGTAGGATAGCTTGTCAGATAGAGAATTCTCAGTTTACTTTTTTCCTTTTAGTATATATCAAACTACCACCTTCTAGACTCCAAGGTTCCACCCACCTGGCCTCCCCAGGTGTTGGTTATAATCCCAGAGCTTCAAGCATGCTAGGCAAGTGCTCTACCACAAGCTACATCCCCAGACCTGAACTCCAAGATTTCTGATAAGAAATTTAAAATCTTTATGATCTTTTCTATGTGATGAATCACTTGCTGAATCCCTCTTTGTCTTTAGATATTTTGTATCTTGGTACAGGCCTTTGGGATCCTCATGGAGTTTCACATTACATCTATGGGGAATTATCAGTATCACTCATTTTTTCAGGATGTCTTCTGTCCATGTACCTTCCTTCTATTGGGGGGCTATGAAAATGCCTATGTTAGTCTGCTTGATCTGCAGATCCCTTTGTCACTTTTACTCAACTTTGTTCTTGTTCCTTACACTTTATATTTCAATTGTTGCTTACAAGTTCAGTGATTTCCTTATTCCTGTTCATATCTGTGTTTGAATATCTCTGGTAAATTTTCCATTTCAGTTATTATACTTCCCAGATCCACAATTTGAGTCTTATTGGTTTGCTATTTTATTTGTACATTCAATTCCTGATGTGGTCCATGTGCTTCTTTAGCATTCTGAGTATACTTAGATTGTACAAGCTTTGATCTACTAAATTTGCCATGGGACAGTTTCTGTCAATTTACTGTTTTTCTTTAATAGGCCATACTTTGTTTCTTTGGATTTTGTTGTTGTCGAAAATCTGACATTTGTATATGGTGGTTAACTCTGGAAAATAAAATTATCTGCTATCACTATGATTGGCTGGATTGGTTTTGTTGTATTGTTTCAGGGTATGTGTCCCAGAGGTCAGCTTGAAAAAAATACTTACGGTCTTTCTCAGCTCTTTTCTGAGCATGTGTCCTTCCTTGGAAATGTGCAGTGACTAAATTCTCCAGAACATGCAGTTGTTTTTGAAATTTCTTTTTCTTTCTTTCTTTTTTTTTTTTTTTTTGGTACCGGTGATCGAATTTGGGTCCTTGCACTTGCGCAGCAGGTGACCAAACCACTGAGCTAAATCCCCAGCTCTGTTTTTGAAATTTCTTATCATTAGCTTTTAGAAGGTCTCAATTCCTTTTTTGTTTGATTTTTTTGAGACAGGGTCTCACTACATAGCCCAGGCTAGCCACCAACTCGAGATCCTCCTGCCTCACCCTCGCGAGTGCTAGAAGTGCAGGCCTACACCACAACCCCTTGAAGGTCTAATTTTTTTTTTTTTTTTTTTGTACTGGGGATTGAACTCGGGACCTTGCGCTTGTACAGCAGGCACCAGAACCACTGAGCTAAATCCCCGGCCCTAAAGATCTAATTCTTAAATGTCTGGCCCCAAGAGGGTAAACAAACAAGTAGACAGGTAGTAGTCCTTTAAATTCCCCTAAGCCAGTTTAGCTAATAGGCATTTGCAACAATGGTGGCCCACTTCTGTGTCTGCACATCCACCATCAGACATAGCAAATGTCCATTAGAAAACAGAATTCAAAGACAAAGTCTTTGGTGTCCACTCTGACTTTTAACTCCAGGAATCTCACTCTGCCATGAGGCTGGGGGTGACCATGCCAAAGGCTGAAATTAACTATAATTTATTGGATGAACAAACTCAAGTTCCAAGAGTAAGATCTATTTCTAACAGCACAACTATTTTCTATGTGGAGAGATTAATCCCTAGTACTTTCTACTTGATGTCACTGGAATTTTTGTATTTCTTAATGTAACCATTTTTAGCAGGCATCTTTATATCCCCAATATACAACACTGTAAACACATCTATCCATAAAAACATCTTTGAATTATATTACAAAAACCATAGAAGACACAACACACAGGTGTACTCTGAGAGTGCACTACTTGGCAGCATGACTTGCTAAGTGGAACACATCTGTTTTTAACTACAGATAAAATAGTGCTAACAATTGTCTTTTAATCAAGAAGTGGTATTTTAAACATTTACTACTTCATTATGTTCACTTGTTATATTTTACCATGCTTGAGGGTTTTAAGCTTACATAAACCTCACAATTTTATCCACTAAAGATATCCGATAACAGGCTCCCAGGAGGTAGTCTTTTTTTTTTGGTACCAGGGATCGAACTCAGGACCTTGCTCTTGCAAGGCAGGCAGTGGAACCACTGAACTAAAAGCCGGCCCAGGAGGTTGTCTTTATGGCAGTGTTGGGGTGTTCTTGTGTTTTGCTGAACACGTAATTTTCAACAATGGTCTACTAAAACAGGAGGTATCACATTTAACTGCTGCAATACCTTAGACATTTTATTTCCAAAAAGTACTTTTGCTTCAAAAATAAATGTTCTATCTTGTTCTCCTTTATCACTTGGCCAAATCAATATTGATTTGTAATTAAAACAAGAAGCCAAAAAAAAAGCCACCAAAAACTTCAGTATATCAAAGCTATTTTTCTCTGGAAGTTTATTTTGGATAAAGCAGTTAAAGACAGATTATAATAATATATTGTACAAAAGGACTAGAAAATAATTTGAGAATATTTTAAGTACAGGGTCCTGATACACTCTTAAACAGGTTTTCTTCCAAGCCTGCAGGTCAGAGCTGGTAGCCTTCTGCATATACCACAAGGTGAAGATGTTCTCTTCATTTAAAAAATGGCTATTCATGTGTGATAAACCAAAGCTACCTCTTCCAAAGTAAAGATTTTTCTCCATCAAAAACCCCAATAGTCATACCAATAAATCTTTCAATTTGAAATCTGGATCAACTCTATAAAATGCAGAAACACTATCTAATCAAAATATTTGTAATATTATGCACACCTCTATAGGGTTAATCATCATTTTCAGCAACAAGCCCTTTAGCTATTTCCGTCGTTTTTTCAGTTAATACATTATTCTAGTTTTATGAAATCATACCAAAAGAGCCAGTCTAGCCAAACCATGTCACTGAAAAAGACACTATCTTCTGTCTTTTTTAGCAGCTTTCCTCTTTCCAGAGAGTAAGTGCCTGGGCTTCATACCAACACATGTCTATCTGCCTCCCCTTTCCTCCCCAAGCGATTCATCTTCTGAGCATTCTTCATCATAGTCTTGGCTTTCTTCACCATCTTTACATCCTGAAGACCAGAAACATCACGTGGAGTTCGAGAGCAACTCCGACTCCGGGCTATCGAGGTAGGTGGAAGAGATTCTTCCTGCTTTCTTTTCCTAGTGACACTTCGAGACCTTCTTGCCTGGACTGCATAGTGGGCATTGTCTTTATCATCCATGTTAATACCAAGACCTCGCATCTCATTCTCCAAAACTGTCCGCTGAACCTTCTTAGCAGTTCGGGGCATCCTAGGTCCCTGAGTATTCTTTTCCTTGGATTGCAGAATTTTCAATTTCTTTTTTTCTCTAATTTGTTTTGCCAGGTGTCGGATTTCCGCCATTTCTTCATCTTCACTTTCAGATTCACTGTCATACTCTCCAGCACCTGTTCTTAATTCTTCTTCTTTTTCTAACTCTTCCAATTTCTTCATGATAGCAGGATCGATATAATCAGCTACATTGTGCCCTTCCCAGATCTCTGGTATCTTATCATATTTTTCGGATGAATTCATTAAATCCCAGTATTTTTGAAGATCCAAAATATAATCATCTCCCATTTCCAACTCAAGATCTCATTCCCTTTTCTTCTTGGGCTCCCCAATTTCCATTCTTGTTTTTTCGTGCTAGTACGCCTTCTGGGATGAAGGGGGGCCTCTCCTTATCATCTCTCCTGTTCGGTACAGCTAAATGCAATCTGTTCAGCACTTCATTCACTTTATTTCCTTTCATTTTGATTTCTACTCAATGAGCCAAAAACCTATCACAAGCCTCTGTTTTAACTTTAATAACACCTTCCTCAGTCAGGGTGCTGGTTTCTAGAACAGGGAATCCTTCAGTCTGCAAGTCTATTAATCTTTTCTGATCATCTTCCGCAAGTTCAGCTATTCTCTTCACATCACATTTGTTTGCTACAACTATAAGAGGTTTGTTGATAAAGAGGGGTCTGATATTCTGGAAGAGCTCTAATTGTTCTTTCAATCCATGTCCACACTGCTCAGACAAATCCATGACATACAAAACTGGGGCGCGAAGGTGAGCCAGGGCTGTGATAGCTTGCATTTCAATGGTGTTCCGATCCTCTAAAGGATGATCCAAAATCCCTGGAGTATCTACAACCTGCCAACGTAGATACCTATAATCCATGTGCCCAACAAACAGAGATTTGGTGGTAAATGCATACGGCTGCACATCCACATCTGCTCTTGTCACCTTGTTGATGAAGCTGGATTTCCCAACATTTGGGTACCCACGCAAAAGCAGAGTCCTTGTATTTGGATCAGTGGTTGGCTAGCAGGACAAATGCTGACGCACTTGTTCCAAATACTCCAAACTCTGCTTCTGTCGCTTGATAATAGTGCACATGCGCCCAAGGGCAGCCCACTTCAGCTGCTTGCAGCGGTAGAGAGAATCGCCATATTTCATTAGCTGCACATAATCTTTAGCAACATTGTCCACTAAAGTTTTGGCAATATTTATTTGTCCTAGAGCCAACTTGTAATGATCCTTATCATAGAGAATATTCATCAAATCAGCATAAAATGGATGGATATCATCCAATTTGGGAAAATCTGTTAGAATCTGTGAGAGTCTGTCATGGTAATTCTGCTGGGTAAATTTGACTTTTCTCATGTAAAAATGTCTAATGCGATTAATTTGATAGTGTTTATGAATAACTGTTGGAGTCTTTCGTTGGGTCTTTGACAATGTCAGGTCAATAAAGTCCTTGGCAGACGGTACTACCGTGATCTTCTTAAAGTTATAGTGCGCCATGCCGGCGGAGGGAAGCACGAGGAGCCGCGGCACGCTGAACTGCCCTTCAGCTGTCAGCAGTAGGCGGGACTTCCGCTACCAGGCGCCTACTTCACTCTTAGTAGTTTTTATATTTCTTTTTTAATTTCATTATCAGTTATTGGTTTATTCAGTATTTTTGTATCTCCTTGGTTCAATTTTGGTAATTCATCTGTATCTAGGAATCTATCCATTTCGTCTGAATTACCCAATTTATTGCGGTACAGGTTCCCAAAGTAGTTACTAATAATCTGGATTTTAATGATGTTCATTGTGATTTTACCTTTTTCATTACTAATTGAATTGATTTGAATCTTTTCTTTCCTTTTTCATGACATTGGCTAAGGATTTGTCTACTTTGTTTATTCTTTTGAAGAACCACCTCTTTGGTTGATTCTTCATATTCTTTTAGTCTCTATTTCATTAACTTCTACTCTGATCATTATAATTTATTTCCTTGTACTTGCTTTAGATTTGAATTGTTCTTGTTTTACTAGGACCTCGTCTGTTTTTCTGATGAGGGCATTCAAAGCTATAAACTTCCTTCCTAGGACTGTTTTCATTGTGTCCCATAGGTTCTAGTATGTTGTAGTGGCATTATCATTTGATTCTAGAACTAATTTCTTCCTTGACTTATTCTGTAACCCCTTAATTATTAGGAGAGTAATTTCCATGTGTTTTCAAAATTTATCTAGTTTCTTTTGCCATTGACTTCTAATTTCATTGCAGTAGGACCTGATAATATGCATAGGATAATTTTGATTCTTTTGCATTTCCTTAAGAATGCTTTATGGGCTGGCACATGGGTTATTTTGGTGAAAGTCTCAAGTGCTGCTGAGAAGAATATGCAGCCTGTTGCTGTGGGTGGAATACTTTGTACATATCTATTAAGTCCATTTGTGTGAATGTTTGGTTCAACTCTGATATTTCTTTGTTGATTATTTTGTCTACTTGATTTGTCTTTTTTCGACAGTAGAGTATTGAGGTCCCTTACTCTTGGGGACTCCCCTTTGATTATACCCAAACCAGGCTGTGAGCAATGCAAGCTGTAAAGAGTTAACCCCACAATTGGCTGAGTGACTCTTACCCAAATTCTGTTCCCAGAAGTAACATTTTCTTTACTAAAAGGACAAGATTATTAACCACAGCCTATATTTTGTCTTCTTCTGTTCCTAATTTGAGAATGCTTTGTCTCTTCCCTTACAAGCCTTGCCTGCATTAGCAGTGTATCCATAGCAACTCTATATAGCCTCCACATAGCCCCTTTACTTCAATCTAACTATGATATCACCAGTAAGTATCAACAGTTTTGGGTGTTCAGAGCCTTTGTTTGTTCAGCCTTGCTTGCACAGGCTTTGGTCATCCTGTCTGCCCATTTTTCTATCTCTTTAATTCTATCTTTGAGTTTTTCTTTTAACCTTGTGTTGTAGGAATCTGCCGCAGGGTTCTCTGATACCCTACTGTAATTGTGCTGATGGTTATCTCATGTCCAGTAGTGTTTGTTTTATGAAGTTGAGTGGGCTGATGCTTGGTGTATATGTTTATAATTATCTCTTCCTATTGAATTGTTTCTGTAACCATATGCAGTGACTTTCTTTGCCTCTTTTGATAAGTTTTGGCTTGAAGCTCAATTTATCTCATAATAAGGTATCTATTTCTGCTTTTATCAGATTGCCATTGCATGGAATATTGTTTTCCATCCTTTGATTTTGATTTTTAGTCTGTGAATTTCTTTTTGGATTAAATATGTTTATTCTATACAGCTAATCACTGGGTTTTATTTCTTGATCTGTTGTGTCAATATGTGTCCTTTGATTAGAGAATTCAGACCATTCATATTGGGAGTTATTACTGAAAAGTATTGACTTACTCTTGTCATTGAATTACTTTTCAGTTGCTGCTTTTCTTTCTTTCTGGTTTTTTTTTCCTTTCTGCTTGACTGCTCACCCTGCCTGATGTACCCATTCTATCAGATATTTTGGCATTGTTGGTTTCATTGTCTCTTTATAGGATATCCTTGAAATTCTTGTACAGTGCTGTTTTGGTGGTCATGAATTTTTTAGGTGTTGTTTATTATAAATATATATTTTCTCTCTGTCAATTTTCAAAGATAGCTTTGCAGGATATAGCAGCCTAGGTTGGAAATTGTTTTCTTTAGGGCTTGAAACTCTTCACTTCAGGTTCACCTGGCTTTTAAGGTTTGTGTTGAGAAGTCTGCTGCAATTCTAAAGAGTTTACCGTTTTAAGTAATTTGTTGCTTTTCTGTAACTACTTTTTAGATTCTGTCCCTACATTGGACTTCTGGGATTTTGACTGATATATTGTGGAGAAGTTCTTTTTTTGCTTGCAGCTACTTGGGGCTGTATATGCCTTATTTATCTGTATGTTTAATTCTTTCCCTATATTTGGAAAGTTTCTTGCTATTATGTCTGTAAAAAAGGGTTTTAGCCCATTTGTGATGTCTTCTGACTTTTCACTAATTCCAATTAATCTTAGATTAGTCTTCTTTGTGTCATGTAGCAGCTGTTGGATCAGTTATTTATGCTCTCATTACATTGAAGTTATTTCTAAATAATTGGTCTCTGACAGCAGCCCTATCTTCTAGTTCCTACACTGTGTTCTCACATTGGTCACTTCTGCTTCTCATTGTTTCAATAGAATTTCTATTCTTCTGAATTTTATTTAGTACCTTTCCATGGTTTCTATTTTTATTTTTCCCTAAACTACTCATTGGTGCTTTGTATTATTTTGTTTAGCTCAGATAGCTTTTTATTATCTCCTCTAAATTCACTGATCCTTCTGCTTAATAAGTCCATTGCATTTAATTACATCTTCTTTTAGCTAACCTAGGACCTCTTTGATATGGTTTTTTAATAAACTTCTTTGTTATTCTTTTGAATAATTTGGCAGTGTGAGTTTTGATTTTCTTCCCCTCAGTGCCTCATGGATTAGCTTTGAGGGAGTTGAAGAGTTTTGGGAGACATTTTCTTGCTTTGTCTTCTATTGTTTTCTATGTTTCTATTTTTTTCTTTTGTTTGTTTTGTTGTTTTGCTCAGGTTTTTGGGTGGTTATAGTAGAAAGACTCTGTTTTTAATGTGGAGACTGCTCTTTAGTTAGCATCTGGTTTTCAGTGATGCACCCTTGGTGTGGCTAACTGTAAGCTTTTGCCTCTGTCACAATATCCAACCATCTCAGATAATCTGGGAGGGGATGATGCAGTGTAATTGCCCAGCAGACAGTTCTCTAGGAATGGACCACAGTATTGTTAAGAACACAAATGTAATCTAGATATTGGCACCCAGAGAACAATGAGGTTGTTAATAACAACAATGATGTCACCCTGGAAATACCAAAAAATTCGTCAACATTAGCAGCATCTAAGATAAACTGGATGTAAGAACCAATGATGTATCACCTTAACCATAGAAATGAAGTACATAATTATAGTATACACATTAAGATAAACCAAATATTGACATACAGTAAATAATTGCTAAATGTGACAAGTATACCTCTACTAGCAATAGAAAAGAATTCAACAGTAAAAACACAGAATTAACTATCTAATGATTAATAGAGCTTACTAGTTACACTATTAAAGATAGAGGGGGTGGGGAATAGGAGAAGTAAAGAAGAAAAGTTTGAAAAATTAAGCAATGTGCCAGGCATGGTGGCATGTGCCTGTAATCCCAGTACTTGGGAGGCTGAGGCAGGAGGATTGATTTGTTGGAGGCCAGCCTGTGCTACATAGTGAGACTCTGTCTCAAAAAAACAAAACAAAACACCCTCTCCAAAATAAGCAATGTAAGATGAAAAAGAGGAGAGAAAAGTGAAGTAAAGGATTCTGTTAAACAGTAAAAAGAACTTAATAGAATTTGAAGAAAACTGAAGAGAAAATGAAGAAAAAAGAAATAGAAAACAAAAAGAGTAAAGAAAGAGAAAATTATAAAAGGAAAGAGGGGAAAAAAGGAAAATAAAAAATCCCACACCCTTTTCTCGACTGTCTCCCGTGGCTGTCTCTTTGCCATTTACTGTGGGAGGTACCCTGGGAACCCTGAAGTTGTTTCTTAGTTGTTCTGAGACTCAGTCTTAAATAACAAACCCTTTCCCAAAATGGTGCCCACTCATGGGCAATATGGTAGGTGCTGCACTGGATTCCTTCTCCAATTGTTGCCTGCAGGATAATAGGAGTCACTTTTGGTGTAAAACCCAATGCTGATTCTATAGTTTACAATAGCTGTGGGGTTTTCATGAGCTAGCTCTGCTGGTCCAGTCTGTTGTTTCTCGCTGGAGCTCCTCACCCTTGGAGCTTATCTTGTATCTGCAGAGACAGATTCCTTTCCTGGTAGCCAGTGTAAGCTTCCAGACTACTTCATTCTTTTCTCTGCATTGTGGTCCATTTATCCAAATTCTCTGTAGCTTCTATTTTTTCTGTTGGCTATCTCCTGATTCCTGGAGATCTACTTTTTTCTCTACAGGTTTTTATTGTTCAGTTTCTGGATTCCAGTTCCTGGAGAGACAGTATTTCACTGCTCGTTGATACTTGATGATTTTGATTCTCATTCTCTGCTATTTGTTTTAATCAAAATAACTGCTTCATTTACTAGATGCTTGTCTACTACCCTTCTAAAAGCTATAGTAGTTAAAGAAGTTGAGGGAGACCATGTGTGTCTGAAGCACATCATCCCACCCAACCTCATACCAGCAGAGTTACCAAAACCGGGATGATACCACTCAGTTTTATGCCTGCTAGCCACACTCATTAGATGATTCTAAACATTGCCCAGGGAAAGCTGAAAGTGGGAGCACAAACCTGTAAGTTGCAGAGTCCCTTCTGCAGAAAGGACGACAGGCAGCCAGGAGAGAAGAACCAGGATCCATGGTCCTCCTTCTACTTTTCACAGCCTGGAAGGTAGCTTTCCTCCTCAACTGTGACCCTTCCACCAAACTCCCAAAGAATGGATGTCTGTCTCCCTAGGGTTCTCATTAGACCAAACTCTGCCAGCTGAAAAGTGGGTCTCAGACTTGTGATGAACTTTCTCCCAAATCGTGTTTTATTCTTTTGAATCTAACAAAGTTTAGCAGCACTAGGGCCAACCATCTGACACATTACTTCTCTTAACCTTTACTGCTCTATGAAGAAGAGCTTGTGGCCTTCATTTCACAGCTGAATCAACTGGGACTGTAAAGAAATAGTCACAGAAGGTCACAGAGCTAGTAAGTGGGTAAAAGGCTAATGGTGAGGAGACCATGTGTTCTTTCCTGTCAGTCTCTTCTGAGCTTTCCACAAGGCCCATCATTGTAGATGATCACAGGAGCCCACTCTGGAATCCAGTGCCATCAGCCTGCTGTAGCTCTTCTGTCCCCCTGGATCTTGAGGTCAAGATAATCATCTTGGACCAGCTGCCAAGGACTGCTACCTTACACAGATCTCCAACCCCTGGGCTTCAGTGAGCCCCTCAAGGAGGACCATAAGGGGATACTTATTGACTAAGGTCAAATAACCTTAGATAACATGTTTTTTCTTAAAATGGAAATTGAAAGTTTTCTAAGTATGAAACAGAATCATTTCATAGCTTTCTAAAAGAGAGATTATATTAATGTAGATTATTTTCAAGCTAGCCAATAAACACTAGATGAAAGAGGATGTCTACACCTCCAGTGAGACTGGATTGTTCACAGGTGAGAGATGTGAGGAGAACTTTACACCAGGCCTCCTGGCCAAGGCTCCTCCATTGCTCCTTGAAGGTAATTTGTGCTGGTTTCCTGGACAGCAATGTTCAGACCAGAGCAAGCACAGTAGAGGAAAATGACTGACTTCTGGGAAGTGAAAAAGATTAGATAAGACCCATATAGTATTCTTACATCTTTGTAAATTGTGTTTTAATCATGTAACTAGTAGATACTGAACAGAAATGTATCACAAATTTCAATACTTTTCTTAAGATATGAATGAACAAATACTATTTCCTTCTGTTTTCTGGAGTTTAAATTTTTCTGTCCCTAAAATGTCTTTTAGAATAAAAAAAAAATTACTCGAATTGTTTTTAGTAATTCAAACTCTTCTTCTTGTGGGAATTTTACTAAATGAATTATGAAAAATCCATTAGTACATCAGACTAGCACATAGATTTCATTCAGTAAGACAAAACTTGTAGTTTTCTGATATTAGACTTTCTTTCTCTAGTAGGGTATGAAAGACTGTACTGTAATGCTTACGTTATGACACTGGGCAAGATATTTAACTGTATACAAATTCAATTTCCTTTTCTTTAAGGAACTTATCACTGTGTTGGCAATGATCTTGGCATTGGCATTTACCATATCATTTACTTCATGTAATAATCACTATCTATGGTAGATATTATTAATATCAACATAAAAGAATGAAGAAACCAAGTGTAAAAATTATAAAGTTATCTACCCAACAATATTCAGTTAATGAGTGATAGGTCTAAAACTCCATCTCCAGTTTATAGTATCAAGAACTTTGTTGTACAACCTCCCTCAATAAAAATGGTATCAACTTGAAGAACTCCAATAAAAAATGAGAACACTTATCCAAATGATCTAGGAGAATTACTCCTGTGTCAGGCACTCAGTCAAATCCACTTGATGTATAAAATATTACAGGATTGAGAAACACAATCTGAAATTATAGTGTAGTTTATCTACAAGATAAGGCACACAATATTCTCCGAGGTGTACATTACAATTATACAGCAAATTTCATGTATTATCATAGATACATGTGGTCTATCATTTTTCTTACTATTAATGAAAACAGTTCATTCTGAATATATAGTGGAGATTGGAATTGCAGTAGAACATGGAAAGAGTTTAGCGTGTTCCCATGGAACATGTTTCATGTTCCAGTAAGTCTTGCTCTTCCTTCTCAAGATATTTCTGTAATAGACCAAAAGGGAGAAAATTAAACAGAAATTCACTTAGCAGATTACCGCCCCCCGCAACTCGTACAACAATACCAACCTTTATTTCCAAGGAATACTTTGTGTATTTCCAAGGAATACTTATGTCTTTTATTTTTCATTTCAAAGTCAGTTACCTTCACATCTGGCAGAGCAATAGATCAACAACCAGCCATACTCCTAAATCCTTACTCCTGAATCCTGTCTTGTGCCATTACTGCTCTGGTAAATTCACTGACCTTTGTTCAGCAATGGCATCTCCTATCACATTTAGGCTTAGCCACAATTTAACTCATGACCTCTAGAGGGAAGCAAGATCAGCCTGAATGTCGAAAAATATTTTAGCAGGACAGCAGGGGGCAGCATTTCAGCCAAGACTTGCTGAAATTCTGGACACAGAATATGCTGCAGCCTGATTCTCAAGGAAAGAAAATAAATTTAGGCACAGGTTTCATAAGATGTTGATATGTAAAGACATAAAGAACAGAGGCAAACCACACAAATATTGGGGGAAAGTATTACAGGCAGAGAGGGCAAATTGAGAGCAAAGGTCCTAATATAATTATGCTGTGCTTCAGGGATATCTTCTCCAGCCCCTTATACTTCCCAGCACACTGCTATAGGACAGACTTAAGGGATTAGTATCATATTACTGAAGTGGTTTTCACTGATAACTGCTTAGTTGATTTTAATCTGTTGATCAATAGGCAATTTGTACTTAGGTTTGGCATCTTTTTCTCTTCCTTTTGGGATCCAGCTTAACCCAGTAGTGTCACCATCCCTGGGATGTCAATCACTTGCTCCCTGTCCATTTTTTTTCCATAGACAAAACTCTGATCCCTAGAAACTTCTCAAATGTTGCACCCTGGCCAACAATAAAGACAGAGATGCTCTTCAAAATTATAAAAAGTTATGTCTCACTTTCCAAGCATTAAAAATAGGAACAATAAAATCTGTATTATAAAAACTTGATATTTAAATTAAATAATGATTCTGAAAAACTGTGTAACACTGTGTCTCATATGTAGCAAGCTCAATATCAACTTTCATTTTCTTGGTAAAAGTTTTCCTTCAGTGTTTAGGTCTGTGGCTCATTCCTGGGTTTTCTTCTCTCCACAACTTTTAGAAGAGGGAGCTTTTAGAAAACTTAGTTATCCATTTTCCTGGAGGTGACCATTAATTTTTCCTATCCTTTTGTGATCATTTCTTCTTGAGTGCATTATCTCACTCATGGTGCTAAAAAAAATACAGATGGAACATGTACATGGTGTTTCTAATTTCATTTCCCTAAGGTGTAACAATATTAAGTCTTTTTTTCTATGCTCATTTGCTATTCTCATATATCAGGAGCAGCTAAGTTTTCATCATTTTGACTGATGGTTTCTTATTGATTTTGTGAATGTTTGCTATATTCTGCATTTGAGTCTTTTTTCAGAAATAATGCTCTGCACAGTCATATGTCTTTATGCATGGCTGTACCCCCAGCTACTTGGGAAACTGAGGCAGGAGGATTCCTTGACCTCAGGAACTTTAGGACATCTTGAATAATACAGTGAAGCTACATAGCTTAAAATGATAATAATGAAGAAAAGAAACACATATTACAAATATAGTTTTCCAGTCTCTGAATGGGTTTGCCATGTCAGAGAGAGGGAGGGAGGGATGGAGGGAGAGAGAGAGAGAGAGAGAGAGAGAGAGAGAGAGAGAGAGAGAGAGAGAGGAGAATATGTATGTGTGTCTTTCCTTTTTTATGAGAAAGAGTCTGGATAAATTTCCTATGCTGACTTTGAAGTTGCAATTCTTCAGCCTCAATTTCCAAGTGCTGAAAATTTGAGAGTAGCTGAAACTATAGGCATGCATCAATGTTCATGGCTTATGTGAGAGTTTTTCATAAGTCCAATTTAACATATATTTCATGTTCATAGAAAGATAATTTAAGAGTTTATTTTTTGTCACACACTTTACAAATGCTTTTTTCCTTGTGGATCCCTATTGCTCCTCATGAGAAGTCAGGCATAATCCTTAATGTTGTTTCTCAGAACACAGTGCATGAATTTTCTCTGGATGTTGCAAAAATTTTATTGTTGTTTTTCTTCACTTACAATACTCAAATATGAACTTAACTTTCAGTAGCCTCCTTGTAACTTTCCTGGAAAAAAGTGTGGAGGGCTGACAGAGTTACTTATTCAGACTCATGTTATTCTATACAGCATTGTTCCTGACTGAGGAACTTGTTTTATAAAATGTCAGATACATCAATTAGTTGGGTGTTTGTTATGAGCAAAGAGATGATGGAACAGTTATTTACAAAAACCAGCTACAATTTTGGAGACCATTTGTGCAAACAAGAACACTAATAGTCATGGAATTTGCATTTCATTTTAATATGAATAAGTTTATGTATATAGTAACAATGGTTTATTCTCGCTTTTATCTGCATGTCATAGCATAAGATGTGCTAAGGAGAGAGAATCTTGTATTTCATTGTATCTTAGTACTCTACTTAAACTACAGGATATCAATGAGAGAGTGTACCTCACCTAGAAAAGGGATGACCACCACCCCTGGATGCCTTAAAAAAACTGCATGCTCTTTGGGGGACTGGGTTTTCATCTTTTTGATAGAGTGGGAAATAGTTGTGTCACATTAGTAGGAAGTATGATTGTTCTATTGTTTCTTTTTAACTTTTAAGTGTTGTTAAAGGAGGTGGATATGTCAAGTTTGGGAAGGGGGCACTGGGGTAGCTTTGTACTGTCTCAACTCTGAGAATATATTTCCCAGAATTTGATTTCCTGTGTTGTTCTGCCACAAAAGAAAAGGTACAAGAATTGGGAAGTCAGTGTGACAGAGAAGCCACTTTTTATATGCTTTGCACACTCAGATTTCCAGGCCCTGGGACACTGCCCACATATTTTGGCTCACCTGCCAGCTAATATTCCTGCTGACACAGCTCCTCCTCCCACCACATCTCCTAATTCAGCATCTCTCTCTCTCTCTTTTTTTTCTTTTTTTGGTACCAGGGATTGAACTCGGGACCTTGCGCTTGTGAGGCAGGCGGCGAAACCACTAAATTAAATCCCTGTCCAATTCAGCTTTTCTTTGGCTTGGGCCAAGTGTGTATGTAGCATGTTGGCAAATGACATTGCTTCTTTTGAAGGTCATCTACCAACTAATATAGACGGAGTTGTAGGACAGACATGTTTTAGTTTGTTCTTATAGGTTCCATTTGTTCTCATGGGTCCCACTATGTCTTCACAAGTCACAGTTCATCCACATGCTTGTCCTCACCCAGCTTCCCTTGCCAGATCTTTGTCTAGTGGAATTTCCACCAATACAGGCTCAATATCAGATGGAAAGACAATGGCTTTGCAGAGACTCCTCCACAAGCTCCAACACGTTCCTGAGGTCTAATCCTTATAATTGTTCTCTTATTCTACATCAGCCTTGGTGGTTCTCCTTCTTTGATTGTACCTAACCAACACCAAGCCTAAGTGAAAATGGCTAAGCAGAAGACATTCACATCTATTCGAAATAACTATACTTAGAACTGGGCTGTGAGCACCTTCAAGTGAAAGTGACACATTAATTATTACGGGGCAATTTTAAATCAGAGGACTTTCATACACATTTTGTATGATCTACTTTAGGATCAAAAATTCAAGAAGAAACACTGATACACTGTACTAATTACTGTTATTCTCTTATTTGTGTTTGAATATAAATAAATTAATGAAATTCTGTTTTATTTTTCATAAAATAAAAAATAACAGATGGGCTATTCACCTCAACATGGAGAAAAAAAAAAGAGAAGACATTGCACCAGTTTCCAAATGAGACAGAAGCAGGTCTTACTTGGAATTTAATCTTCTGATCCAGACCACAGATGAGGCAACTGCAGTGCTCTCTTCTCATGTAGGATCTGCAGGTGTGAATCTCAGCTGGGCTCCTGGAGCAGGGCCCATCTCTTATGAAGCTCCTCAGTTTTTGTTCAGCTCTTACTAACATTTCAAACACTGTGTTCCCTAAAAGCACAGAAGTACTTCGCTGTATCTCCCATCTCTAAGTCTGAGATGGTGAGGCTGATGGCCTTAGCTACTTTCTGGAAGTTGAGAGAACAGCGACCACTCTTTGCACTCAGATCAGAAGAATGCTGACGAATAAGGAAAATCATGTCTCCCTTGGGAAGTTGCTTATACCAAAAAATATAGTACGCACTGAAAGTTGTCTCATAGGAACAATCCATGGTGACTGCTTCCCTCTCTGGCCTTGATATGGCTGACTGAACTTGAGTCACTTTCTGGGCCACACTGGATCCTGTAGAAACAATCAGAAAAGAGGGCTGATCCTCTCATGTAGTGAATAAAATATCATAAGAATTAGGCTAATTTAGGATCTTAAGTTAAACCATACTAAATTCAGAGTTGGTTTCTTTTCTCCCATCCCTCTTTCCTGTGGCCCAGGTAAAGCAGCATAGTCCAGTGTGCTGTCCTTTTATCCTTTACATTCTTGGCTGTGTTTGGACCACCCATACCAGAGTAGATGAAGGTCACCGACACCCACAGAAGGCTGGGGAGCAGCATGTGGTCTGTATTTCTCTGCAGTGTGTTCTTCTCTGAATGCCTGGCCATGTAGATAAGGACATGCTGGGTTTTTATGCTGCCACCCTAAACAGGAAATGAGCTTCCTTGAGTGCATAGACCACAAAGCCTATGTACAGATGAGAAAAAGTGTGGCTCATGCAAAACTGTTCCTCTGTTTACTTGTCTACCACAGATCGTTGGCCTAACAAGGAAGCCTGAGGATGGCAGTTGGTATTAAGCTTTGGAGCTCTGGGGAGCTGCACATTGAGTTATTTGAGACACATTAATGTTAATCCGTAGAATATTTCAGTAAAATTGATTATGACACACTGACTTGCCCTCCGATCTACTTCTTGGTCACTATTTAACAAGTATTTACTCTTTTCCACATAATATTTTGACTTTCTCTGTTAAAGGTAAACATGCAATACAATTACTGCATTTCTACCTTCTTAGTTCTAAGACATATTTATAATTCATAATTCATAAAACTGTTCTAAATCAAATGATAAAAGTCAATTCTCATGTCTTTCCAAAGGTATTATGTTTTTGTGAAAATTTAACAAGGGTAAAAGTTACCCTTCCAAAACGTGACATTGAGTTTTACTTACTAGATTTAGAGAGAATGAGAATATTCAATCCTTTTGCCTTCACATAAAGAATTACTCTATGGCATTGGTCCTAAATTTTGAGATTCACTTGTTAAATTCTGTATTTTTATTTATTTGAATGCTGAAAGCACTTAAGGGGATATGATCACCACAGAAACTGGTGGCTGAGATTTTGTGTGCTGCTATGTGATTGTACAGAATGTAGCTATTAATTTTACATGACAATTGCTTCACTTTATGAATTAATATGTAACCAAGAGAAATATAGACACCTAGAAAAAACATACAAAGTCTCTGCCAAAGTTCTGATTCTTGGTACAATTTTAAATAACATCAGTGAGTGGTATTGGGAAGAGCTTCCAAGTATTTGAGATCTCCTTGCTGTCCTATTTCACCCCTGTGTGCTGGCTTGGAATTATTTACACCTAAGCACATGGAGGTCACAGATGCCCAGAGTGTCCTGAGGAGCCACAGGGTGACAGAGTTTTCCTCCTGTTCAAAAGGCTGCCCTGTGCTTCTGACACATCACATGCAGGATCCCTCATCAGCAGGTAGCAGCTGCCTGTGAAATGTGATTTTTTTGTGATGGTAAATTTAAAGTCTCTGTGGTACCTAGGTTAAGAAATGTGTTCCTTCCTAAACATTGTTTTGTCCTTCCTAATGATTTAAGCAACAAATGATACTAACTAGTAAAGGGCAAACCTTAATATTTAAGAAAACTTTCATAAGAGATAAATCACTAAAAATTTCCAAGTTTAGTAAGTTAATCTGTTATAAGATTTGATTGGCATATCTGAAGTCAAACATGAATTTGTGCTGTGTTCACAAACACTCAAGGGTTTTTTTGTTTGTTTGTTTTATTATTTTTAAAATATATATATTATTGGTACATTTTAGGTATAAAATACATTTACATTTATTATTGGGTGTTTGTACCAGAACATGATGCATCTTAGTTTTTATTTTTACTCCCATTACCTGTGCACCCTTCACTCCCTCCACCCTTTCCTATCTACACAGAGTTTGATTCCATTTTTTTCTCATAATTTTTTTCTTTCCCTTCTTCCCTTTCCCCTTTCCCTTCCACCATCCCCAAACCCTTGGACCTTTTCTTATTTCAAATTATCAATTATTCATTTTAATCATTTTCATCCTTATTTACACTTTCAATTTCTCACACTAGAGAAACTATTCGGTATTTACACATGTGTGTCCTATTTATTTCACTTAAGAGTATGGCCTCAATATGCATCCATTTAGCTATAAATGTCTCTAGTTTTGACTGCCTCCAATCTCATCCTAATGTGAAACACACTGACCAATCTGTGGTTTCCCCAACAGAGATAAACCAGAAATGCACCTCTTTTTTCTTCCCCACTCACCTCCAAACGTGGCAAGAGAAAACTTCACAATGCCTGAGCAACTGCTCAGAAAGTTGAGATCAAAACAGGCTTCCACGTTCAGACATTTCTCCAGCTGTGTATGACAGTGTCAATGGCAGCAGCAAAGTCATATTATTTATAATGTGACTATGCTTAATTTTATTAATTTTATTAGATGAGTAGAGAGACTTATGGTCCTCTAAATTCCAGTATTCAGGTGTATTGCTACCATGAGTCTCCTTCCACTGTTTGGAGCAATTCTGTGGTTCCTGTCATAGTTTTCAGGAAGACAAAACTGCTCCCAAAATGCTGTTTCATCAGTAAAAAGTCAACATTGTTGATAGTGACTCAGCACATCTCCATAAGCACTGTTCAGCTGTAATGATGAATGGCCTCATTGTACTGCAGTTTGGAACACAATCTCCACCTGGCACTGAGGGCAGGTGGGCAATATAAGATGGAGTTACTCTGGCTGTAATTCAGAGGATGATTCCCACTATGTGTGTGGAGACCATGGATGCCCCCAGAAGCCTAGGGAGCAGCACAGTGGCAGGGTTTCCCTCCCATTGATATGGCGGTTCTGTGATGTCCAAGGGTGTCTCAGCAGCAGGGAGCAGGTACCTCTGAAATCTGGTTATGTGGGTCAAGTCCAATTATACTTTTTTGCTGAGGTCATGGATTCTGTCTGATCCTAAATATTGTTTTTGTCCGTACTTGTGATTTGAGAAATGATGATATCTAATAAAGTATTAATCTTAATATTTTATGAGTATTCAAATGAGATTTACTATTGAAAATTTTCAAGTTTAGTAAATTAATTTATGATTAGATCTGAGGGGTTTATCTGAAGCCAAATATTACAAATTCTTCCTGTGATTGCAAATGCTCATTTAAATTTTTATTTCTCTCTTGCCTCCATTCTGATCCTAAAATTAAATATGGTGACTAATCTTTGGCTTTGGTATGGAGACAAACCACAAGTCCTCACCACTCTTCTTCCCCATGCACTGAAAATTCTGGCAATTAGAAACTCAGCCAAGGCAAAGCATCTTCTCAGACAAATGAGATCAGAACAAGCTTCCACATTCTGACATCTCTCCAGTTGTGCATTGGAGTAGCAATGCAAGCAGCAAAGTCATTTTGTTGATAATGTGACTTTGTGCTTCAGTTTTCTAGTAGTCCTGGGAAGGGAGTCCCGCCCCTCTAAATCCCAATAGTCAATCATGTTGCTGTAATGAGTGTGTATGCATTGTTTGGAGCAATTCTATGATTCTTGTTATAGTTTTCAGGAAGACAAAATCTCTCCCTAAATGTTGTTTCATCCATGAACATATCTTAAACTCTTGGTAGTATAAACATAGTACAAAACAAAAATATTTCCTCCTTTGGATATTGAATGAATATTCCTTCCTTTCCCTTGCTGAAAATTCATCTGGTGAAGGAGTTTATGTTAAACTCCCAAATTCCCAAAATTTATTTTTATTTCATGGCCCATAAAGTAACGCAAATGGTAATAACTGAATTATTCTATGACAATATCGCTTTGCTTTCAAAGTGTTCCTGGTTCTTTTGAATAGTTTCCAAACTCACATTCCATGTGAGGCAACAGAATCACTACTGCAGCCCCAGGTCTTCCCAATTCTGCCTTCTAAGTTCTTGGTAATGGCTTGTGTTCTGCTGGTAACATCCAACCTGAGCATTGTATTCTATTTTACTCTTGTAATCTTCACTACAATGAAAAGTACTCTATAAATACTATTCCATATTTCTGATCTAACTTTTAAACTACTTGAAAAGGAAGTAAAGCGCTTTAAATTTCAGAGAAAGTTCATATACTGACCTCTGATGGCACATCTCCTAATGCTAAGAGCAAATTGATTTGATTTTCTTTTTTTGCTTTCTCTTTTTGTGTCTCTTTTCATGCATTTTATACTAAGAAAGAGATTTTTAGATGTATTTCATGCTGAATGGCTGCTACTTTGGTGTGGGGTGTGTGTGTGTGTGTGTGTGTGTGTGTGTGTGTGTGTGTGAATGCCTGTTCCTTTTTGTTGTTTTGTTTGTTTTTGTGACTGGGCTTACTATTTTATCTGGTCTGGCCTGGAACTCATGGGCTTAAGTGATTCTCCTACCTCAGAGTCCTGAGTACTCTACCAAATGCAAATGAAATTTTTGAATTCATAAACAAATTAAAATTTTTTTCTCCTGGAATCTTTGTCAACATTGATGTGGTATACAGGAATTATGCCTTTCAAGGTGGGAAGTCCTGTAATAAGGATTCCATTCTGGGGACTGGGGGAGGTCACAAAACTGTTGTGGCTTCTACTCATTTAAACAGTAATTTTTAAGTATATTACATACTTATCACATAAAAAACAGAGAAATTATATAGCAGACATCTTTGCACCCAGGATGCAGTAATAGGAGTTTGATTTTGCAATGTTTTTTTTCAGGCTCCTCTCCCTCCACTTCTCCTTTTCTCAAGCATTGCAGACACAGCTAAAGTAGTCACCCCTGTTCTTCTCCTCTTTCCAAAGGAATAATTGCTACTGGGAAGATTCCATACTGATCTTTTCAGACTTTGTCCTAATAGATATGGACCATAAAACAATATATTTTATGTATATTTTGGGATGCGATATGTATCATTCCAAGATTCTCTTTTTATATTGAATATTACATTTTTAAAGAAAATACAGTACATGTAGAATAACTTATTTGCTTGAAAAAGCTACACTTTTTTATTTTTAATTTTTAAAAAATTTTATTGGTACAGTTTAGATTTACATAATGATTACATTCATCACAGGGAATTTGTACCTTTACATGATGTATCTTAATTAATTTTTTTCCTATTCCTCTTCAACTTTGCTTCCCCTTCCTTATTTACAAAAGCCCTGTTTCCGTTTTTTCCTTCTTTTCACATTTTTTCTTTTTTCTTTTCCCTTCCTTCCTTTACCCCTCCCCCCTCTAGTTCCCCCCTCCTGTTGAATGATTTTTAAAAATTATTTTGCATTGTCTATTATACCTTTTGGTTCCTATTTACATTTTCAGTTTCTTACACAAGAGATTTTATTGTATGAATAAACTACATTTTTTCTATCCACTGCTGATTATTTTTAAATAATGCTGTATATTTGAAAACGCCTCCCTGTTCACATACATGAATATTTTTCTTTGTTTTTCAAACAGGATCTGGTGAGTTTCAGGCTGGCCTTGAACTCACTATATAGCCCAGGCTGGCCTTGAATTCACAGCAATCCTCCTGCTTCAGCCTCCCGAGTGCTAATATTACAGGTGGGCACCACCTCATCTAGCTTGGAATTTTTAAATGTACATATCAGGAATTTACATGGCTGAAATTTTAGTTTTATCTTTTTAACCATTTCAGGTAAACTTTTCCTAAGTGGTTATATAAATTGTTCACTGTGTGCTTATTTTTAGCCATTTTGGAAAGCATGGCAACCTCATATCCCTATATTACTGTCAATATGTAATGTTATCAGAATTTTATTCTAGCTGATAAAAATAATAGCAATTTCTTTTACCTTAATTTTCTATGATAAATGTTAAACTTGATGTTTTACATGTTCAGTGATCAGTTTTCTTACCTCTTTGAAATGGCTTTCGATTCATATCTGTTTTTATTTTGGATATTTTTTCTTTTTAATTTATAGCATTTTCTTCTCTAATCTCAATTCCTAATATTTTCTTTACTATTTTCTTTAACTTATAAGGTGTCCTGATCTAAATTTTGCAACAGGGAACACATAGTAGTTTAAAAAACTATTTTATCACAAAGTCTTTAGGTATTTTTACTTAAAATTAGCAAGTAAACTTAATGATTATAAGTCTATTTAGTTTTTCTATTTTATATTGGGTTGTTTTAGACAATATTTTTTTAAAATCTTTCCTTTCTTACCATCTCTAAAATTTATTGAAAATTGCACATAATTTTACCTTAATATTTTAATTGCTATTTTGGATATAGTTACTTTTCAGTGTTTCATATTACTGTTTTTATTAGTTTCTTATTTTGCTGAAATAAATTACACAAATGGTATCACAAACCAACAAATGATTCTCTTAGAATTCTGGAGATCACAAGTCCAAACATCAGTTTCACTAGTGTACAATCAGTCAGTCTACTTCCTTTTGGTGTCTGTGGGGAATAATCAGCTTTCTTGTCCTACTAGCTTTTAGAGGCTTTCTTCATTTCCACATCTTACCACAGCTTTGTTCTGATTTACTGTATTGGTCTAATACTTTGATCCACCAGGATGATTCAGGATAAACTCTAAATCTCTAGAGCTTTATGTTAATCTGATCTGCAGATTCCCTTTACTCATGAGCTATTCTGTTAAATTTTGTCCCACAAATTCATATGTTGAATTTCTAGAACATTTGACCACGATCTTATTTGGAAATATAGTTGTCAAAGGTGCAAATAGTTAAAGGTTTGTTGGAGTAGGCTCAGTTCCTACTCCAATAAGGCTGGGCTTGTAAAAAGAATGTAATGTGAAGAGGCAGGGACACACACAGAAGGGTGACACTCGAAGGTGACACAGAGAGGATGTGACCATCTACAAGCATAAGGCTACCAGAGATAGGAGAGAGTTCAGAAGAGATCCTCCTTAGAGCATTTAGAGTGGACACGGACCTACCAACAGCTTAATTTCAATGAGTGGCCTCCAGGACTAAGATGCAGTAAATTTCTGATATTATTAGCCACCCAGTCTGTGGTACTTTGCTGTGGAAGCCTTAGAAAATGATTATACTGTGTAAGATAATTCCAATATGGAAAGCTTTAGTGATAGTCATTTAGCTTAACACATTGTTTAACTATTGTCTATTTTTTTCATTATCAACATTATAAAGTACATATATTTTATTTTTTCAAAATTGTTCATTATAGCATTAATCATTTTATTGCTTTAGTTTTGTTTCCTATTTGATTTATTTCTGCATTTTATTTTTTTAGTACAAATTATCCATGAAAATAAATGGTAACAAGAGTGTATTTAAAGGAAATTTGAAAATGGCAAAAATCCCTATAAGCTACACCCAAATCAAGAAACAGAAAATTTCCTCCCTTCACTCCAATAAAATCCCTTGTGCCCCACCCATAAAACTTCCAACCCACAATGTAATCATGGTTGTGCTTTGTTTCACGGTGGATTGGCTTGCTTATTTTAGAATTTCATATAAATGGAATCAGTTTGGATCATTTTAGGTCTGGCTACTGTGTTACATATAATATACAGGAGATTTGTTTCCTTTGTTGTCAGTATTAGTGGTTCGGTTCATTTTGTAGCTGATTAATATTCTATTGAATTTTATAGCATAATTGATTTACTGTCTGTGGACATTTTCTCTACTTTATTGCTATTATAAATGAAGGTGCTAAGAGTATTCTCATACAGATCTTTTCGTGAACTTATGTTTTCAGCTCTTTTGGGTAAATGAGTAGAAGTAGAGATGTTGAGTCATTGTAGATTTATGTTTGGTTTTATAAGAATCTGCTGAATTTATTGCCCAATTTAACTTTGACCTAGTGATGCTTAAGAATCTGATTGTTTCCTATGATTATTTTTTATTTTTAAATAATTTTAGAATCACAGAAATTAAAAAATAGTGTAGGTATCTCTGGCATATCTAGTTTTCTCCATCGCTAACAGGTTACATTATCATACTTATGTACCATTGCCAAAATTAATAACTTCATGTTTATATATTATTATACATTATTATACCAACAGTACTCTGAATCATCAAATTTTGGGTATGCTCCTGAGGGTGTGTGTATAATTCCATGAAAATTTGTCACATAGTGGGTAAGTGTAACCACCACTGTAAATGACATGGAAATGTTCCTTCACCCACAAAAGCCTCCCTGCACACACCTTCCCCACCCATAAACCCTCGGAACCACTGACCTTTTAAACATCCCTATAATATTGCCAATTGAAGAATATAACTTAAGTTAAATTGTGCATTATATCATCTTTGATGGTGACTTGTTTCACTCAGCATACTGCTCTTAAACTTCATCAAATTTGTTGTTTGTGCCACACACTGTTCCTTTGCGTTACTTAATAATCATCCATGGCATGGGGACAGCACAGTATATCTATCCATTCACCCAGTGGAGCATAAAGTCTTTTAGATCTATCATGTGTTACTTATATCATCAATTTAACTAATTTTATTGCTTTTTAGTGTAGCATTATGGGAATATACCACAGTTTGTGTTTTATTCACCAGGCGATGAATATTTGGATTGTTTCCAGTCTGGTAATGTGGGGCTATTATGGATAAGATTGCTTAAAGCAAAAGTCCTTGTATAAATAGATGTTTTCATTTTTAATAAACATCTAGGAGTGGAATTTTTGTTCATCAGGTAAGATCATTTTACAAGAAACTGCTAAGAGATTTTTGCACTGGGGTATGAAAATTTGCACTGTACTAGATATGTGTAAAAGTCCCAGTTGCCACACAAATATTTGGGTATTCATGAAAATCTCAAAGCATTTAATTGTTATAGTCTGATCATACATGAAGCTAAGTTGATTTTATTTACTTCAATAACCACCTTACCATACTGCCACACTAGTGAGTTTTACATTTACTTTATTAATTATTTGTGTAAATGAAAACTAGTTCATATCACTGCCAGCCTAAGTCTTGGGCAAGTTTTGCTGGAGCAGCAAGGGTGGGTTTGGGTACAGGCTGCAGGTGCCTTGAGAGTACTGTGTGCCTGCTGCACAGAAGTAGGTGGCTGAATCTCCAGCCTGAGAAGTTCTGATATGCAAGGAGAGCTCTCTGGAACTTTTACTGAAGAAGACTTTGAATCTTCCATCTTCCTTTTCATTCATAACTGAACTTATACCTATCAATAATTCAAGACCTTTACCAGGGAGTTGCCGGTACCATGGGAAGTAGTCAAATGCACTGTTCTCATATGTGCAGTTCAGAATTGAAATCTCTCTTTCCTGGACTGTCAGAGACTGAGGATTTTGTTTCACCTGTTGCTGGTCACTTTTCCCCTTCTGTTGGCTGCTCACCCCTGCTTAGAAAGATAAAAAAAAGTCATTAGGCCCTAAAATTGGATGTCCCTTTTAAAGATTCTACTTGCATGCTTTATTCCCTCAACTTAATGCCATTTCCTGGAGTTTCTCCTCTGTAACTCACATGCTAGGTGAAGACCTAGAATTAGAATCGATGCTCCCAGGATCTTGTCCATTCCTCCGGAAGCCAGGGCTCAGTACAGACTCACATGGTCTTCTGGTCTCCCCAGACTGCTAGAGCTCTGATTAAACTCACACTCACTTTAGTTCTTTCAACAGGCGCCACCCTTTCACAGGTGTATTCACTTAAAGCTATTTCTGTCAAAGGAAGCACTTTCCAATTTTGGCCAAATTTAGTCTTTCAAAATAAAAAGTCCACTCTGGATATATGGATAAGTATCAATTTAAAACTTTTCACTACTAATCTCTTTCTACACTTTCTTTCCAATTTCTAGAATATTAAAACTCATATGTTGTAACAGTTATGTCAGTGGAAATCCCCTTATTTTATAATAATGAAAGAGAAGGAATCCCGTGAAGCCAAAAGATTAGCATGAATAAGGGCATTTCACTTTTATTATAAATCTTAAAGTTTATTGACAACACACAATTGACATAATATCCCATTATAATCTAAGGTCATGGAATATATATTCTTTTTATCTTCTCTGCCCTCAGGGAATTTCAGTTTTATTAGAATCTTTTAGGTGTACTCATATTTCATATGACTTTAAGAAATGATAGAAGGTAATTAAGTTAAAGCCAATTTCTTTGTAGTTTTTATAAACTACATATCAAGTAACTTAAATATCTCAAAGAATATGTCTGATGAAAAAAATTAGAATATCCTGGAAGAATTTGTTCTGGGGAAGCTCTAACCTTCTAATAAGAGAGAAAGGGAACATTTGTCAACTTCAGAAGACATGAGGATTTGGCTGTTCGGAAATACAGAATTTTTGGTAACTCTCATCCAGAGTTTGAATAGACATTGAATATTTTCTTTATTCTCATGGATAAAAAATGAAAATATAAAGAATTAATTTTGCTTTGGAGGTTCACACCATTAGGGCATAGTGGCAAAAATTGATAAATTCTAAAGCAACCCCAAAAGGTATAGTTTCAGTTATAAATTATAAAAGTTAAAAGAACATAATGAAGGCTGTTTTTCTGAAGTGCAGAATGGATTTTGTTGTATGTATATTACATCATCTCAACTCCAATCAATGGAAAATACCATCATAATTCAAGAGGAGAAAATGGTACATGTTCCTCAGTCTATTCAATCCCATTCTATAGCAATATTAAATAGGAAGTTTTTTAATTGCTTAAGGTTTTTATGTGTTTTCTTTTTCATCTGGACATGCATTTGATATAGCATATCTTCCCTTATCTGTGGTTGTCGCTTTCTGAGACCTCAAGTAAATGTCTGAAGCCACAAATAGAATGAAGCTGTAGGACAGGCCCAGGCCCTTTTTAGAGGGTAGAAAATGCTGCCTCTGTGTGGCTATGATCAGCAGTTTTCAAGCAACTTTCTGGCTTGAAGCTGATGGTTTGTGTTGTTGACGCCTGCCTCTGTGTAGGCAACATTGTCCTTCCTAGTCCAAGTTGCCATGCCTACCCAGATTCCCCTATTAGCCCACAAGACCAAACCCCTAGCAACAAGCCCAGTATCCAATCAGTCAAGTATCGACCCTCACGAGGGTGGAGATGAGACCCCTACTCAATAAAACAGGATGGCCACTGCAGACACAGTGGTGTCTCAGCTCTGACTGCCCCTACTCCTTCCCCAGAATGGCTTTGTACAGCTTCTTCTTGCAATACCCACAATAAAATTACTTTCACTTTGCACTGGTCTTCTCTGACTCCTCTTCCTTTGTCTACATCAGAGAAACAGACAGACAGACAGATAGACAAGTCTAGCTTGGGTGAATCTGGGGACCCCTACAGCCCAGACCTACCAGATGTAACAAACCCCTATATTATACTATGTTTTTCCCTATACTTATACGATAATTTTCTCTTTTTTTTCATTTTTTCATCTAAAGGAAGCAATTCATTACTTCTCTTTACAATATCCACATTGCCAGCACCTCTACTTTTGCACGTCGGGGCCTTTATGAAATAAAATAAGGATTATTTAAACGGAAACACTGTGAAAGTTCATTCTGATAATGAGACGGCTACAAAGTAACCAATGACCACATAGTACATAGTATGCCTACCCTATACAAAGTGACAATTCACTTCCCAGGACAAGTAGAGGAGAATGGCAAGAGATTTTACCATGCCACTGAGAACAATATGTAATTTAAAACTTGAGAATTATTTCTGAATTTTCAATTTAATATTTTCAGACCACAACTAGCTGCAATAACCTCAATACCTAGTGAGTGAACCTGAGATAAGGAGGGACTGATGCATATGTACTGAGTATCCACCAAATGGTGCCATGTGGGCAGTATCTGGATCTCACTCATGAAAGATGAGTCCCAATCCACAACCTAGGCCCAGTATTCATAGACAGCAAGATGTAATCTATTGGAGAGCTGAGTGCCTAGAAAAGATGACCAAGGAAAAGAGATGAACTCTGTGTCTGGACCATGTCACTAGAGTCTTGATAGAAAACATGCTTGAAGTATGCTTTAAGCCATGAAAGGATTTCACAGTAAAAAGAATGCAGAAGAAAATCCTAGCTCAGTTAAATCAGCACAGTTGCAGATTCAGCAGTACATGAGTGAGGTCATTTTGTACTTACATCAGAAAAGTTAATGTGGCCCTGACCTTGAGGAATATCCTGTATCTTCAGAGAAGCGTTCCTTTCCAAAGTCTTATTTTTCAATCCTTTGAGCCAAGACATTATTTAAGTAGATGGATAGATACATACATGAATTAACATATGATATAGAGACAAATTGAAGCATAGTAGGAGAGAATAATTTTCTACATTTTAAAGAGATAATCTCTGGCTACTTGAATATTCATGTGAGACTTCAATCTAATCTGAAGCAGCACTGCCTCTTTGTGGCTGAATAAGGAGATTACAATCTCCTGTGAACAATTGCCTGTGACTTCATTTTAATCAGTGCATTTTATTGTATTCATTTCTTCAATTTTGTACTTGTTTGTGTTTGTGATACATAATAAATATATTTATTGTGGGGTGTTTGTACATATACATATCATATCTTGATCCTTTTTACTTCTCCTTGTCCTCCATATCCAGACTAACACCTTTCTTTTTTTTTTTTTTGGTACTGGGGATTGAACTTGGGTCCTTGTGCTTGCACAGCAGGCAGCAAAGCCACTGAGCTAAATCCTCAGCCCACACCTTTCTTTTATTTTCTTCTTTAAATTATTTATAGTTTGGGTTTCTCATGTAAAAGAAACCATGTGATATATAACCTGTAACCGGTTTATTTCACTGAGCATTATGAACTCAAGATGAAACAATTTTCCTACAAATGACTCAAATTGATCCTTTATGGCTGAGTAGTACTCCACTGTGCATATATATAATATTTTCTTTACCCGTTCACCTGATGATGGGCATGTAAACTGCTTCTGTTCAGCAACCCCTGCATCACTGGAGTAAGTAGTGGCTGAATCTTCTTGGACCAATAATTACTTTAGATGAAAGGAGATTTTGCCCTGTTGAGGTCAGCTAGAAACATTTGCTGCCTTCCACAGAAGTGTTTCTCAGTGGGGTCTGGAGGAATTGCTTAGGGTGTTAGATATACCAGGAAAAGGGAGCGCTACCGAAATGTGACATATGGGACTCACTTGCCCTGTGGGCTCTTCAGAAGCACATGCTGGACCTCAGGCTGAGTTACTGCTGACTCCATGTGTTTTCCTTCCTCCCTTATCCAGGTCAGATGAAGGTGAGGCTTTCACACTGAAATGCTCATGCCCTTACATGGTCTCTAAATTAGACAGCCAGAACACTCAATAGTCATCTTTTTTTACTTTCACACACAATGGTTGTGTCGTGGTATCTTACTGTAGTTTTTACTTGCATTTTTCTCATGAATGTGATGTAAAACATGCATCAACAAACTTTTTCCAGAGAGTGTCGAATAATTAACACTGAATTTTGAACTTTGAAGGTCTTCAGTCTTTATTGCAACTCTCATCTCTGCCATGCAGCATGCAAAAAGCCCTTGATAAACAAATGGCACTGCTTTAATTGAACTTTATAAAAATAGTTGAATGGCTGGATTTGGCTCATAGGCCATATTTGTTGAACCTCAAGGAAGAGCATCTTTTCATGTTTATGTATTTTCTTTTATAAAAACTATGCTCTAGTATTTTGTTCATTTTTAAATTCATTATCTTTTATTGAGTTGTAAGAGCTCTTTTACGTATACATATATATATATACCTCCTTTGAACAACATGTGTATTTCAAAGTTTCTCCTACTTATTGGGTTGCTTTTTTATATTATTAAATATGTCCATGACCTCTGTCCAGAAAAGTTCAAAGCATTGCTTATAAAAATCAAAGAAAGTTTAATAAATGGAAACATATGTTAATGAATGAGAAGACTTGATAGCTTTAAAATTCCCAAATTCTTCCATAAATTCAATGAACAGTCAGTCAAAATTCTAATTCTTCATATAAATTGTAGAAATAACTCTATAATTATACGGAAAATAAAAGATGTTAAAATAATCCAAACTTTTTTAAATTAACAAGATTGGAGAATTCGATCTATAAACTTATTGTATAGTACAGTAATCCAAAGAGTTTGATATTCGTGAAAAGAAGAGATATGTTATGGAACTACTATATCAAAGTAGAAAAAGTTATTACAAAAATAGATTCAGATATACATACATGTTCAATTCATTTTTAAGAAATATGCAAAATAATTCAATAAGAGAAAAATAAGTGTTTTCAAGAAATGGTGCTGATCATCTGATGTATCTATCGGCAATGCCTCTGGGGCTTTTTATTACTCTTAATGACCATTCCATTATTCTGTGATTTGAGAGTAATAAATAAAGATTTCTGAGAAATGAGATTTTTTTTGTTTCTTCTGCTTTTTTATTGGTGATACATATTAATGGGTAATTTTGAAATATTTGTACATGCTCATAATAATCATTTTAATCCTTCTTTCACCCATTACCCTCTCTCCCCCAAGTTTCACATTCTGAGGAGTTCCACTACATATTACATTTTCTGCACATATCCATACCCTTTATTACTGGCCTTCCACCCCTCCCTATTTCCTTTCTCTTGTCTAATAAAAAATAAACTCCTGTCTACTTTCTTGTCATTCTTTTAGATTCCACATATTAAAATATTTGACTCTTGTCTCTCTGTATCTAGCTTATTTCGCTCAAAGTGATGGTCTCCAGTCCACCCATTTTCCTGAAAATGACAGAATTTCATTCTTCCTTAGGACTGAATGATGCTCCATTGTGTATATAATACCACATTTTCTTTATTCAGCTGTTGATGGGCACTTATACTGGTTCCATATCTTGATCATTGTGAATTGTGCTGCAATCAACATGGGTATGCACATATTCCTACAGTGTGCTGACTTTAATATACTCAGACCTATATTATGGAGCAGTATTGCTGGATCCAGTGGTAGCTCTATTTTTTTCTTTTTGAGGAACCTCCATACTGATTATGCTGATTTCCATAGTGGCTGTATTAATGTATATTCTCAGCAGGAATCCTGCATCTTCACCAGAATTTATTGCTGTTTGTATTTTTGATGATGTATGTTCTGACTGCAGAGAGATGGAATCATCATATTTTCAATTTATATTTCTTTATTGTCAAAGATGTTGAACATTTTTTTAATGAGTAAGTTTATTTTATTTTTTTTTTCTTAAATTCTTTTATTGGTACATTTTAGGTATATAATACATTTACATTTATCTTTGGGTGCTTGTACCTGTACATGATGTATCTTGGTTCTTATTTTTTCCCCATTACCTGTGCGCCATTCACCCCTAAACCCTTCCCTATTTACATATTTCATTTCCATTTTTTTTCTTTTCTCATAATTTTTCCTTTCCATACTTTCCTTTCCTCTTCCCCTCCTACCACACCTACCCCTTTGGATCTTTTCCAATTTCAAAGTATCATTTATTAGTTATTAATCCTTTTAGTCCTTATTTACACTCTCAGTTTCTCACACTAGAGAAACTATTTGGTATTTACACATGTGTGTCTTATTTATTTCACTTAAGAGTATGGCCTCAATATGCATCCACTTAGCTATAAATGACTCTAGATTCTCGTTCTTTATGGCTGAGTAGTACTCCATTTTATTAAAAAACCCCACATCTTCTTTATCCAGTTTCCAGTTGATGGGCACTTGGGCTGTTTCCAAGCTTTAGCTATTACAAACGGTGCCACAATAAACATGGGTGCACATACATCACTGTGGTATGATTCTTTTAATTCTTTAGGGAAAATACACAGCAGGGAAATAGCTGGGTTAAATGGGACCTCCAGCCCTAGTTCTTTGAGGTATCTCCACACTGATTTCCATAGTGGTTGCACCAGTCTGCACTCCCACCAGCAATGAAGAAGAGTTCCTTTCTCTCCACACCTTCACCAGCATTTGTTATTGGTTGATTTCTTGATAGCAGCCATTCTTTGTGGGGTAAGGTGGAATCTCAGTGTTGTTTTCATCTGCATCTCTCGAATGACCAGTGATGCTGAACAATTTTTCATATGTTTATTTGCTGCTTTTACTTCTTTGTCTGAAAATGTCTGTTCATTTCAGATGCCCATTTTGGAATTGGGTCTTTGAATTTGGGGGGTCTGATTTTTTTCAGTTCTTTATATATTCTAGATAGTAGCCCTTTGTCTGAGTTACAGCTGCTAAAAATTTTTTCCCACATTGTAGGTTGTCTGCTAGCTCTGTTGGTAGTTTCGCTTGCAGTGCAGAAGTTTTTCAATAAGATGAAATCCCAGTTGTTGATTCTTTCTGCTAGTTCCTGTGCTACTGAGGTTTTGTTCATAAAGTCTTTTTCTATGCCAATATCTTCAAGAGTTCTACCTAACTTATCTTCCAGCAAGTTTAGTGTTTCTGTATTAATATTTAGATCTTTAATCCACTTAGATCTCAGTTTAGTGCATGGTGATAGATATGGGTCTAGTTTTAATCTCTGACAGGTTGAAATCCAGTTTTTCCAACACCATTTATTAAATAGGCTATCTTTCCTCCAAAGAGGGTGGTTGGCTCCTTTCTCAAAGATGAAGTGGCTGAGTATGTCTGAAGTTGTTTTTGCATCTTCTAATCTATTCCACTGATCCTCAGGTCTGTTTCTTTGCCAGAACCATGCTGTTTTTATCACAGTAGCTTTGTGGTATAGCTTCAAATTGGGTATTGTGATACCCCCAGCCATGTCTCTGTTGCCCAGAATTGCTTTTGCTACTCTAGGTCTCTTCTGGTTCCAAATGAATTTTTGGATTGTTTTCTCTAGTTCTGTGAAGTATATTGTTGGAATTTCAATTGGCATTGCATTAAATCTATATAGCAGTTTTGGAGGTATGGCCATTTTCACTATATATAGCCTTCCTACCCAGGAGCAAGGGATGTCTTTCCATTTTCTTATATCCTCCTCAATCTCCTTTTTCAGGGTGCTGTAGTTTTCAGCATAAAGGGATTTTGCTTCCTTTGTTAGATTGATTCCTAGATATTTCATTTTTTTGGATGCTGTTGTAAAAGGAATTGTTTCCCTAATTTCTCTCTCAATGTGTCTGCTATTTGTGTATAAGAAGGCTATTGTTTCTTGAGTGTTGACCTTATATCCAGCTACTCTACTGAATCTGTCAATTAAGTCCAGAAGTATTTTTGGTAGAGTTTTTTGGGTCTTCTATGTAAAGTATCATATCATCAGCAAATAATGACAGTTTAACTTCTTCCTTTCCTATCTTTATTCCTTTTATTTCTTTCTCTTTTCTAATTGCTGTGGCTAATGTTTCCAGAATTATATTGAACAGGAGTGGTGATAGTGGGCATCCTTGTTGTGTTCCTGATTTTAGCATGGAAGTTTTCAGTTTTTGACCATTTAGTATGATGTTGGCTGTTGGTTTTTCATAGATAGCCTTAATCAGGTTGAGATAGAGACCTTCTATTCCAATTTTCTGTAGGGTTTTTTTTTATCATGAATGGGTGTTGGATTTTGTTGAATGCCTTTTCTGCATCTATTGAGATGATCATATGGTTTTTGTCCTTCACTTTGTTAATATAGTGTATTACATTTATTGATTTATGGATGTTGAACCATCCTTGCATCCCTGGGATAAATCCGACTTGGTCAGGGTGTATGATCTTCTTGATGACCCTCTGTATTCTGTTTGCCAGTATCTTGTTAAGGATTTTTGCATCTATGTTCATTAGGGAGATTGGCCTGTAGTTCTCTTTTTGCATTGGGTCTTTCCCTGGTTTTGGAATCAAAGTCACATTTGCTTCCAGGAATGAGCTTGGAAGCCTTGCTTCCCTTTCAATTTCCTTGATGAGTTTAAAGAGTAATGGTGATAGTTCTTCTTTCAATGTCTTTTAGAATTCAGCAGTGAAGCCATCAGGACCTGGGCTTTTCTTTGTTGGTAAATTTTTTATTTCATTTTCAATTTCACTCATTGTAATTGGGATGTTTAGAATTTCTATATCTTCTTCATTTAACTTTGGCAATTCATATGTATCTAGGAATCTGTCCATTTCTTCTGTGTTTTCCATTTTACTAGAGTACAGGTTCTTGAAGTAGGTATTGATGATCCTCTGGCTTTCTGCTGGTTCTGTTGTGACTTCCCCTTTTTCATTCTTAATTGCATAGATTTGAGTCTTTTCTTTCCTTTTCTTGGTAAGGTTGGCTAAAGGTTTATCAATTTTATTTATTCTTTCGAAAAACCAACTCTTTGATTCATTAATTTTTTGCATAATTCTCTTAGTCTCCACTGCATTGATTTCTGCTCTGATCTTTATAATTTCCTTTCTTGTGCAGGCTTTGGGTTTGTTATTCTCTTCTTTTTCTAGGAGTTTGAGGTTCTGCACTATATTATTTATCTGAGTTTTCTCTGTTTTCCTAATATGGGCATTCACTGCTATGAATTTCCCACATAGAACTGCTTTCATTGTGTCCCATAGATTCCTAAATGTTGTACTGGCATCATCATTTACTTACAGAAACTGTCTAATTTCTTCTTTAATTTCCTCTGGGACCCATTGGTTGTTCAGGAGGGTGTTATTCAATTTCCAGGTGTTTGTGGGAGTTTTGCAGTTTCTCATATTATTGATCACCAGTTTTATTGCACTGTGGTCTGAGAATATACAGGGGGTAATTTCAATTATTTTACATTGACTTAGACATGTCCTGTGAGCTAGCATGTGGTCTATTTTGGAGAATGACCCATGTGCAGTTGAAAAGAATGGGTATTCTGATTTTGTGGGGTGGAACACTCTGTAAATATCTATTAAGTCCATTTGTTCAATAGCTTGGTTCAGTTCTAGAATTTCATTGTTCATTTTTTGTCTAGATGATCTGTCTATTTGTGATAGTGAGCTATTGAGGTCCCCCACTACAACTGTATTAGTGCTCATTTGGTTTTTTCATGTCCATTAATATTTGTTTTGTATAGTTGGGGGCATTCATATTTGGTGCATATATATTTAGGGTTGTCATCTCTTCCTCTTGGGTTGTTCCCTTCACAAGGATGTAATGACCATCTTTGTCTCTCTTAATTAGTTTTGGTTTGAAATCTACTTTGTCTGCAAATAATATTGCTACCCCTGCTTTTTTCTGGGTTCCTATCGCATGGAAAGCAGTTTTTCATCCTTTTACTTTCAGTCTATGAATTTATTTTTGAGTTAGGTGTATTTCTTGTATACAGCATATTGCTGGATTTTGCTTCTTAATCCATTCTGCCAGTCTATTTCTTTTGATTGGTGAATTGAGGCCATTAACATTGACAGGTATAATTGAGAGACATTGACTCATCCTTGTCATGATGTTTTACTGTTGTTGGCTCTTATTTCTTTTTCCCCCTTTCCCTTTACTTTCTTACCTTGTCTGGTGGCTTCCCTCTGTTGAGCCTCATGGAGTTGTGACCTTCGTTGCCTTTTTCTAGGATACTGCTTAGAATTGTTTGGAGTGCTGGTTTGGTGTTCATGAAATTTCTCAAGTGTTCTTTGTCATGGAAGTTTCTAATTTCCCCATCAATTTTGAAAGATAATTTTGCAGGATACAACAGTCTAGGTTGGAAGTTATTTTCTTTTAGAGCTTGAAATACTTCACTCCAGGCTCTCCTTGATTTGGGGGTTTGTGTTGAGAAGTCTGCCATGATTCTGATGGGCTTTCCTTTATAGGTGATTTGTTTCTTTTCTCTAACTGCCTGTAGGATTTTGTTCTTCTGTTGAGTTTCTGGGATCTTGACTATTATATGTCTAGGTGTAGATTTTTTTGATCATGGCTGGGTGGAGTTCTATATGCCTTGCTTATCTGTGTGTCCAATTCTTCTCCTCTGTCTGGGAAGTTTTCTACTATTACTTCTGTGAAGAGATTTTTTATGTCAATTGTATTTTCTCCTGTTTATTCATGGACTCCTATGAGTCTTATCTTATTCTTCTTTGCATCATCTAGCAGCTGTTGAATTGATTTCTCATGGTCCCTTACTATTTTTAAGAAATCTCTGTTTTCATGGTCCTTCACTGCAATCCTGTCTTCTATATCTGATATTCTATCTTCAGATTCTCTTAATCTGCTCTGCATGCTTTCAATGGAGTTTTTAATCTCCTGAATATCTGTTTGAATCTGTTTCGTGGATTCCATTTCTTTCTTATGTTTGGAGATCATGGTTTCTAGCATGTTTCTGAGCTCATCTATTTTTTTTTTTTATCAGTTTCTGTTCTAGAGCCTCTAATCATGTCTTTCACTCTGCTCACCATCTCTCTAGTTATCTGGAAGATTATTTCTGCTTTGAATTTTTCTAAAGCCTCATTCTTCTGTTTTGTTACTTCCTGTGCTATCAGTTCAGGGTGTCCAGGTGGTTGATTATCAGATTTTGCACCTCATTTCCCCCAGAAATTGCCTTTTGTGGGATGGAAGTCTGGGTTTGTGACTTGCTTAAATACCTTCTCATTTTTGTTTTTGGTACTGTCCCTGGTTTAGTTCCTGGGTTGATATTATGAAGTTGTCATGTTCCTATTGGCCATTTGTACTTCTGCATTTGAGAGGTATCTGTTGAGTTCTTTTTCTCATTTGTTTATGGAACTATTTGATTTTTTGATGTTAAGTTTTTGAGTTGTTTATGTATCCTAGATATAAATCCTGTGTTGGTTGAATATCTGGTGAAGATTTCCTTCCATTCTGTAGGTTATGTCTTCACTTTGTTAGCTTCCTTTGCTGTGCAGAAATTGTAAAATGCGATTTAATCCTGTTTATTTCTTCTCACTATTATTTTCAGCGCTATCAGTACCTTACTCAGGAAGTCGTTGTCTGTGCCCTTGGCTTCCAGTGTTTCCCCTGTATTATCTGTCAGCACTTTCAAAGTTTGAGGTCTTATGCCTAGGTCTTCAATCCATTTTGAATTGATTTTTGTACAGCTGAGACATAGAGGTCTAGTTTCAGCTTTCTACAGGTAGATATCCTGTTTCCTAGCATGAATTGCTAGACTGTCTTTCATCCAAAGTATATTCTTGACTCTTCATGTAGGACCAGATGGCTGAAGTTGTGTGGCTTTGTTTGTGTTCTCTACTCTATTCAACTCATTACATGTCTCTTTTTGTGCCAATACCATGTTGTTTTTGTTAATATAGCTCTATAATGTAATTTGAAACCAGGTATTATGATGCCTCCTCGCTCTTTTTGCTTAGGATTGCATTGGATATTCTGGGTCATTTATATTTCTATATGAATTTTAGGATTTTGCCTAATTGTGTAAAAAACAGCACTGGTATTTTGATTAGAATTGCAATGAATCTGTGAATTGTTTTGGTAACATGACCATTTTGATAATATTAATTTTGCAAATCCATGAACATTGAAGGTTTTTCCTTTTTCTGGTATCTTCTTCAATTTTCCTTTTCTATGTTCTGAAATTTTTATTCTAGAGGTTTTCAGCCATTGTTTTTAAAGTTTTCCATTATTATATTTTAATGGACTCATAATACTTATATATATTTATGAGATACAGTATGACATTTCATTATATGTATAAAATGTGTAATAATCAAATCAGGATAAAATGTATAGTAATCATTTCTTCAGAAATATATCATTTTTTATACTCTCTATCAATTATTTTGACATATTTAATTGTTACCATATTTATCTGAATGTGTTATAGAATATTAGAACTGCACTCTATTTTTTAACCTTCCTGTTTCCATGTTCCCTCTCCTTTATCCCAGACTCTGAAAACAAATATTCTATTCTCTACTACTTTGAGATCAACTTTATCTATTGATCTTCAGCTATTATCTAGCTATAAATTCATCTATTTGATTTGAACTATTTTTTAAAACATGTAAATATTTAATGAAGTAAAGTTAGTCTGTAGAAGATACCAAAGTGGTTTACAGTAATAGAATTGAATCCAATTTTGTTTATAAAATGACCTATACTATACATAGAAAACGTTTTAACATAGATTTTTATTGGATGGTAGAATATAGGTGAGTTTTACATTTTTCAATAATGAACATGTGTCATCATGCAATTAAAAATCCAGTACCCTTTAATAAAATACAAGTACATATTCTTTCAACACTTCCTCACTAACTCGTTTCTTTTCCCATTTTTCCACCAAAGTTTTTTTTCATTAAACCTCTTGGGTTTTTATTAGTGTATGTAACTATTTCATTTTATGTTATGTTTTTAATTGTTTTTCTACGGGTTACATTGTGCCTACTGTGTAATCTTTCACAGTCTATTTAATATTATTTGGCTAATTCAAGAAAAATATATAAAACTGTGTAGGTTACTTTCCCTCTTCTTTTTATGTTATACTTGTCAGTCAGTTATTTTCCATATTCAGACTTTGAAAACCTCAGCAGACAATATTATATCTGTTGATTTTAATAGTCATATGCATTTTAAGTAAGTCAAGAAAATAAAATTGTGAATAATGTTTCAATGAGTGAAAGGAGTGTGGATATCTAATGGTGATCCTAATTTCAATCTTTTTAAATATATACCCAGACATTTGTACATACCATATGATAGCTACATTTTTAAATTATTTGGGGGAAGCTTCTTAATGATTTTTATAGCAGCTACACCATTTTAAATTCCCAGAAGAGCATGTAAGAATTACAATTTCACCATAGCCTCAGCAACACTTTTTTAAAAATATATAATATTTTATATTATTCCTTTATCAGATTTCCACTTTGCAAACATTTTCCACTATTTTCATAAGTTACTGCTTTGTTATGCAGAGGCTTTTTAGTTTGATGCAGTTAACTTATCTACTTTTGCTTTTGTTGATTTTATTTTTGATGTCATATCCAAAAAACATTTCCAAGATCAGTGTCATAAAGGTACTCTTCTATATTTCTTCTAGTTTCATGGTTCCAGGTTTTATGTTTGTCTTTAATTCATTTTGAGTTGATTTTTTGGAATGGTGTAATATAAGTGTTCCATTTCATTATCCTAGGTACATTGTTCTAAATATCCAAGATAAAGGAACAACCCAAAAATCTACCAACAGTTGATTAAGAATAAAGTATGTTAATAGAATTGGATATTATCCAGTCCTAAAAAGGACACTCTGCTATTTATGATGACATGAATGCAACTGGAGGACATTATATAAAGTGAAAAAAGAGACAAATACTGCATGGTTCCATGTACAAAAGTATCTGAAAATATTCAAAATGATAGAAGCAGAGAATACAATGGTGGTTTCCAGGGTTGAGGATGAGGAGGGACACATGGAGGGTTACTGCCCAATGGGTATAAAGTTTTAGTTGTACAACAATAATTTCTAGAGCTCTTCTGTGTAACACAATGCTTACCGTTAACAACACAGTATTGTACACTTAAAAAGTGTTTAAAAAATAGAACACAGGTTAAGTGCACTTACAACAGCTGAACCAAAAAAAAAAAAAAAAAAAGAAAGAAAAGAAAAGAAAAAAACACAAGAAACATATGGTGGACACTGTCCATTTCCTTGATTGTGATGTTGGTTACAAGGGTGAATACATATGTCCATCATCAGATTGTATCTATCAAATATGAGTAGCTTTTATACAACAATTCTACCTCAATACGCTTTTTAAAAAGAATTAAAATAATTTATGGTGTTTTATATTTATTATTTCTGTTGTTCTTTCATTATTCTTGGAGTTGCAAATTTTCCTTGTGTTTCATTTTTCTTCAGCTTAAACAATTTCTTTCTTTCTTCCTTTTTTTAATTCATTAAATTTATTGATACATTTTAGGTATGCAATATGATGACATTCATCATTGGAAATTTGTACCTTTGTATAATATATCTTGGTTCTTATTTTTTCCCCCATTCCCATGGTCTCCCTTCAACTCCTCTACCCGGCCCTATTTACAAAGACTTTGTTTCCGTTTTTCCCTTTTCTCATATTTATTCCTTTCCCTTCTTTCCTTTCCCCTGCTCCTCCCACTTCCTCTTCCCCTTTAGACCTTTCCTTCCTATTTCACATTATCTATTATATATTTTGATTCTTATTTACATTTTCAGTTTCTCACAACAGAGAAACTACTCAGTATTTACATAACTATCTCCTATTTATTTCACTTAAGAGCATGGCCTCAGTGTGCATCCATTTAGCTATAAATGTCTCTAGTTTCTCATTCTTTATGGCTGAGTAATACTCCATTTTATAAAAAACCACATCTTGTTTATCCAGTCTCCAGTTAGTGGGCAATTGGGCTGTTTCCAAGTTTTAGCTATTACAAATTGTGCTGCTATAAACATGGGTACATATATATCACTGTCGTATGATTCCTTTAATTCTTGTGGGAAAACACCCAGCAGGTGTTGTTGGGTCAAATGGAACCTCTAATTCTAGTTTTTTGAGGTATGTCCATACTGATTTCCACAATGGTTGCACCAGTGTACACTCCCACCAACAGTGCAGAAAGGTTCCTTTTTTCCAACAACCCCTCCAGCATTTGTTATTGCTTGATTTCTTGATAGCAGTGATTCTTTCTGGAGTGAGGTGGAATCTCAGTGTTTTCTTTTCCGTTTGCATCTCTCAAATGACCAGTGATGTTGAACATTTTTTGAAATGTTTATTTGCTATTTCTACTTTGTCTGAGAAATGTCTGTTCATTTCAGATGCCCATTTTTGGATTAGGTCTTTAAATTTGGGCCGTCTGATTTTTTAAGTTCTTTATATATTCTACATTGTGAACCTTTTTCTGAGGAATGGCTGGTAAAATATTTTCCCACATTGTGGGTTGTCTTCACTCTGTTAGTGGTTTCTCTTGCTGTCCAGAAGCTTTTTAAAAAGAGGAGATTGTAGTTGTTGATTCATTGTGCTAGTTCACATATGACTGAGGTTTTGTTCATGAAATTTTTACCTACAGCAGTGTATTTAAGAGTTCTACCTAACCTCTCTTCCAGCTGGTTTAGTATTTCTGTTTTAATAATTAGATCTTTGATCCATTTTGATTTTAGTTTAGTGCATGGTGAGAGATATAGGTCTAGTTTTAATCTTTGGCAAGTTGAAATCCAGTTTTTCCAGCACCATTTATTAAAGAGGCTATCTTTGATCCAGTGAGGATGTTTGGGTTCTTTGTCAAAGATGAGGTGGCTGAGTGTATCTGAAGTTGTTTTTGCATCTTCTAATTGGTTCACTGATTCTGAGGTCTGTTTCTTTGCCAGTACTATGCTGTTTTCATCACAGTAGCTTTGTAGTATAATTTCAAGTTGGGGATTGTGATACCCTCTGCCTTGTCTTTGTTGCCTAGAATTGCTTTTGCTATTCTAGATCTCTTCTTGTTCCAAATGAATTTTTAGATTGTTTTCTTAAGCTCTGTGAAGTATGCTGTTGGAATTTCAATTGGAATGGCATTGAATCTATATAACAGTTTTGGAAGTATGGCCATTTTCACTATATTGGTTCTTCCTACCCAGAAGCAACAGTTTTCTTTCCATTTTGTAATATCCTCTTCAATCTCTTTTTTCAAAGTGCTATAGTTTTCAGAGTAGAGGTCTTTGATTTCTTTCATTTGATTGATTCCTAGGTATCTAATTTTTTGGATGCTATTGTGAAAGCAGTTGTTTCTCCATTTCCTGTCTTACTGAGTCCATTGTTCATGTAGAGGAAAGCTATTGATTTTTGTGCATTGACCTTGAATCCAGCTACTTTACTGAATTTGATTATTAAGTCTAGAAGACTTTTGGTGGAGTTCTTGGGGTCTTTTGTATAGAGTATCATGTCATCTGCAAATTATGGCAATTTAACTTCTTAATTTCCTATCTTTATTCCTTTTATTTCTTTCTCTTGTCTAGTTGCTGTGGCTAATGTTTCCAGAACTATATTGAAGAGGAGAAGTGATAGTGGACATCCTTGTCTTGTTCCTGATTTTACCATGAAGGATTTCAGTTTTTGATCATTTAGTATGATATTGGCTGTTGGTTTTTCATAGATGGCTTTTATCAGATTGAGATTCCAGTTTTTTGTAGGATTTTTATCATGAGTGGGTGCCTTCTTTATTTCTTTTAGAACAAGTTTACTCATAATGAATTCTCTCTTAATTTCTCTTTATTTGAAAATTTCTTAACTTTATTATAATTATTATAGGACATTTTCAGTACATACAGAACTCATGGTGGACAGCTCTTTGTTTCTGTCAGCTTTTTAAAAGTGAAATAGGAGGCAGATCATGACTCATAGGGCATTATATGGACTTTGGTTTTATTCTGAGAGAAACTGGAAGCTATTGCAAAAATTTTATGAGGGGAGTGACTTTACTGGCACTTCAAGGCCTGCTGTATTAAGGATGAAGTGTTGGGGAACAAGCACAGAGACTATTTAAAAGGTTATCACAGTTCAACCCAGGATGTGGCAGTAGCTCGATCATGGGTTAATTTGTAGGTAAGGACTACTGGATAATTTGATGGTTAGATGATAGTAGTGAGGGGAAAAATGAATCAAAAATAATTCTGAGATTACAGCTAGAGATCCTGAATGGAGTTGCTAAGCAACAGGTAGTAGAAGGAACATTATGGAGGTGAATGGGAAAAGTCAGGAGTTCAGTGTTGGTTACACAAAATTAGTGCCCTGACCTAGAATCTAGTGTCTTTACCCAGACAGAACATCCACATGAGTTTTTCTGTTCTTTGTCTTGTCTGATATGACTCAGTAGTGAAAGAACTTGAAGAAGTTTTGATTCTTTGCAGGAGTCAAACATTTCCCATGTCTCTGCTGCTCCACCTGCTCACTTTCATCAAGTGATACAACTTTCTAAAAACAGGTCAGGTTTGCCCTTGAGTTTCAGAGAGTCCTGTATTTCTGGAGGTTTGTGTTAGGTTTCCCCTGCAGTTTCAGGCACTGTGCCACTCACAGCACAGAAGTACATGGCTGCATCACTCCATTGGACTGAGGCTTTCTCCAGGTGAAAGGAGGTTTCACTCTTCTTAAACTCAGCCTTGAAACCTCTGATGCCTGTAACCAGGGATGGCCCTGCTACGTATTTGAGGAGAAGTTGGAAGCCTCGGCCAGGGTGCTGGACATACCAGAAGAGAGAAACTGTTGCACCATAGGTATAGTTGCACTTCAGCAGCAGAGGAGCTCTTTCAGAGACAGTGACATGGTGGTCAGGCTGGGCCACTGACTGGGCTCTGCTTCCTCCTGCAACATCAAGTCTGCATCAGTGAGACCCGGACTGACCTACCTGTAATGACCCAGTGTCTCTCTTCAGGTTCATTTCTTCGTGGAGGTAGGAACAGGAAATACACCATTACTTACTCAGGGTGAAAGGCATTCCAAGCAGGAGGAGGATCACTGAGAGCATGGCTAGTCTGTAAGGAGGCTGAGAGTGCTAGTCTGGGAGATCTCCCTCTGAAGAAGGAATGTGAATCTGTAATGGGAGAATATGAGATCCAAGAGTTCCTTGTTTAGGCACAACCTAGAGACTAATAGTAAGAGATGCTGTCTTAACAATGACTACTCTGGTATCTGTCCTGCTCAGAACGTGCACTCAGTATGCCAGAAGGTGAAAAGAACCTCCTAAGGACAACAGAATTGTTCTGAAAAGACATTTCTGTCTAGGCAACATTGCCTCCTGGTGGTTGAGTATAGAAACAAATTAAGTCTCAAGGTTTTTGGGCTAAATGGTGAAAATGTTTTCAAGGGTCTGCTTTTTGAGACAGTATTTTATACTCATGAACAAAATAACATTTTTAAGCCATATGAGGTAAATAATATCATGCTCATTTAAAAAATAAGGAAACTGAAGAATGGAAGAAATAATGTAATTTGTCCAAGATCACAGTGAGAGAACTGGGATTTGTCTCACTGATATGAGTTGAGAATCCACAGTATTGGCCAATGGTAACTATTGCAAGTTTTTCACTGTAGAGTTTTAGAGTAGACATTTTCCTTACTTAATGGATGGGGAAAACATGCATTTATAAAGATAGATAAGGACACATTAGTTTCAGGACCTAACACTTCCACTCCAAACTCAGTTCCTTTTCAACTATGTGTAGACCTATTATAAGAGAGAAGGTGCAATTTGACAAAGACAAATAGAGAAAACTCAGAGGAGAATAAAGACTAAAGAAACTCTTTATGAGACCAAAACACTGTAGGGATGACAAAAGGAGGAAGGACTAAAGAAACCTCAGCATAGTTTAGAAAGTAAAGTAGCAATTCTGAAGTGGCTTGGGTTCTCATAAAAGAAAAGGAGTTCTAAGAAGAAATGAATGATCAACAGAGCAAATGCTAAAGAATTGTCTAACAGAAAGATTACTTTTCAATATCTGCTGATATTTTAACAGCACAAAGATCATGATTTGATCTCTTCAAAGTATAATTGAATGAGCCAAAGAGATGAAACAAAGAAAAAAAATTTAAATAGTTTTAGGGATTTGGGGATTATATAAAGAGCAAGAAAAGTATATGGTGTCAAATAGATGAAGATTTTAAACACTTGGGAAATATTTATATGCTTTTGGAAAGAAACTATAAGACATGGTTCAGAGTTCAGAGAAGACAGATAGAACTGAAATATGATCACAGACCAAAAGATCAAGTTTTGGTAGGAGGAACAGATACTTCTAGTTTTATTGAAATAAAAAAGGAAAGGATCTGTTTATATTTAAATAATTCTTTGGGGTATGAGGGAAGAAGTTTGACTCATCTATCATTTTCTAATGGAATTTGTTATTTCTTGTAAATAGAGTTAAGTGTCTCCCAAAAGACTGACTGGAAATGACTCTGGGTTAGGAATTTTGAGTTAATGTGAGAAATTGTGAAATAGCCCCTTTAAGAAATGGCAGTGACAAATGATTAAAGAGAAAACAAGTACTTGCCTGGCAACACTATAAATCTAGTTAATGTTGATGGTAATGCGTTTCAATAACACCAGCCTAGGTAACTCCATGATTATTTTGAACCAGGTTTATCAGACAAGGTATATATTATAAAGAAGATATTTATGAATGATTTGAAATTAATACAATCACTCCTATGACACAGAATTGGAATAAGGATAATGTGCTTAATGACAGAATATTAAAAGCAAAAAGCTAAGGAATTAAGTTGTTAGTAAGACTATAGAAGAAAATAAGATAACAATACAGGGATCTGGGATGTAGCAGTAGCTAGATCATGGGTTAATTTGTAAGGAAAGGACTACTAGATATCTTGGTGAATCAGATGTGATATATAACTGATAATATATACTCAAATATAAGTGCAGTGTAAGGATTTTCATATGAGAATATAAGTATGTGTGGATTTAGACTGGATGTAAGATTTTAGGTAGAGCAGCATCTGATTGGAGAATTATCACAAGATCTTTCTGGAGTGTGAGAATGGAAGTTAATGGCCAAGGGGATTCTAACTAATGATCTTTAAAATTTCTGAGTTCAGGCTTTATTTCTAAATGGCCCAGGCCAATATTTAAGTCGCATGGTATTCAGTTTAAACTGGAAACTCCTGAGGTTTGTTAAACCCTTCAATATATAAAGTGTGTTGGCTGTTTGGGAAGATGATAATACCAAAAAAGTAGGGGGAAATAAGGTCAAAATCTCAAAGCTACAGAGATTTTACCTGTAACAAAATGTATAAATTTGCTATCTATAAATCCATGTTTTGTCCTAGCTGTGGAAGAATAAGGAGAACAAGGGAAAGAAAATTGCCCCACACAGAGAATTCCATTTCAGTTGAGACATATGGAAGGAATCCTCACAAAAGGTATTAAATGTGACTTTTTTCAATACTGGTGCTCAAACAGGGCCTCACACATGCTAGGAAAGCACTGTACCACTGAACTATATGCCAATATTTTGCTTTAGATAAAATGTGAATTTCGAAGCCAGGATTAAAAACTTTCATAGGAGAACAAGAGACAGGTCAGTTTTGAAAATAAAAGAACAGAAACAGATCCCCTGATGAATGATTATTCTCAGGAAGGAGTTAATCCTGTAGGACTAAAAGTGCATCCCAAAGTCCTAGTATGGAGAAACATGGTGCAGTAAAGTTATTAGTGATGAGATTTCCTTGCAGAGGTTGTAAATATCAACAAGTTTTAGGCTTTCTGGAAAGGCACAGCTCTTCTCCCAGAAAACATGGGAAAATGTCTTCAAATGTTTCTATTTGCAGATAGAAGCACTAAAGGAAAAGATACACCTACATCACATTGAAACCCCAGGCAGCAGAGGGCTATCACTGCACTCACTGCCTAAGACATAGTGCCTGACTCTGCAGTGGAGGCTTTGGGATACTTACTTAGGCTGACTGTAGATCTCCTTTCTTGCTTTGATATCTGTTCATAATTTGGTATTGATACCTCCACTCTTTTTCCTGAACAGCCACTTTCTTCTCTTCCTTTCTTGTCTAATACGACATCCAAGTCACTCCAAAGTTGTTTTTTAAATGTCATCAATACACACACTTCTCTTTCTCTCTTCCATTTTATCAGCCTGAAAACTCACTATACTTAAGACTCCTCCACTGTTATGCAAAATTAGAAGCATATCCTTAACTCTGGAGTTAAATCAATAATGTCCAGACTGTTGGTTCACAAACTGTATTAACATAATATGCTCAACGCTAGGGAGCCCTTTATCATTTAAAGCTATAACAAACAGGTTTTTTTTCCATACAAATGGTGCGTTGTCTTCTTTCTTATTTAGAGAATCCTGTTTTCTTTTAGTTAGTAATGTCCTTGATAAAATATGTATTTTCTTCACACATATTTCTACAAATTTCAATTATCATGTATCCTGTTCTGAATAATGTTAGTATCATCATTTTCTATTCAATATGTTTTCAACTTTCTTAATAGTTAACTTAACAACTATTAACAATTAACTTGACAACTTAAGAGTTGTTCTTAATAGTTCATTGTTAAGCTCCTTCATACCATATATTTATTTGTATCCCAGATATAGGAAAACAGAGGTTATCACATTTCTTATCAATGGTGCTTTAATAGAGGACCAACACCTGACCATAGTCTAAACTTGTGTTTTATAAGAGATGCATTCTTTCTTAAATAGCTCAAAAACAAGAAAGAAAAACTACTAGGAAAATACCTGAAATTTTACTTTTAGCTCACATATTACTTTTTAACTAATATTAAACCACTGCTTCATTTTAAAGCTTTTATTGATGTGTAATATACATATAAGAATATAAATACATAAATGTTCAGCTTGACAAGTGTTCACAGAGTGAGCACATCCTTGTAGCCAGCATCCAGATTAAGAAATAAGACATTACTAGCCCTTCGGAGACCCTTCTAAGAGCTCTTCATGGTAGCCTATACCATGGGCAACATTGTTCTGACTTCTAACAATATAGATTAGCTATGTCTCCTTTTATATTTTATAGAAATGGGTGTTTATTCAGCCAGTTGTATATCTTCTCTTATAGAGATCCTGCTTAAACCATTTGCCCTTCCTACTATTTTGTTTTCTTACTGGTTTGAAGGAGGTCTCCTTTTAAAAATCAAAACAGGCCCTTTGACAATGGCATACGCTGCAAATATATTCTGCTTACCAGTTAGCTTTTTAAATCCATAAACTCTACTTTTGTGTTAATTTTAATGTAGTTCAATGTTGATATTTAAGACTTTTTGTATTTTGTTTAAGAAATAATTATCTAATAAAAAGTAATGGAAAATTATACTTTCTTCCAGCAGATTTATATTTTATTCTTATGCTCATATCTGCTCTCTAAACCGCTGCTTGCATATGGTGTCAGCTGAAGGCCATTATACACATTTTCCATATGACAAAGTATGGAGTGCCATTTACTGAGCATCCCATTGCTTAGCCTTGATAAACAGTTTACATGTTCTGCAATTTGGATTTTAATACTACTTCAATACTAACCTTCATCACAATATTTTTATTAGTTATCTATTGTCATCTTATTCTGCTAGCTTTCATTTAAGTCTTTTCTCTATTTTCAGGTTTTCATTTTATGTTTGACAGCTACCACTTATTTCATTTTAATGATGACAGACAGATTTCTAAACTCTTATTCTAGAAAGTAAAATAAATTATTTTCAGAAGTTTTCCCTTCTCTATGCCCAGGTTGAATTCTTTCTTGTATTCCTTATCTGTACACTTGTATGTTTTTTTCTCACAAAATCATTTTTTATGTACTTCTAGTGGCAAGTTAAAAGTCAACAATGTGTTGTCTGGTTCATGGAATTCTGAGAGAACAAATTAGATATCTCCTTTGGAGTTACTCATTTTAATTAGCCTTTCAAATATGCTTAAAAGTTAGCATTCTTAATATATTAGAATACTCAATATGTACTTTTACCAAGGTTATTATTAGTGGGAAGTTAAAATAAAAAGAAAAAACCTACCATTATTGTTCTGTGTTCTCAATTCTTGCTAATTTTCTTGTGCCCTTTTACTACTTAGTGAGTGCAGAAACAGATTTACTAATGGAAAAATCTAATGGTGGAAAGGGTGGTAAGATCACAGTTCTGTAAAAACTAGTCATTAATTGTGCAATTTATAAAGATGAATTTTGTAAAATATTTTAAAGCAGAAAACATTAAATGAAAGGACAGATTTTTTTTTTTAATGGTAAAGGATTATTTCTGAACAGAAATACAGGGATGAAAAGACAGGAAAATAAGGAAAGTCATTTTTTTTAAATTCTGTTCAATACTGGGTAGGCAGACACTATTTCCTGTTGGCACAGATTGCTGAGCAGTCATAGGTGCCCTTTGAGCACTATACTAACACTGCCTAGAAACTTCACAAGAAAAAAATAAATGTAAGTTCTTCTATTTTTCAAATATTTCATCAATGGAAAAATACCTGACACACAATTTAAATGCAGAGAGGTTTTCAGAGGACTCAGTCTATGGTCGTTTGGCTCTAATGCAGAATGGCATGTTGAAAGGGCATGGTGGAGAAACACTGCTCTCACCAAGGCAACTGGATGCAGAAAGGGAGGGGAGGAGCCAGAATCCAGAATACACTTTTCTAGGCCATGGTCTTAATGATCCACCTTCAATCAGGCCTGACCTCCTAAGAGCACATTCAGCTACTAAATTCATCTACTGACAAATTCACTGATGGGTATATCATCCTGATGATCCAATTACCTTCTAAAAAATGAGAATTTTGGGAACATTTTAGATCTGAGTCATAATATTCTGACTCTGCCCTTTAAATGGCTCATGTCCATCTTATTATGCAAGAATGCATTTAGTCCATTCCTAAGAGTTGCTAAATTCTTAACAGGTTCAGCATTGCTAAAAAGTTCAAGTCCAAAGTCTTCTCTGAGACTCAAGGTAAACTTTTAGTTGTGAGCCCCTGTAAAATAAAAAAATATTCCCATTCCATAAGGAAGGTAATAGAATAATATAGGTAGAAATCAGACCAAAACAAGATCAAAATCTCACTAAATCCTATAGTTCCATGTCCAGCACCTAGGGCTGATTGTAGTGAGATGTAAATTCCAAAGGACTTGGGAGCTTGACTCCTATGTTCTGGCGAAGCAGTTGCACCCCACATGGCCTATCTCTTGGGGGTAGCTCCATTCATTCCCCACAGGTTTCCTAAGCAGAAGTTCCACATTTTCAGTACCTCTAACTTTGTTTCATGCTCACAGCTTCATACATTGCCATATCAGAGGCACTCTGCCGGGCCTCACCATAAGACTAAAATCAATTAAGCTGGTTGAAAGTGGACTGAAACCTCTGAAATCATGAGTCAAAATAAAACTTTCCTCCTTGAAGTTGTTTATATCAAGTGTTATGTCACAATGATACAAAGCTGACTAACAGGAGAAGGTGGAAGCAGAGTGCAGACCAAAACAGTTAATAAGAGAAATCAGACACAGTGTTACATTATACAGTAGAGAAACTATAGTCTGCAAAAATTTTTGATGGACTTCAAATTAACTAAGTAGAGTCTAAATATTTCCAGCACATAAAGGTGGCAAATATTTGAGGAAATTGTAATGCTACCTACCCTAATTTGACATTACGCAGTGTATTCATGAATTTAGCTACAGTACTATGGAAAGATATACATATGGATATAGAGATACAGGTATATGTGAATTAAAAATTTGAAAAAGAGTTGTACATTTCTGGCTCAATTGTGTATATGTAAATTTATCTCAATAAAATGTCATTTTTATAGAAAATAATGTCTTTATACCAAAACTCTATAATACTTTGGAAACTTTATAATGGATGGAAAACTTACCAAGTAGTTAAGGTACACTCAAAAATTAACTTAAATATTGCATGTGTGTGTGTTCCCCATGAGCATTTTTCTTTGTGTAGTACATGCTATTTCATTCAATTTTGCAAGTAGTTTAGTACTGCTTTTATTTGCCTTTATTTTAATATATTGAATTAGTTCCAATGTTATCACATTTTCATCATAATGATTTCCAAAGCTACAAAATATTTCATGAAAAAGATATAAAAACTTTACTTGGTTATTCAGCTATGAATATCTTACTTTTAATGTTAGATTCAAGGAGTAAGACGAGAGGTAGGAAGAAAATTAGGAGGTAACCACAATCATTCAAAAGCATGCTAAATACCTATAATAGGACAGTAGCAAGAAGTATAGATATAAAGAAATAGAAATGAGTGGTATTTGAGAGTTCAAATTCATATGGCTTTGATAATCATGGAGTATGTATTGTGCTTTGTTAGCACTCTAGTGTCTACTTGTCATAGGGAATCTGTGTACTGTAATACTTGTGTAGGAAGTGTCCAAAGTTGGCCCCAGTGATATTCATATCCTTGTGTAGTCCTCTTCCAAACTTAGTGTAGTCTTGCTTCATGGCTCACTTTAATAAACAAAATGAAGCAAAACTAACATTGCGGCAATTATTTGCCTAAAAATTAAAATGGCCTAGCAGCTCCACTTGAACACTTTTGGAAACCCTGAGACACTTTGTAAGACAAGCAGCTTCTCTGAGAGAGAGGCCATGAGAAGAAACCACATGCAGGGCCACGGGGACAGAGCTGTGAGAGAGGAGCCCAGTCACCCAGGGGATCAATTGAGCCCAGGTGATCTATAATCATTTTTTCTTGAAAAATAAACTGTAAATACAAACATAGAAGTAGTATATATCAATGAGGTACCAAGTAACGTTTAATACATTTGTACACTGCATAATGCTTAAGTCAGGTTAAACATATTTATCCCTTCAATTATTTATTTATTTATTAGTTCATGAATTCTTTAAAGAGAAACCTTTCAAAATCTTTTCCCCTAGTGCTAAAATATTAAAGAAATTACTTGGGAACCTTTGGTACCATTGAAAGATGCTCTCAGACCCTTTATTTGAAAATTTGTATCTTAACTTCTCAAAATCCACTGCTTCTTCCTGGAATAATTGGAATTCCCTGAGACACCGCTATAGAAGAAAACCAAGAGTGGAATATTAGGAATTAAATCTATTAAACTTCATGTCTCGATGAGTAAATTTCTACACACATTCCTATAGCCATGGGGAAGAGACACATGTCTCTTTGCAGACAGTGTGACTTCAGCTTTTCATAGTTCCTGATCCTAGAGGAGAGGTGAGAAGCTCTTTCTGGATTCTCAGGGCAAGGTTTCAGTACAGGCAGCAGGTGTGTGGGGGGCACTGTGCCACGGCACAGAAATAGGTTCCTACATCTGTTGTCTGGGTGGCTGTGATATGCAGGGAGCTGTCCTTTCTTTTTTCTCCAAATTGGGCTGTCAGCCTTTCTTGCTTTTTCACTTCTCCACTCTTTGTTAGCATCAACAGGAAGACAGGACATCCTCCAGGCTTCTGCTTATACCACTGTAAAGTGCTCGAAGTGCTGGAGGAATTGCAGTACATGGTGAAGTTCTGTCCTACCCAGATGTGATGGAATTGAGGAAATTGCTTTACTTGTTGTCCATTCATTTCTGTACAGAACGATAATGGAAGGCATCATATAAAATGGATTAGATTCCTATTCCCTAAGATAAAATGGTCTTGGTCTTTCCATGTTTTATGCCCATTTTTCTCTTTCCTCCCTTACTCCCATATCCTTCAGTTCTTGTTTATCAAAGAAAAAGAAACAGAAAGTCTATTTCTGCCTTCAGGTAATTTTCTCCTATGTTTGAGCTTCTGGAAACAACCAAGGAGTCTGGAACTCACGTGACAATTGCATCCAGAAGATCAACAGAGGTGTGATGAGCTGCATCCCTGCTCCTTCTTCTTAACAAAGAGCTGCTGACTATAACTGCTCCTGATGGATTTCCCTAGAAAAGCTCCCTTCAGCGCCAAACAAGTAGCTGTTGTCTACCTTGCAAAGTTTGTGCGTGTATTGTAAAGGAAGAGAAATACAGTAGTGTCTTCAATTTGAGAGCATTTGGCCCACCCACTGGAGGACAGTCTGTGCTTGCAGATGGTGCCCTCTGGTGACTATTATTGAGAATTGCTTATTTGATAGCCAATTTCTTTTAAAAATTGCTTTCAAATTGAGGTGGTAGGTATGTGTGTCAATGATTGGAAAGAGTTTATTGATACTGATATTGTTCAGGAAGGAATTATTTGCCCTATAAAATATATTCTGCTATTTAAAACAAGGAGTATCAAAAAGAAGCAGAAAGTCTTAACTCGACATTTCTGTTGTCATCAAGAATCTGGCTGTGCCAAGAACTTTGTGTTTGTACATGTGTGCATGCAATGCATTGGGTTATATATTTCAATAAATGTGAAAAAACTCACAAGTTATTGTTAGGCAAGAAATTGCCTCAAACAGAAAATTTAAAAATACAAATTTTGCTTTGTCATCTAGATTTCCTTTGAAATTATTCAATTTACTGTTATCTATTGTCCTATTATTTTACTTGCACATGTCCTTGTGGTGAGAGGTACATTAATATAGTTATAAGAAAAGTCCTATCCATGAGATATTATTTTCTTTATGAATTCTTGCATAAACCAAAACACTGGGACAGACTAGTTTTCTTTCTATCTGATATGTCCTTTTGTTATATTATGTAGTGGAAACTGGTAGCTGAGCATAGAAATCAATTTAGGGAAAAGCTATGGGCTCTCACAGAACTTTGATCAGATGTACCATAGTACTTATAACCCTGTATTACAACTTCCCATTAATTTTCTGAGTTGGCCTCCTGTACCTTGAGGCTGTACACCATTATCATCCTCAAATATCAGCTGTCCTTTGTGGTAGTTACAGCCACATAGGCATCATTACATTTAAATTAAATTAACATTTAATTTCTCATTCATACTGACCACTTTTCATGTTTTCAATACTCATGTGATAGGAGAAAAAAGACTGAAGCATAGAATTTTCAAGGTAGCCTACCCAAGAGAGCTCAAATAAGTGTTAGATCTAGAAATCCAACTGAGGACTGGGGTCTCAAGCACTTACTGCACTGCCTCCCTGACTTAAATCTGTCTTCAAATAATACATTTCCATACAACAAGTATGTTATAAAGAAAGGAAATCTGAGGTGGCACAGGGTCACATGGTGAGAGACAGAGAGTGCACATGTGTGTATTCTCTGGTCTCTTTCTTCTGGTAAAACCCACCAATATTCATTCAAATGAGTTCTACCTTAATCATCTCCCTAAAACCCCACCTCAAAACACCAAAGTCAGATTGAGTTTCTACCCTTCACTATCTCACAATGGGGATTAAAATTTCACTAGCTTTGAAAACTTCCAATAAAATTTAAATAAGGACATATATGTAAGTCATCTAATATAGTAACTGTCCTATCTTAGGTATTCTGCCTGATGTACAAAACATTGGGGAGCTGGGAGACTCAATATGAAGTTCAAGTAGAATCTACTCACAAAATAAAGCTTACAATATTCTTCAGAGGTGTATTTTGTAATTTATATAGTGATTTCATGGACTATCATGGAAATTCATGATTCGTTATATTTCTTAACTGTTAATGAAAAATCAGTGCGTTGTTATGTTACATTGGGAGGTTGGGAGCTATAATAAAACATGGAAAGTTTTATTAAATTTGCTTTTTTTTTCCCCATCAATGACTCTTGCTCCTCACTTCTCGGGATATTTCTATTATACAGAGAAGGGTAGAAACATAGATACAGTTCACTTAGCAGGGAAAAATCTTCCCACCTTGTCCACAAAGCTAAACTTTAATCTAAGGTGGATAGTATTCTCCAGCCCAAATCATTCCATATACTAGTATACTCCATATACTCGTCATTTCAAGGTCAGTCACCTTCACATCTGGCAGGTCAACAGATCAACAACCAGCCAGTCCTTCTGAATCCTCTTCTACATAATTAGCACAACAGGATGTTCACTGACCTTGGTTGGGCTTATTGTGACTAGGCTTCACCCCAATTTAACCTAGGCCAGCATGAATATCAAAATATTCTAGCTAGGGACCAAGTGGCAACACTTCAGCCAACAACTGCTTCAGTTTTGGACACACGGAGATTCTCAAGGAAGAAAAATAGATTTAGACATATATTACAAGATGGTGACATTTGAGTGTAGAAGCAGGAAGTACCAAGGTGTACCACACAGATATTTGAGGGAAAGCATGACAGACAGAAAGGGAAAGGGAAAGGACAAAATGTCTTCATATGCAAACATGCTCAGAGTGTTTCAGGAATATCTGCTCCTTAGACCCTTACACTTCCCAGCACATTTGTTTTAGAAGAAACTTGCTAATGTATCCAGTGCTGCTAACTGGTTTGTTGTTTTTTAAATCCATTGATCTTTATGCAGTTTATACCCAGGTTTGGGAGAAATGTCACCATCCCTGAGACATCAGCCACCCTCCTCTGTGACATTGTTTCTCAGTAGCCAAAACCCTGCTCCTTAGGATCCTCTCTGATGCTGCACCCTCACTGAAAATACAAGTCAGAAATTCTCTGCAGAATTAGAGAGACTTAGGTGTCACTTCCCAAACATTTATAAATGGGGAAATACAACCTAAACAGTAGTGTTTTATGTTAAATTATATGATTCTGAAATGTGTAATACAGCGCTTCACGTGTATTATGCACAATAAATATTGACTTTCTGTTTTGGTAAAAATCCACCTTTCCTTTGTTATTCAGTTCTGTGGCTCATTAGTGCTTTTGCTTCTCTTCACATAAGTGTAATAATTTAAGTTTCTAGAAAACTTAATCATTCCTTTGTCTGACGATAGTCATTTTTCCCCCTAGCTTCTTGGGGTCATTTCCTACCAACTATACTAATACACTCAGGGTGCTGAGACAATATAAAGGAGACTCTCAAATGGGTTTTATTTTCTTTTCCCTAATGTGTAATGATACTAAGTGCCTTTCTACATGCTTGTTATCTACTGAATATCATATTTCTGAAGTAGCTAAGTTTTTGCCATTTTATTGCTTATTTTCTTATTGATTTACATGATTTTCCTGTACATTGTGTGATCGAAGTCTTTTTCAGAAATATGCACTGACTAATAGAGTTTTAAGCCTATGCACTGACTTTTTTTACCTTCATTATAGTGATTTTTAACAATGACTATGGAAGATATATTTCATGTTGACAGGCAGCTAGTTTAAACGTTTTATTTTTGCCAGGTGGAGTGACATGCTCCTGCAATCTTAGCATTCTGGTAGGCTGAAGTAGGAGGATCACAATTTCAAAGCCAGACTAGTAAAAATAAAAATGAGCTGGGAATTCAGTCCAGTGCAAAAACTAGTTCAGTTTCCTGTACCAAAAAAGTCGCATTGTTTGGTTTTCTTTAACAACTTTAAAAACGACCTGTCCTTGTTGACTTTCATTGCTCCTGATGATAAGGCAGGCATAATTTGTAAAGGCACTTAACAGAACCTGGTATATCACTGTGGTTGGGGTAGAATATCAACTTAAACAGACTTGGAATCCACCCAGGGCATTGGAGGAGCAGCACACTTCTGGGTGTGTCTGGGTGGGTCACGGAGCATGCATGACCTTGCTTACTGTATGTGGTCCCTGGTTCCTTCATCACTGGTGCTGCTCCCCTGCTCTGCTTTCTGACTGCCATGAACTAAGAGATGCTTTGCACCACAAAGCAGCCATTGCCATTCCTGCCTTGGAGCCTGCTAACCATGAACCAAATTCTCTGGAACTGTGAACTAAATTAAACCTCTCCTTTTAAAATTTGTGTATATTGGGCATCATGTCTCAGCAATGAGAAAGCTGACTAATATAATGACCTGCGGGAGACTGTAATATCGATTATGCCCAAAGCAAGCTGTAAAGAGTTAACCCCGTAATTGGCTTGTTTATAGAAGTGAGTCTGGCCAAAGTCTGTGGGCCAAGGTCAGAATAACTCACACCCAAATTCCATTACCACAACCAAAACCTTCTTACTAGAAGGACAACATTCTAATTACAGCCATGTATTTTGTCTATTTTGTTCCTAATTCTAGAATGCTTTGTCTTGTCCTTTATGAGCCTTGTTTACATTAATCTCCATAGTTCTGCTCTTGCACCAAGCTAACCTTTACCTCAATTGATTACCAATAAAAATCAGTGGCTTGGACTGGCCAGCGCCTTTGTCAGTTGCATCAGCATTGGTTGTCCTGGCTCCCTGCCTTCTCTCTTAGTTCTATCTTTTAGGTTTTTTCCTCAGGCCTGCATCATATACTGGGCAGGAAACTAAAACGTAACTACAAGGGTCTCCAACACCGACCTTTCTCTGGCTGTGGCCAGTGTGGTTTTTTGTTTCTTTTTGTGGTGTTTTTCTTTAAATAGATACAGAATATGGACTTTTTCTTCCATGCTTGGAATATATCTGCTAAAACTACAGTGGTGGACTTAACAAAATTCTTCATTCAATGTTATGGCACTCCGTGGGGTACTGGTACAGACTGAGGAGCTTCTTTTATAGAAAATCTCGTATATAAGTGAGTGGAGGTATTAGCTTCAAACTCAGATATTGTGGGAAGTTTAATTGAAGAGTATATTAGAAAATATATTAGAAAAAAATAGCTGCCAGCTGTACTTATGGCATAGAAGCAAGACGTATAATAGTTATGCCATTTCTTTTTCATTTTGATATGAACCTCATATGGTTTTTGCTAAAAAACTGTGTTAATGAGAGCAGATCTTATATCTCCTTTTATCTCAGAACTTATGGTACAGTATACCAATGGGAGAGCGTGACTGACAAGAGGCTTTGTATCCTCTTTGGATAAGAGTGTTAATATGGTTTTGGTTGAGTCGAGAATAGCTGCATCACATTAGCAGGAAGCATGATTCTTATCTTGTGTTGATTTGAACACTGTGTTGTTACAGGTGCATATGTATGTCAGGTTGACGAGTGGATACGGTGATGGATTTGCAGTGACTTAACTTAACTATCTGGAAATATATTTCCCAGAATATACTGTATTGTTCAGGGTCAGGATTGGTTGCCAGATAAATTGTAGCATGCAGCCTTATTGTGTTTGCTCTGCAGGTTCAAAGTTGCAGGCACGGGGGCAGCTGACCTATGTTGCTGCTGATCTGTCAATTCAACTTTTTAAAATTTCTTTTTTCAGTGTTGAGGAATAAACCCAGGGCCTTTTGAATGATGTTAAGCAACCTCTCTACTGTGGAGCTATATTCTTGCCCTGCCATATCCTCAGATTGTTGTCTCACAACTCCTTCATGTCCTCTACCACACTTCTTTCAGTTTCTCTTTGTCTCAGGCCAAGTTCACATGTAGAACAATGACAGGCAGCTCTGCTTCTCCTGAAGGTCATCCACCAAAGAAAAAGACTGAAGGGAATAAGGGACAAACCAATTTTTGTTTGATTTCTTAGGTCCCAATTATCTTCATGAGTCCCACTATGTCCTTATGATTAACAAATTATCAAAGTGCTTGTCTTGATACCGCTTCTCTTCCCAAAGTTGAGTCTAGCTGCACTTTATCCAGTCAACTCAGGCTTAATACCAAATGGAAAGAGATTGGCTTTGCAAAAGTCTCCTCTTTCAGCATCAGCAATTGCATGAGGTCTAATCCTTATTATTTCTTCATCTAAATAACTCTTGGTTCTGCTTCTCCGATTCTGACACCAAACCTAAGCAAATGCCCAAGGAAATCATGTTCTTCATGATTTCTGATAACTGGACCCAAGTTTGTGCTACAGCATCTTTAATTTTCAACAATTTAAAACATATTCTGTATAATCTATTTTAAGGTTAAAAATGGAGACTGAGACTATATTAGAATAATGTTGCTCCTGGTAACTTTTTCCAAATGAGGTAGAAGGAGGTTTAGAATTAATTTTTCTGATACTAACCACAGTTGCTTCCCTTTTGTCTGGGATCTGCAGATGTGCTTCTCAGCTGGACCTCTGCAGCAGGATACTATTTCCTGTGGAACTCCTGGGGTTTTGTCTATTACTGCATGTAAACAGAGAGCACAGAAATACTGGTGCTGGCCATACCAGGAGAAAACAGGGAAAACATTCTGAAATGTGAAATAGGCATTACACATGACTCAGTGCCCCTCTATAGGCAGAAAGTGGCTTTCAGACTGCATGATCTCCTTCCCCTATATCCAAGTCCTTCACACTGAAGAGAACATGCCTTTACATAGACTGTAACTTAAATAATGGTCCTATTCCTTTGTCAACACTTGATAGAGTCATGGTTAGTCAACATAATGGGTATGCTGTAGAATCTTATTGTGGCATTTATTTGCAATTCCCTTATGACTATGATGTAGAATATGTTCAAAAAGTTTTTCCATACAGAGTAGAATAGTAAATATCTTTAGCTTTCAATGTCATTCAGGCTCTTCTCAACTACTCAGCTCTGACAGTGCAGCATGAAAGAAGCCATTACTAGACAAATGACATTGGTTTGCTTTAATGGAACTTTATAAAAATAGGTGAGTGGCTGGCTCTCTCTCACAAGTCATGTTTGGTTGAACCCTGATGAAGAGTATCTTTACATGTTTGTATATTTTCTCTTATAAAGAGTATGCTCAAATATTTTGTTCATTTTAAATTTATTGTCTTTTATTGAGTTGTAAGATCTCTTTACATTTTATAGACAAAAGTACTTTGAACAATGTATATGTTTCAAATAGTTTCTCTTAATTAGTGCTCATTGTTTTGTTTTCTTAAAATATCCAAGGCCTCTGCTGAGAAAAGTTAAAAGGAATGGTGACAAAAATTTATAAAGGCTTAATAAACAGAAAGATAGGCCATGCTGATGAAGAAGACTTACTAGCTTTAACTTTCCCAAATTCCTTTATAAATTAAATAAAAGATCAATCAAATTTTATTTTCATATAAATTGATGAACTGAGACTATAATTTTATGCAAATGCAAGTATATTTAATAACCCAAACAAATAGTATTAGGTAGCTCATCTGACCAAGGCATATTATAAAGAACAATAACCCAAGGAATATGGTATTGGTAAAAATGAGACATGTAGTTCAGGAAGATATTGTAGCAAATGAAAAAGTAAGAGTTATAAAAATAAGTTCACATGAACATGTTCAATTAATTTTTAAAATGGTACAAGGCATAGTCAATGAGGAAAGGGTTCTCAAGAAATGCTGCTGCTGATGATGTAGATCTATCCATTGACAATGCCTAATGGAGCTGACTTTTCATTACTTTTAGCATCCCTTACATTATCCTGAGTGACAAAGAAAGTGAGATTTTTGAGAAAACTGATTTTTGATTTTGCATAACCCAAACTTGTAACTAACTTGTCCCATTTAAAAGTGACCCTGTTTCTCTGGATATAAGTTAGGATTTATGAAGTTAAGGGATACAAAATCTAATTTTTTTGGACATTATGAGTCCTGTGGTATGTTAGTCTGTTTTCTCTCACTGTAACAAAATACCCGTGATAATAATTTTAAGTTTATTTTTGCTCACAGTTCTGTAGATTCAGTCCATGGCAGACTATCCTCATTGCTTTGTCTGTGGAGAGGCTGTAGGTCATGAGGGGTGTGAAGGGAAGAGGAAGATGCTCACCTCACGGCAGCCAGGAAGCAAAGAGAGGAAGCTAGTGTCCCACAATCCCTCTCAAGGGTACATCCCCTTCCACGCAGGGACATGTGCTGTGGCAATGCAGACCCAAATGTGCTTAAGACAGCCAGCTAATCTGTATCATTGCCAATAACTACTTTATCTGAATGGCATGGTTTTCTTGTTTTGATTTTTACTTTTTGGGAAGCCTGCACAGTGTAGTTTGATTCAGTCCTCTTGTCAGAAACTACTCTTCTAAATTAGATTTCTGCAATGTGGGATTTATAATTTGAGAAGGAAAGATAAAAACCATAGTCTCTAACCCATAGGTCCCAAAAGTATGTGTGCTTGAAACTTTATCAATGTAGGCTAGAAACACTACAGCTGTGCTGTACTGGCTGGCCCAGGGCTGTGCTTGTGGTTGGCATGGGGCTGTGCCAAGCTGAGGGTTTGTGTAGCAGCTGCAGGTCCCTGGGAACCACTGTGAGCCACAGCACAGAAATAAGTGGCTGAGTCTGTGAGCTGGGAAGAGGAGATGGACAATGAGCTGTGGCGTTCTTTAGGGACTGTTGTGGCCTCTAATCTTCCATTCCGCTTTGTCCCTGAAGGAATGTAGAACAGGTTGACAAGGCGTCCTCCGCGATTTTGGCGGAACCACTGAATGTTTTGAGCAGTGGAAGAAAAATTGCACCACAGCGTGGAATTGGCTCCCTCCTGGAGGATCCAGGCTGGAGGACTCTGCTCCACTTGCATCCCTCTCACACCTGAGTAGGAATGGAGAAACAGTCACAGGTGATGTCACTACAACACCTACACATCACTGAAAATGTCCCCGATGGATCATGAGAAGGAGGAAAGTCTGCAAGATTTGTGAGCTCATTTCCCCCTCCTCTTTTGATTCTGCAACTGCAAAATACTTTCAGTTTTCTCTAATTTGGGACAGCCCAACTTACAGCAAACCTGGGTGCACAAAAACCACAGCAGAGATCCTAAGAGCCTCCTCATGATGCTTTGCCTGATTGTGTCAGATAGATGCAGTTCACATCTGGAGTGTGGGGTCAGGACTTGTTTCTGGAACTTCTTTTGTCCTGTGGCCAATCAGCTCCACTGAGGATCCTGTCCACGCCCAGACTGAGTCTTCCACAGCCTCTGTGCAAGAAGCCCCTCCCCCACCTAGACCTGCTGAGAGTCTGGGTGGAGCCTGGTGGGGAAAGAAGAAAGAAAGTTTATTATTGTATTGGCAGAGGGACAGCTTTTGACAATCCTGGAAATGTGAGGAGGAAAGGAAGAGGCTTCTCCAAAGAGAAATGTCTCAACTGTATTAATCAAAGCCCAGAGGAGCATCAGAAAAGAATATCCTCATATTTGAACCCAGAAAACTGGTATGTTTTTGTGGGTGTGAGTGTGTTGAGTTTTTAGTTTTTATTAGTACATGCTTGCATTACATAATAATTACATTATTTGTGGGAAGTTGACACATGTACCAAACACATTTCAATTCCTTTTTAATTCCCTTTCCCTTCCCCTTCCTCTTCTCTCCCTCCAACCTGTGCAACTGTGAAGACAGCTGTAGTTTATGTTAATAAAAGTTCCAAATTTCTTTTCTCAGATTAAGCATAAAGGACTTACTAATTCTCAGTTTTCTTTGGAAATGATAGTAGGACTTGCCACAAAGCAGAATCGAAGTAGTTAAGTATTGGGACACTTGCTGGGTATATACTAGTGCCTGAGAAATTTAACCAACAAACTTTGGTTATTATTATTCCATAATATATTTCATATTTTTTGGTATGAGATAAGAGCTATAGGCAGTAAAATAATGAAGTTTTCTTGTTCTTGTTGTTTGGTCTGAATTTCTCCAGATAGGAGGCTATTATGGCTAATTTTATTGAGACTGTATCAAGTTGACTAGGCTAAGAGACACCCAGATAGCTGGTAAACCATTACTGCTGGCTCTCTGTGAGGGTGCTTCTGGAAGGGATGAGCATAACAGTCCACAAGCTGAGTAGAGAAGATCCACCTTTCCCAGTATGGGTGAGCATCATGCAATCCATGGAGGACCTGAATAGAACTAAAGTTAGAGGAAGGCTGGTTCCACTCTCCCTGATTGAGCTGGAACATCTATCTTCCATTGCCCTTGGACATCATCACTCACAGTTCTTGAGTCTTAGGACAACATCTACCTAACCAATTTTCTTGGGTCCCTAGTTGCAGATAGAAAACTGTGTGACTTCTCAGCCTCCAAAAACTATATGAACTAATCCACTAATCTATCCACCTCCTTTTATTTCTGAGAACACTGGCTAATTGATGTTTCACGAATGTCCTGGAGAGACATAAAAGAAATGTTTGCCTCTGATCTGAGAAAGAGACCACAGTCCAAAGGACAACTCAGACAATTCCAGCTTGATGAGTGAATGCATTTATTAAGGCTTACAGAAAAATGGAGATTTACAAACTGCAGCACCAGCAATGTCGCCAAACACCTGGTGCTAGGCTACTAGTTTTATAGGGCACAATTTAAAATAGAAAAGCAAGATCAAAAGTAAGAAGGGCCCTTGGGAAATTGTGTACTCTGTTCACATCCATCCTAATAAAGAAACCCTGATAGTCTCAGCACGCACTGTTTAGCCTTGATGGTGAATGACCTTATGCCACAGTGTGACGCAGAGCCTCAGCACCTGGCCTGGGCCTGCTGCACAGACAAAGGGTGGCTCGCTACAAGATGGTGTCATTTTGTCTAGAATTTGGAGTACAATTCACAACATTAAGATATTTTTATTAAACAAGATTTTTAGTAAAGAGACAGCTGTCTCATTTATGTAGTAATATTTTCAGAGGTACCAAGTTGTCTGTCTATAGAATTTATTAAATTGTTTTGATTATAGATGGGGATAATAACTTCTTATAATGTTTTAATGCCTTATTGCTTAATTGTTTATTGTTGAATTTTATTTAACAATTGTTTATAATTTAAATTATACTTCTACCACTATATTCCACATGTATCTATATTATGAGAATGTATAAGTACAAGTGGTTTTTAATGTATTCTAATAGGCTCTAATGTATTCTAACATATTATTCTATAATGTGATAGGATATATACACTATATATACACATATAGTGTATATAATATATATATGTATACATGTTGGAAAATAGCAAGCTAATAACATTAAAAAATTTGTTTTCTGTAATTGCTAGGGAGGAATGGGGGAAAGTTGCTACTGTCAGAAGGAATTAACAATATTAAGACATACACATCCCTTAGGAATCCACCTTATTAGCCCATAAAAGTGTGCAAAATGGATGCAGAATGGACAAGGTTCACACAATTCCACCGTATTTGGAATCTTGTATCACAGTAGAAAATATGCCAGGGTCAAGTGAGTGAGCAGAGTAAGAGTCAGGATCACAGCACAAAGACAGACCAAATCAAATTTAAAATTCTCTATAATGTTAAGATAGAAGAAGCTGAGGTCAAGGAAACCAACAGAGAATACTGAAAGACCCATATGGGTGAACAAGAATAAGAAATCACTCTCACATGTACCATTCAGGATGCAGATAAGAAAAGAGAAGGCAGGACCAGGGATTTAGCTCAGTGGTTCCGGCACCTGCCTCCCAAGTGCAAGGTCCCAAGTTCAATCACCAGTATAAAAAAAAAAAGAGAGAAAGAGAGAAAGAAAAGAGAAGGCATGCCCAGCCAGGAAAATGAAGAGAATTCAAAGAAAGTCATATCGAGTGGTGTGAGTGGGGTTAGGGAAGCAGCAAAGGATGCTGAAGCATCCAGCGTTGCCTACTGAGAGTGGAGAATCATGAAGACCCTCAATCTGAAGGGGAAAAGGGTAAAAAATAGACTCATGGGAAGCTGGAGCAGTGGAAAAGAGATTTCTCCATGGATCCATAGTTACTGAGAGATGCAGTTACTGTCAGATCCATTGTATTTCAGCAGGCGAGGAACAAAGAAAGATTCAAGCACTCTCTCTTCCACCCAAAGATCTTTTGCCAGTGTCTATACAAAAGCTAAATCAAGTAAAATGTCAACAAGCAGAAGAAGCTGGGTAATTCAGTTCACAGGGTTGGAATTACTATGGACTACTGCTACACTTCCAAGAGGACGGAAACATGAATTTGGGTAAAAGAGGAAAAAAGAAAAGATAACCAGCAAAAGACACAATGGGGAAAAAAATCTTGTTATCTTTCCTCCCATCTTAATGAAATCCTCAACCCACAGTGCAACTAAATTTATAAAACGAATGATAAGAATCAAAGGAAAATATCCATTGTTTCTTATTAGAACTTGGGGTTTATTCTGTGGTCTACAGTTTGATTAATGTTCAAGTGAGAGATCTTTGATTTTCTATGTGCTGCTGTTATAGTTTAATTTTGGAGTTTAGAAACGCAGGATTAGATTTTCCATTTTGCTCCCTTGTCAGTAAAAGATAGTGTGCATCTTTTCTGATTTTTATAAACACAGATAAAAATGGGTGTCTCTTGTGAGAGGCATCTACAGTCTTTATTCTGATCTTTCTTGCTTTACAGAGAAATATCTAATACTATTGAGTATTTGAGTTTAAACTAACATTTTATTAAGAGAATTGAGATAGTAAGAATCCCTGGTCTTCTTTCTCCTATTTCAGATGAATTCTCACAAAACCTCAAGATGAACTCCAGGTGCTTATCATTTAAAAGTCAGAGTGATGACAGAGGAGCCTGTACACAAAGAAGGACTCCATGACACAGCCCTTTCCTAACTGCTCTGACTTTCACCACCTGTGTAGTGAGGGCCCAGGAGAGAGCTGTCCTTCAGTGTCTTAGACTGAGGGTCTTCCCATAACCATGTCTCCTGAGCAGCTTCAAGTAGAGAAAAGTTGGTGGGGAGTTGGCTTGCACATTCTCCAGCAGAGATGAAGGAGAGGCAGAGTCTACAACTTTGTTGTAGAGACTGAAGCAGGATAATTAAGACAGATTCGGTATCCTTTTCATGGCTCATAAATGTTTGCATGAAGAACACACAATTCCTGGAGATTTCAAATCACAAAACACATAAGTCATCTTGGTAGAAATTAACCCTGCACCATAGTTTTCCTGGAAATATTTGCTGTGAGAGATTTTCAAGTCTGAAGGAGAGAGAAGCCTTCCTGGCTGAACACTGAAACTTTTGGAGATCAGAATCTGAGATCTCTTAAATATATCATTCACCCCATCTTATCCCAGAGTAATTCAGGACCTCCAAGTTTTCTAGAAACTCAACCTGATACTGGCTTATGCTGTTCGGGAAACTGAACATTGCCTAGGTAGAGAAGGACACAATTGTCCCCCTCCAGGGCTGCTCTCCTCAGCCACCCCCACCCTCTGGATTTGTGTTAGGCTCCCCCTTCAGCTCCCCTCACTGTGTCCCCAGGGCCCAGTAGTACACGGCAGAGTCTGCCAGCTGGAGTGAGCGTTTCTGCAGATGGAAAGAGCTGTGGCTCTTGACCAGAGTGCCCTCAAAACCTTGGCTCTCTGTCCACTGGTTTTCTGTTGTGCTCTTCAGGAGGAGCTGAGGAGCTTTGTCGATATACTTGACATACCAAAAAAGGACAGGACCTGAATAAATCATCTGGTAAGTGCAGTTCAGGATCAGAGGTTCTCCCTCTCTGAGAGTATTGGGTCACTGAGTCTCCATGGTTTCCTCCTAATAAGAGAAAAGAAGAAGAAGAAGAAGAAGAAGAAGAAGAAGAAGAAGAAGAAGAAGAAGAAGAAGAAGAAGAAGAAGAAGAAGAAGAAGAAGAAGAAGAAGAGGAGGAGGAGGGAGGAGGGGAGGGGGAGGAGGAGGAGGAAGAGGAAGAGGAGGAGGAAGAAGAAGAGGAAAAAGAAGAAGAGGAAGAGGAAGAAGAAGAGGAAGAACAACAACAACAAGAGCAACATATTTGTTTATGTTGGGAAGAAGGGCAAAAATTAACATAATTGTAGGGAAATGAAACCAATAAAATGTTACTTACTGAGCATCAGAAGAATCGGAAGTACTGAGCAGGTGACAGGAAACATGTTGGTAGAAGGAAATAGTCCTTACTACTTGTATTACACAAAATTTTAAAGGGCTCAGCTCCAGCAGGATCTTCTAGAAACAACTTAGTCAGAGGCAAGAGCCTCTTGTGGTAGTCTGACTTGTGATTACAAAGAAGATTGTAGAATCACCAGCCAACTGCAAATGTGAGCCATGTATGAGAAAGCTGCCCCCCGCCCCGCAGTGGTTTCCTTGAATATTGTACCGAGCCTTGTCACCTTTACTTAATATCAGTCATGCTAATTCACAAAAAAATACTTCCTAAAAACCTGCCTGGATGCCTGAAACCACAGAGATCACTTAACTCTATGCATGCTGTGTCTTTTCTTATACATACAGTCCTATGATAACATTTGTTTGTAAGGTAGGCATGATGTTTTCTGGTGTAACACATTGCCATCAACTGGAACAAGTTGTGTGTTCATGTCTTCCACTCACAAACAACCCTTTTCCATTTTCACTAAACACTTGTGCACTGTGGTTGTAACTTGTCCAGTCTGAGGTATGGCTACAAAACTAGCACTAACTGACTACAAAAAAAGACTAAGGAACTGAGAAATGAGTATTTGTGCACCATGGATATGCTGAACAAAGGACTGATTCAAGATTCATCACAGTACTCAGGATGTCATGGAATGTGAAACTTGTGAATTCTCCATTTCTGGAATTTTTTCATTTAATGTTTTCAGATGACAGTTTACAGCGTGTAACAGAAACCATAGAAAGAAAACATTTTGATAAGAGAAACTATTGTAAAATAGCTTGAGAGGAAGGTAAAGAAACAGAATGAAATAGCACTCTATGAAGAAAGCACTAAACATTTGTTTTATAGATTCACAAGTATAATTGGGATGTTTAATAATTGATCACAGCATTTCCTCTGTGCAGAGATCTCTCAGTTCCCAAATACTCCCTGGCACAACTTTTCTGTGGACTAGTGTGAGGCTTTTTCCTTGAACCTGTGATTGAGGCTCCTGTGGGTATAAAGGAACCATCTACATAGAAAGCTCTCTCCTCTCCTTCAGTCCATAACCTGAGGCATCCCTCTTTGTGCCCACATCCCAATCAGCATTTAACCTCACAGGAAACTTTATCCAAAGCAGAGCTTGTCAAATGAGGAAGCAAAAGAGTATTTTGAGAAAGCCAAATTTGCTTTATAACAGCCCACTTGTAGTTACTCATTCCAGTTCCATAAAACCCAACTTATCCCAGAGAGACCAAGTCCAGTCTACTCCAGTATTGAGAGAGAAACCCCAATCTTCTAAGTAGAATATTAATCCAGCCCAGGCCCGGTGCTATGATGACCTTTGCATGTCTAAAAGGCACTGTCCCCCATCACTGCCACATTGAGGACAAAGCCTCAACATGAGTTCTAGTGGGGATAAAGCTATTCACATCATAGCAGTAATAAATTTTCTGAAATTTTAGCAGCACTTGGTGTTGGGAATGAGAATGGGATAGAGAATTTACACACAGGGACTCAAATCACTTCTCTCTGATACCAAATTTCTCTATTAGCTTTCCCATCCTGGGATGGTTTCTGACACCCAAACCTAAATAACGAGAAGTTTAATTTGACTTTTAGTTTTAGGGGTTTCAATCTATAATCAGCATGGTCCAAAGCAGAAACATAGAAGGTGTAAGGATGTGGTGGAGGAAACTGCTCAGTTTATGGAGGCTGGGAAGGAAAACATATGAATAGTCCCAGATAGGATGGGGTTAGGAACCATATATAACACCCAAAGTTACACCCCTGTGACCCACCCAGACAAATCCAGAAATGTGCTTTACTAATTTTATGTGTATTTCTTAAGTCAATCAAATTGACACAGTTAAGGGGAACCATCACAATTGTATTATAGGAATAAGAAAATGGGTAGCTCCATGATTACCCAAACCTTTTTATAGCCCAAGGCTTTTGTAATTGCAGACAGCTATGACATTGTATTACACAGCCTCTGAGGGTCAATGGAAAAGCACTAAAATCACTTGACTAAAATCAGCTGAATCAAAGAATAATTTTCTGATTAAAATTATTTATTCTAAATAAATGAACTTTAACTGCTTAACTTTGTAAAAATTTATGCTTAAGCTCAGGGGATTTAGCTCAGTGGTTCTGCTGCCTGCCTCTCAAGCTCAAGGACCCAAGTTCGATCCCTGGTATCAAAAAAAACAAACAAACAAAAACAAAAGAAAAGAAAGACATGAATAGTTTCTCTAGTGTGAGAAACTGAAAGTATAAATAAGGACTAAAAGGTACAATAGATAATGTGAAATAGGAAGAAAAGGGGCAAAGGGGAAGTGGGAGGGGTAGGGGAAAGAAAGAGAATGGCATTAATATGAGAAAATGAAAAAAAGGAAACAAAGTCTTTGTAAATAGGGAGGGACGGAGGGGTTGATGGGAGGGCAGGGGAAGGTGGAAAAGTAAGAACCAAGAGAGATTTTGTAAAGATGCAAATTTCCAATGATGAATGTCATTGTATTGCAGACCTAACATGTACCAATAAAATAAAATTTTAAAAAATGTTATGGTTTAGAATATAGACATGATGCTTGTGCTCCTCCCTGTCTGTGATGAAGTCACTTCCCAGGCCCCTGTCTCTTGCTGAGGTTTCTGTAGGGCTCCTACAGGCCCCCTCTCACTGTGCTCTCTCTCCCAGCACAGAAATACACTGCTGAGTCCAGGAGCTGGGAGGCTGTGATGGTGAGCCCGATGGAGCTCGCTGCCTTCTGGAAATTTAGAGAATACCGGCCCTCTGTTGCATTGTGCTCACTGTAAGCATCCTGATGAATAAGGAGAATCATTTCCCTATTTGGTGTTGTTTGTACCAGAATAAGGAATAAGTAGGATCATGGGTTTCATACACACAGTCCATGGTCACAGCCTCCTTCTCCAGCACTGAAATTGCAGTGTGAGCTTGAGCTACTTTCTGAGCCATGCTGGTTCCTGCAAGAAAGAGGGTAGGAATAAGGCGATCCTTTATCTATAACCATGGGAGGATAAAGCATGGAATGGTTTAGACCCCAGCACCCTGGTTCTATTGCCCATTATCTCTCCCTCTGAGCAGCTTTTTCAGCCAACTGTTTGCTCTCCCTGTGACCTTCAGGGGTGGGAAGAGGCAGAGCCCTGTGCTTGTGGACGTCCTTACTAAGGCAGGTGGAGGTGAAGGCTGCCCCAAGCAGGCTGGCAAACAGCAGAGTGGTAGCTCTTCCCTCTAGTGAAATACTCTGTTCTGCATCAAATCCTGATCTTAATTTTCTATCTTGTGCTCCAGAGATAAAAGAAGATTATTGGGCTGTGTGGAGCATCTGCCCCAACAGGAAATGCAGTGGGCAGATATGGGATAAGTTTACCTGTGATCTGTGACACACTTCCTGTGCAGTTAGAGAAGCCAGTTGTGTCTCAGTATAATTTAGTGGACTGGAAATGATGGCTTTTAAAATTGAATCACATTCAGCTCATTCTTCTTTGATAGAAAAAGCAAGAAAGTGAGTCATACAATTTCTTTTGAATTTTAGAAAGTACACGGGAGAACACAGTCATGCACCCTGGGGTCTTAACATGTGCCTCTTTTTCTCCAGACAGAACCAAGGTGAAAAGTAACCACAGAATTTTTACTCTTTAACAAGCATGTAAAAGTTTTAGTCTCAGTCTTTATTCCTACCTTGCTAGTCATGGAATTCAGCAAAAGTTACATGAAAAATATTTTATTGTTAATGAATGAATTCCAATCATGCCTCCTGAATCACAACATTCTCAAAGTATATGGCATGTCAGGAAGAAAGATATGGCATTTAAGTTGTATCCTGATAAAAATTAATAAGGGAGAAGCATTCTTTTGAATTATGTGTGAAATGTCTTGATTGCTGTGTAGAAAGGAAGAATGGGGTCTTCAGAATCTACCCACGTGAGGACAAGTTAAGACTACTATAGTGTTTCAGTCTCAAAGACAAAGGTGACCTCTGTGAAGTCCCAGACAGATTTACCATGAAGTCCACCAAGCTTTTATTCCAAGAGCCTTGTTACCCCAGGTTCCAGAAAATAATTTCTTTTATATTTTTTAAAGCCCCCCCCAAATCAGAGCAGTGTCAGCCCCTAAAATCTGCTGGCACACATACCAAACCCAAAGGCATGGCAGAAGGAGAAAGGACAGCAGTGAGGATTCCAGGGCTCAAGAAGGTTAGGAAAACCCTCCTGGTGAGCTGAAACCCTTATGTGTGAGCCTCTTTGTAGAGATCCCTCCATTCTAGTCCTTGCTTTTCTTTGGGTGGACAAAGCTGTCACGCAGCATGACTGGCCTTGAAACTTTGGCTGCCAATCTCTTGATCTTTGGATGAGCTCCTCAGAGTGGGTCAGGCTGTTTTGAGAACATATGTGCCAGAACAAGAAATTTAGAAGGCTGGTTTGGTAAGTGCAGCTCAGTGTCATAGTATCTATGGGATCCCTCTTAAAAGTAGTAAATGGTTTGTTACTTTGACACTGAAAAAAGGGATAATCTCTAGTTCTGAAGGGGTGAAGGGTCATCCTAAAACCAAGGAATAGAGCATCTTAGTCACTGAATAAACATCATTCACAGAATATCAACACGATCATTAGTCCTGGACAGGAAGCTCACAGAGTGAGTGGCTGAGATTCAGCAGGCTGTTTTTTAGAGGTATACAACTAAGCTAAGAGCTTGATGCTTGATCTTTCTTTAAAGGGTCAAGTAGTAAAATATTTTAGACTTTGAGGTCATATGATTTCTATTGCAACTACCCCACTCTGCTGTTTTAGTAGCAACATAGCAGTGCTAAATGCATAAGTAAACAGGTATAGCTGTTTCTCTGTTTATTTATGAAACAAGAGACCTGCTGCTGTTCTCCTTGACTGCTGGTCTGTAGTTTTCTAGAACTTGCATCTCCCCTAGGATTTTTTCACCTATCATCAACTGAACTGTTTGGAACTCACTAAAACTTATTTTGTAGGGTTTTTTACTACATTATCAGAAGTCTTTGGGGAAACTAAAATGAAGGAAGTATGTTAAATAAGTTAATGAACATAAAAGAGGAAAAAGAGATTTGATGATCCTTGCAGAGGATGCAAAGATAATGTTCTCTGACATTAAAAAGCACAGAGAGCAAGATTCAGTACATCACTCTAGGAAGTTTTTCTGTACTCTAAGAGCAAAGGAGAGTCTCTTTGACTAGAACCATCAAATTTGTATTCTGGCAAGGTCACTGGACTGCAGTACAGAGAACAGCGTACCAAGAGCTACATTGAGGGGTGTAGAGTGTACCAAGTGTGCTGGGGGCAAGGGTAAATTATTAATTAAGGTGTCATGTTGAAGTAGACTGATTTCTTTAGAAGACTTTTAGAAAGCAAATTCAAAAGAACTGGAATACAGAATATATATATATCTATAATGAATGCCTGAAATCCAGATACATCACATAATTCCTAATATACCCTAGACTGTGGGTGTGTCAGAAACTGTGAGTTGGTTATTCAATATCCATTTTGTCCTAATTCTTACCAATGGAGCCCCAGTATTGCTGCAGGGAGCAACAGAATCAGATTTTTTAAAAACCAAATAATTCTGATGTCTCACCTCTGTTACAGACAGGAGAAGGATGGCATATCTGGTAACACTCCCATAAATGAAATGTAAGTGGAAGTTGTTAGGCGGAGCTTGAGTGGATTGACTTAGCCAGCAGGGACCCATTGCCTCTCTCCATCGCCTCTCTCAATGTTTCTTCCTAGAAGGTGTATGAAGTGGAAGGATCTTCAGCAATTTCTTCACAAGATGACTGACACCTCAAAGAAAAAAACAGTGAGCCAGAAAGACCCTCGGCTCCTCATATGATGAAGCTTGCTTTGGAGCTTCTTTATGTGAAAAAAAAATAAACCACTCCTTGTTTAAAAATATTGTTTAGGTTTTCCATAATACAAAGCTCAGCAAATTTCTAAATAATGAAAATGATGTTTATTAAAAATACAAAGTCAGAGCCAGGTATAGTGGCACACACAAGTAATCCTAATACTCTAGGAGGGTTATGCCAAAGGTTTGCAAGTTTGAGCCACTGTTTCTTGGAAATGAGGCATGCAAGAGCCATTTCTGCAACTCAAAGACCCACCTAGATCTGATATAGACACAATAGAATCTTTTGACCCAAAGATGGTAGAAATGAGACTGGGGCTAAATATTGCAAACACATGCACAAGTTTTATTGGGGGAGAAGAAAAGGGGCTTAAAGTAAATTGGGGCTTTGACTGAACAACAGGAGCAATCTGTTAAGAGAGTGACCAAGATGCTGCTCACAGAACAAATAAAACAGCAGGTTTTTATTGATTTCTTGCCATGGGCCAAAGTCTGGTAATTATTATTGACCAGGAGCAAAATTCCAAAAGATGGTCAAGGCACCCTAGAAGCTGTTGAATCTTTGTGTATTTGGTTCCATCACCTTGCGTAAAACATCCCAGTCTTAACCTTGTACTTAGTGAGCTAATAGGCAATTGACTTTACTTAAGAACAGTTGTGTTACTCTTATAGCTGGTGCCATTGTCTTCTGTAAGTGGCCTGGCCTTACCATGGGGCTGTAGGATTTTTAGTGTTTTAGCTGCTAAAAAAGCACAAGAGTGGGATAGAAGAAACACATACCAGCTCCAATGGGTAACAAGCCAAATTAATCCTGTATTGTAGTCTAGGAAATAACATTACTTAAATAATCAACATGTCTCCAGGCAGAGATGAGTAGAATCTGACTTAGCAGGTAAGAAAGCATAGAGAACAGCCAAAATACAGATGCCATGTCTTTTGCCTCATTTCAGTCTCCCATCAGATATCTGCAGGCCCAAGTGAAGAGTCAGTGTTCCCAGCAAATGCAGCCTCAGGTCCATAAGAAGCAACCTAGGCAACTATTAGCACAACTTACATGGGAGAGGTGCTATCTACACCAAAGTCAGTGGGAAACTAATAATGTATCGCCTAGCTGTGGGGCTCCAAAATTAGTGATTCTAAGTTGACTAAGAGCAAGTGAAGCTAGATGATTTATTTAGATATTTTCTTGGTATTTTTTATGTAACCATTTTGCTTTTGTGCTTTTACCAGGCCTTATTGTGGGTCAATTGATATATGCCATGCTACAAAGAGAAGTCTGAGTTTATTTTGTCCCAGCCTTCTGTCCTTCTAACACTGTGCCACCATCATGGTCCCTATGTGTTTCAGATCTTTGAGCTAAGGAAGGGAAGGCCTTCTAATACTTAGCGGTTCTTTTTCATCCTCTTATAAGTGCCCAATGATTACTTTTTACTGCTAGAATTAGAGCATGAGGCTTTTTGTACTCGGTGATTCAAAGCTTTCATTTTAAATGACAAAATAAAAGGCTGCTACACTTATGATGAGCCTAAGCATATGTAGCCACGATGGGCAGAACCAAGCCTGGAATTTCAGTTTCCCATTCCAAGTTTCATCCCTTTTGCCCTACTCCAAGAATCTTCATTAAAGAATCACAAATGTGAAAGATTTCTGCTTTCACACTACCAGTAGAAACTTCACAGGAAGACACAAGCACCTATTCCTCCCACTGCCAATGCTTCCAGAGAGCAGCCTGGCAGGGTTTGTGTGTGGCTGCAGGTGCCTGCTGCACACCGTGCATCTGTAGCACAGAAGTAAGCAGCAGTGTCTTCAGCCCGGGCAGCTGTAATGGACAGGGAGCTGCTTTTGTTGGCCTTGTCAAGGGTGGCTGTAAATCTTCCACTGTGTTTCTCTCTCTCATTTGTTCGAATTAAAATTAGTGGGGTAGGCCCTCCACCTGTATCCTGTCGAAACCACTGCAGGTTGGTTATAGTAGTTTTGTAACTGCAGCTCACAGTGGCGTTTTCACCCTCCTGGATGTTCAGAGCCCGAAGAATCTCTTCTCCTTGTTGACTATTTACTCCTAGACAGAAGCACAGGCCAGAGGTAGAGATCAGTCACTGCATTTCCAGATTACAGTTCCAAATTTGCAGGATTTAACCTTTCAGTCACATGGGCGCTAAAATTTTTGGTGTCCTTGTTCCCCTCACCAATAACCCCCACTCACTGGACAGTTGAAGCCACAGGATCACCAAACACATTCCCAGGATTCTCTCCATTCTTCTTTGTTGGATTCTCAGAAGACTGAGCTCTGGGGCTTGAAATGGAGCCAGGTTCTTCAGTCGGGAGAGTTAGTTCCCACTGTATATATCCTTCCTGCCTCAGTCTTTTTATTTTCTTGCCTTGCCAGTTTGCTTTGAAAACACAGGCAAAGGAGAACGCGGACACACAAAAGAGATTTAAACCCAACAGTCTGAGTAGAGGACGGCACTGCCCTCTAGTGGTAGCAACATCATTCTGCCACTAGATTGCTCTAGAATGGGATAGTGTATAGAGCTGACTCAGAAGGGATTGGAGAGCTATTCAATTTCTACTTTACGGAATTTTGATTCTGGCTTAGGGTAAAACTGGATATAACTTGATTCAAGTAAGAACTATATGAAGAAAGAATGCTGAAGCCTAGCATTTTACAGGATACCTGATAAGCACCACTAGATTTCTTACAATTACTACAACTTCTGAATATCTATCCGTGAGCTTTCTTTCTTAAATATATTTTTTTGCTTAATGCAGAAATAAGGTTATATGTAAGTCAGAATTTTAATTGGTGAGCAATACAAATGGATTCTGATTTTATTGTGTAGAATAAATTAGTGAATAATGAGTTTGCCTCAAAATCCTCTGTAAAGGTTAAGAAACCTGACTCAAGTCTATTGAGTTAAAAACAGCATAGAAAATCACTCTAGAGAATCTCTCCTGCAAGGCCACTGGCTTTTTGTTTGAGCTTCAGGCTGCAGGTGGTGGACCATCCCATTCTCTCTGTTGCCATGTCATCTCTCCATTTTAGTGAAATCGCAGCCATTCCTCCAAATGAACTCTTTCTTGCAAAAATAACTCCTGAGTGAAAGTTGGGGAAGAATGCTGTTAGGGTTTGTATTTAGATGTCCCCCAAAGGCTTATGTGCTCATAGGTGGGGCTTTTCAGAGGCAGCTCGATCTATGATGTGTGATACTGGGATTAAGGATGTGTGATAACTAAATTTATTTAGTGTCGTCCTGAGAGTGGTTAAGGGAAACCCCACCCTGAGTGTGAGTGGCACCAAACATTAGACTTAAAACCTGAATGGAATAAAAGGGAAAGATGAAAGGAAGGCTGCTGGTGCTTGCTGCTTGTTGCTTCCTGGCTGCCACACCATGAACTGTTTCTGCTCCATGAGACCCTCCTTTTGTGCCACCCTACATTGGAGCCAGCTATGGACTAAAACCTCTACAAACTGTGAGCTAAAGTAATCCTTTCCTCCTTTAACTTTGGATGTCAGGTATTTTGTCCTAGCAACAAAAAAGTAACTAAGACAAATACCTCTGACTACTGGAGCCCAAGACTTTCAAGGTTTATTCCCTTAATATATAAAATTCTTAAGTGCTAACAGGACACAGATATATGTTGATATTGTCCCTTATCCTCAACCCTACAAGATGTTTGGTAAGCCCTCTCGGTATGACCCTCCACTATTTATGTATAAATGTTAGAAGCTCTCATCTTAGATGAACAAAAAGAAAATTACCTACTCCAAAGTGAATTAGGTTATTTTTCATTGAAATGGTAAATGCTAGAACAGGACTTGTCAAGAGGTGTGCCTGTGTCACAGAGGCATCTGAGTACATTTATAATAATACTAATGTATTGTTTGGGGTTTTTCTATGTTGACATGCACACTGATAATACAAATGCAACAGCTGTTACCTTAACTCAAATAAAGTCAGTGCCCCAAGCTGTTGTTTGTTGTCCCGCTATATGGTTCCCTACCTCATGCAGAAACCCATAATATACACTGGTACCTTGGTTCATGAACTCAATTCCCTCCTCAATTCAAATTTTCCCATAAGGTCAACATTGAACTTAACCATTGGATTTGATTTAGTTCTCATCCAACTCAGTTTGCAACCAGAATTGTGGAAAAGAATCAAGTTCATGAACTGAGGCACCACTGTACTTGAAAAAAAAAGTTTTGCATAAGAATATCCATTTTAATGAAGCAAAAAATTATTATTATCTTGCCCCTTATGTGGACATTTTTTTAACATGTCATGTAATGAAATAGGCAATGCTATGAGGCACCTCTATATTAAACTAAGTGTGATGGGATCGCAGGTGCAGCACTGCAGTATTGTTAGAGGTGAGAACTGCTTTGTCGTAGAACTCCAAAGTTTTACTTCGAAGTGTGAGTGCACAACAGCTAAATTGGATAGTTGCTTGATATTTTCTCAAAATTTAAAATGTGACCCAGCAACCAAGAAAACAACAGACTGGCTATTGCTAATGATAAAGTTTTAATATTCAAGTAAAAGTTAGAATTTTGAAAAATTTACATTTACTACATCTTCATGATTCTTAATGATTTTGCTGGAAAGACTCGTGATGATAGCAGAGGGTGAATTTTTTTAAACCATTTATTTTGGAATTATTATAGACTCACAGGAAGTTGCTAAAATTGTTCATACAGCCTCATGTCCTCTTTACTAGCTTAATCCATTGGTGACATCATGTAGAACTGAAGTTCAATATGCACACCAGGAAACTGGCATCATTCAAATATGCTAGTGGACTATTTGTTTCATACATTGAGAATTGAGAACTCTTTCTTTAACTGAGGTATAAGGCCTCCATCATACATATGTGAATCAAAAACATTTTGTCTCGCTAAGTACATTGCCTCTTATCCTCTTAAATGCACCTTTCACAGTACTGAAAGTTTTATTATTAATTAGTCCAATGTATCTTTTTTTTTTGTAAGTTGTACCTTTATTGTCACATTCAAAAACTTGTCTAGCCTTAAGTCTCAAAGATTTTCTGCAATACAAGATTATTGAGAATTCAGTCCATTTGACAAGGAGGCTTTTGTCACTCCAACAAGTAGTCCAATCCACTGATGTTGCAGTTGAGGACAGGGGAGTAGGAAATAGGAAGTCCAGTGCAGGCACATGACCAAACCTAGAGGGAAGGACTGCTGGAGCTTTCTGTATTTTCTCTTTGCTTGCTATATGTATGTGTTCCTTTGTATATACTGCCATTTCCTCCCCCTATATATACTGGAGATTAATTTTATAGGTTTTTGTTATATTTTTTTTTATATATAGTACTACACTCAATGGAACTCCCTTTGAATTTTAGAATTGACTAACATAGCCAGAAACTCATGGAGAGACTGTTGGGACTACGGATTTCTTCATTTTGGACAAAGGATGAGAACTTTCTCACTTGTTCAAAGGACACTTTAGCTCCTTAAGTGGAAACAGAACTATTCCACCTCTGTTTGGATGTGCAATCGTGCATAGAGAGGTTCATGTGAAAGAGCAGTAGCCAGAGGGATGGGATGTTCCACTGACCAATTTATTGCATCTCTACTCCAATCCCCCCTTTTTTTGTTCTATTTGTGGTATTGGATGTGGGCTCCTTAAACATTTTTTCTTGTGCCAGCTGGCATGACATGAAGCTTTGTCAGTAGCCATGACTAGAAGGACATGGTGGGAGGAAGAGGGTTCCTATTGGGCTGGTAGTGTTTCCTGCCCTTTGCATGTCCAGGGTTTAGGCAGCCTGGCTCACACAGAGCACCCAAGAATATGTGCCTCCAGCAAATACAGTGAGAGCCCCATGGTGGTTTCTTGAAAAGTTTTTATGAGAATCCGGGGAATTCAGCAACACTCCTGTGGAATTCCTGCAAATCGTGTTGGAAGCCTGGTAGGTATTTTTTTTTGCCTGCTGGCTTTTTTTCTCTGGCTGCTCAGCAAATGTCTCCACTGTTCAGGGGTCTACGTGTACAGGTTCTCAATGAGATCTAAATCAGCCCTGGCAGGAGGGGTCCAGCTGTGCTTGCTCCAGTGTATTCCTTCCTTGGCTCTGCCTCAGTCCTTCAACGTGCTATTCTTATATTCTCTAGAGTTCTTTTCATCCATTAGTGAATACTTTTCATAATAGTAGCTAATACTCTAGTATTATCGAATAATTTTCTCATTAAGCTTCCCTTGTCCAAGTGACTCTGCCTGGTTGGGCCCTCACTGAGGTGGTTGGGTCTGTGATGGGCATGAGAAAAAAGACCTTGAATGCAGAGAGTTCACCGATCATAGCTACGGATCAGTACAGAACTGGAAAAGACCTGTGTGTGGGATGTGGTGACAGCACACCCAGGGTGGCTGAGAAGCAGAGCAGCTACAGAGGTGCGATTGTACCACTGAAGCCTGGACAGTCTTTCCGCCTAGAAAACACTGTGCTATATGGATTGTAGTATAAAACGTTTCCAAGATACTTCTAGAAATAATAAATGTACTTATTTTTTTAAACTGAGTAAACCAGAGTAGGTAATGAAAAATTTTGGAAAAATTGTTGAGGTCACAGTGAATCTAAGTGGCACTGATGACATTTTTATCTAAACGTAACCCAAACCTAGTCTTTCAGAAGGATTAGCCCTCCCTGCACAGTCAGAGTGCAGGAGTACTGGGCTGAGTTGTCCTCTGCAGCCCAGGGCTTCTGAAAGGTGAATGGACCCTGCCACTGTGGAGGGCATCCCAGAACCTTTTGGCACAGGCTCCTGGTGTCAGGAGGAGCTGTGGACGTCATCTGGGGCTGGACAAACCTGAACAGCACGGGGGTCACAGAACAGGAGTAGCTGCACCTCACCTGCACCAACCAGCACCTCAGCTGCCCACCTCTAAAGATGGAGATAAGGTCGTCAGGGTGAGTCATTATCTGGGTGCTTATTCCTCCGAAAACACCAACTGTAGATGAGGAAGAGCCCCACAGAAGACTGTGCAGAAGTTGTCGTTAAACTGACTCTGCCTCACAGCCTGCAGAAAGAATGAGAGTACCTTTTCTCTCCGAGTGTGAGCACCACCAGGAATGCGGAGATGGGGGTGGACCTCATTTCCGAGCAATGGGGAATCAGGGGACTACATTCTGGAAACAGTTCAGCAGGACACTCATTGACAGTGCATGGGGTGATTTTTACTGGTTGGTGGAACCAAACTGCGTCAGAGGGTCTGGGTGGTTTCTGCCTTTCTACCAAATTGAACTTAAGCAGCATTTCTTTCTGATACAGAAAGACACACTCAATACAGCAGACACACTCAGGCTTCAGGAAGCCTTTAAAGTCTCAACCAGAATGGAAATGGATTTCTCCACATTTAATAGCACACAATTTAATGACTACTAATTGAGAAAGAATGCTTTTAGAAAGGTTCACATTGGGCCAGGGATTTAGCTCAGTGGCACCGTGCCTGCCTCACAAGTGCAAGGTGCTGAGTTTGATCCCCAGTACCCCCCCACACACACACACAAAAAGGTTCACATATACAGTTCAAAGGAACAGAATAGAGTTCACTCTACAGGCAGAGAATTATAATGGTGATGTCCAGGGACTAAATGATGGGGTGGATGAGGAGATATAGGTCAAGGAGTTCAAAGTGTCAGCTCACAAGATGAATAAGTTCTGCAGATCTGCTGTATGACATTGGGCAGTAAACAATACTGAACTGTAGAATTCCAATTTTGTTAAAACGTAAGATTTTTAAATCTCATTATGTAAACCAAATCACAAATATATAAAGATTTTAAATATATTGGGGTTTTTTGTATAATTGTTTCACAGTAAATAAAAATGGCCCCTAGACTTGGATAACTCTATCAGAACTAATCCAATGTCTAGTATTATGAACTTTGGTAATAGAAATTTATTTTCCTATTAACTTTGTTAATGCACTTTAAAGAATGTAAAAAGAAGTTTGTTAAATGTGCAATTTTATGTGATGTCCTGAGTTAGTATGACTTCTTACATTGGAATGCTTAAGAGATTTTCAGGACTATCATCTATTTTAGTTTGTATCTGTTTATGGGGCAAGTGCCTCAAATTTTTGATGTGGAAATCACTGGAAAAACTGCTTCAAAATAGATTGAAGTTAAGTTGCCTTTAATTTTCAATATTTCATTAAGAAATATAGTCAGTTTTTCACTGTGCACAATGCTTAAACAATTAGAAATCTAGATATTTTGTGTATCTTACTTTAAAATTTGTCATCATGCAGTAGAACAAGATAATACACTGGAAGTGAAGCTTTACTCTAGGTTGAGAGTCTACTCTGCACTGATTGAGAATCTGTAACTCTTTTGTAAATGGGAAGAGGACCAAGAGATGAGGGGCACATGATGAATGTAACATTATGTACTGCAAAGGTATTCTAATAAAAATTAAAATTCAGAAATATAAAAATGAAAAATAGAGTAAAAACACAACAAAAAAAGAATGAGAATTCAAGCAGCACAGCTATCAAACAACATTACAACCTAGGGCTTCACTGTCCACTTGTGATAGTTAACTTTTGTGTCAATTTAAATAAAAAATCCCCAACCGATTGGATTAGCATAGTTCTGGGTGTGGCTGAATGGATTCACTGCAGATGGAAGACCCATCCTGGGTGTGAGTAGCATCAACCAATAGGGTTGTAGTCTGAATGGAATAAAAAGCTTCAGTTTCATCAGAGGCACTCCAGTCTTCACCCCTACCTTGATGCCCATCTCCAGGCTTCCAGCACAGACCCTTCAGCCTCCCAGCTCATACTCTTCAGCCTTCCAAAGTAGACCCTCCAGCTACCAATGGGACTCTACAGTGAACTCCATGTCTTCCACCTTTGACTGGATCATTCAACTCTCCAGCACACAGATAGTCTCTTTGCATTGCTTCACACCTGACTGTGCAGGTGGCCATTAAAATCCTTTCTAGTTAAAAAAAAATATATATATAGTATATATGTGTATATGTATATATGTGTGTTTGTATATGTGTGTGTGTATATATATATAAATATATATACACATATATGGTGTATATACAGAATCTGCAAAAAAATATATACACACTTTAGCAGTCCACCACACTAATAAATGTCTGGAAGCTAATGGCCACTACTTTGAGCACCTATTTAATTGTAGAAGCCAAAGATATCTTGTATTAATCTCATGATGTCTTAATAAACTTAGTATTAAGATATTTATATTAGTTTTTCTTTTCTTGATTTATGCATTTTTGGCAGACTCTGTATATATGTATACATGTATGTATATATGTATATCAAATATTATATTAAATCAGCTACTCTAGAGAGCCCTGACCATTGATTGATAATCATCTGAGGTGATGCTGATTAGTGTACTGAATACAGAGATGATATTTTTAGTGGAAATGCCTTTCTCTTTTTCACGGGAAGCCCTGACACTTTTTTTTTAACTGTATATCCTTTTACTGGTACATTTTAGGTACATAGTAAAATGACATTCATCATTGGAAATTTGCACCTTTACATACTCTCTTGTTTCTTTTTTCCCCCTTCCTCTGCCCTCCCTTCAACCCCTCCATCCCTCTCTATTTGCAAAGACTTTGTTTCCTTTTTTTCATTTTCTCATATTAATTCCATTCCCTAATTTCCTTTCCCCTGCTTCTCCCTCTTCCCCTTCCCCTTTGCTCCTTTTCTATTTAACATTATGTATTATACCTTTTAGTCCTTATTTACACTTTCAGTTTCTCACACTAGAGAAACTATTCTGTTTTAACACGTGTGTGCTATTTATTTCACTTAAGAATATCGCCTCAATGTGCATCCATTTAGCAATAAATGTCTCTAATTTCTCATGTTTATGGCTGAGTAGTACTCCATTTTATTAAAAAAAAAAAAAACCCACATTTTCTTTATCCAGTCTCCAGTTCATGGGCATTTGGGCTGTTTCCAAGTTTTAGCTATTATAAACTGTGCTGCTATGAACATGGGTGCACATATATTACTGTGGTCTGATTCTTTTAATTCTTTGGGGAAGATATTCAGCAAGGCAATAGCTGGGTCAAATGGAACTTCCAGTCCTAGTTCTTTGAGGTATCTCCATACTGATTTCCACAGTGGTTGCACCAGTCTACACCAGTCTACACCAGCAGTGTTTCTTTTTCCCCACAGCCCCGCCAGCATTTGTTATTGGTTGACTTCTTGATAGCAGCCATTCTTTCTGGAGTGAGGTGGAATCTCAGCATTGTTTTCATTTGCATCTCTCGAATGACCAGTGATGTTGAACATTTTTTCATGTATTTATTTGCTATTTCTACTTCTTTGTCTGAGAAATGTCTGTTCATTTCAGATGCCCATTTTTGGATTGGGTCTTTAAATTTGGGAGGTCTGATCTTTTTAAGTTCTTTATAGATTCGGGATAGTAGAGCTTTGTCTGAGGGGCCACTGGTGAAAATTTTTTCCCACATTGTGGGTTGTCTTTTCACACTGCAACTGGTTTCTCTTACTGTGCAGAAGCTTTTTATTAAGAAGAGATCCCACTTGTTGATTGTTTGTACTAGTTCACGGGCAACTGAGGTTTTGTTCATAAAATCTTTTCCTACACCAATGTCTTCAAGAGTTCTACCTAACCTCTGTTACAGCCAATTCACCATTTCTATTTTAATATTTAGATCTTTAATCAATTTTGATTTTAGTTGAGTGCATGGTGAGAGATATAGGTCTAGTTTTAGTCTATGCCAAGTTGAAACCCAATTTCTCCAGCACCATTTATTAAAGAGACTATCTTTCCTCCAGTGAGAGTGTTTGGCTCCTTTGTCAAGGATGAGGTGGTTGAGTGTGCCTCAAGTTGTTCCTGCATTTTATAATCTGTTCCACTGGTCCTAAGGTCTGTTTCTTTGCCAGTACCATGATGTTTTTATCACAGTAGCTTTGTAGTATAGTTTCAAGTTGCAGGTTGTAGTATCCCCTGGGGTGTCTGTGTTACCTAGAATTGCTTTTGCTATTCTGGGTCTCTTCTTGTTCCAAAGGAACACTTTTCCTTTGGCTTCTGATCTATATTTTGATTCTGCCTGTAGATCTTCTCTATGTAGGCATATTGCCAGTTTGAAATTTTAAATGTTACTAGAATGTGCTTTTGATTGAAACAATTCTAAGAACATGTATATTCTTTCTTTCTCTCCAAAGTTTCTACCAAAGTATCATTTTTTTCTCTCCAAAATTTCTACCAAAGTATCATTTAGAAATAACAACAGGATGGACTCAAATCCTCAATAGTAAAATAATTAAAAAATAAAAAGATCATCATCCATTACATGGAAAGTAAAGTGAGCTGACTGATGGAAGAAAAAGGAAGGGGAAAAAGTAGAGCCCAGAATCAACTATGAGAATACTGTGGTGGAAATATGAGTGAAGGAAACCTCTTCTGCCAAACCTCAGAGATTGCTGGGCTGAGAAAGAGAGAGAGCAGCTATGATGGTGGGTAGGAGGGATGAACCAAGGGATGACCTAAAGTTCGGGGTGTTAGAAGGGCAACAGGTGCCTCCCTGTGCACTTCACCCTGCTGCTGTGCTCCTGTGTGAGAAGCATATGTGGCCAGCCTTACTCCAGGTACTTAATCCTCACTAAATGGAAATGAACCACATGGGAACACTAGAGATTTCCATGTGAGGGCAACTGATTTTCCAGACCTCTGTTCTTTCATCCTAGGAAAAATCCTGCCAATTGGCCTGTATGCCCACACTGCTGGACAAGCCCAATCAAGAGTAATCTTTTGGGAAACATGGGCACAATATTTCTCCCAATCTATCATTCTTAAATACAAACCAAGAACAAAATAATACTAGCTATTCAAAACTACCTTCTTCAGTATGTCTTTCTATTCATCAGAGTCATTTCTACATGGATATAAGAAATAGGAAAAAATGGCATAGAACAGTGATAGTGATAGTGAACCTGTTAGAGCTTTCAATGATACAAACAAGCCTGCTGTGGCATGTGTGCCATCGGTTCACCACCACAAGGTCCAGCAAGTGAGTTTTGGCTACCTCAGGCTCACAGCTGACCCCTTCTGTACAAAATGGAGCTCTTCCACTGAGAGTCACCATTGTCCAGTAGGATACACTTGCACCCCAAGAAAGAATACAGACAGTGAGTTCAATATATTACAGAGTACACAAGGTGAGTATTCAGGCCCCTTGCCACCAGATAGGAAAGATCAACTCTGGTACAATGCATGTTCTGCAGTTCCCCAGATCAGGCTGAATCAAGACTCCAGTTGGACCACATCCATGTTTAACACAGCCCTAAGTCAACCTCTTTCCTCAATAAAATAAGGGTGAAGAATTCCCAGGCCAGACTCTGCTTTTAAGGAACTCATCCTAAAATAATATATGATCTCACTTAATCCTGAAACCAATCTTGAAATATGCATAATAGTACAATGTAAGACTAAATTAACCATTAAGTGTATAATAGATATTCAAACCAGCACTACATGGGTTCTTTCTAGAGTGCCAGAATGTCACGATGCGTGCAATAAAAGTGGGGCTAAAATTTAAGTACCTTGATTCTAGCACAACTTTCTGCTCTTTCTGTTTGCCTTCCAGATTTTTCTTTCATAACATTGAAATCTATGTTGAGAGTCTTTAATTCTGCAGATTGAGGACCTAACCAAATCCTGATTAGTTTGTTTCCATTTAGTTTGTGACTATACTATACATTAGTTTGTAAACAATACTGGACAGAAATCTTAGTTCCTCATTTCCAAGTTTGTCTGATCTTATGAACTAAATAAACATCATGGCTAACAGATTACAATTTCAGTTTTACAAAAAGTGTGACTTTTAATTTTTTCCTATAATTTATTTTCATTCTTCTTATAAGGACTTATTTCCATCAGACCACAACATTTTTCCTGGACTTCATATAAGTTTCAGGGCAAATTCACAGTGCCTATGGGTCAGGGGGGTGGGACATGCATATGATATTAAGTGTCTCCATATTGCCTCATCAACATTTACCAAAACACTCTCAATACTATATGCCAATCCATGCAGAACTTTGGTCATCAGGACAAAGCACTTTCATGTCTGGAATTCTTCTAGACTTCTCTCAGAAATCCTTCTCAAGTAATTTGAACTCACTCTGCATCCCCATGCCCTCAAGCCTCCCAAGGTCCTATGGTTTGGGTGTAGGCTGCAGGTGCCTGGGGAGCACTGTGTGCTCACTGCGCAGAGGTAGGTGGCTGAGTCACTGTGCTGGGAGTCTCTGATGTACAGAGAAACATGCCGACTGGCTCTGTTGAGCTGCATTGTGAATCTCCCTTCTTCTTGGTCACCAATGGAGTACATGGACATCAGCAACTCGGGGCCTTTCCCAGGATACTGTCGGTACCACCTGAAGTTCTGAGAAGCACTGTCCCTATAAGTGCAGTTGAGAGAGACCATGGCTCTCTCTGGAACACTGAGGGTCTCAGGACTCTGCTCCACCTCCTTCTGCTTGGTGCTCACCCCTGGGCAAAAAGACAACAGGCAAGAAAGATTGGTTAGGTAGTAGGTGCTTAACTCTCCGCAATGTAAATCATTCTCTAAAGCATCCAAATTTCTCCCCAGGAACCTAGAATAGACAACAACTTCACATATTGTACTCTGTATTCCCAGAAAATGCCCAAACTCACAGAAGAACTGAAGCCACAGGATCACTAGTAAAATGTTGCAAGATTCCATCATTGTCTCCCCCTGGATCAGTGAAGAGTCATAGGAAATATTTTTTAAAAATCAGCTCTCCAAATTACAAATAAAGATTCTTTTCACCAAAACCTCTGCTACTCCAAACAAGCCTCTTTCTTTCTTCCTCTCTCTATCTCTCTCCACCTCTCCCTTCCCCTTCCCCTTCCTCCTCCCCCTCTCTTCCCCAGAGACCAGAGGACTATAGTACTTGAGAGCTGTCTTCAAGGTCTCTGACAAGACACTGCCATCTTGTGGGCTTTCTATAGTGAGCAAAGCAATTTCAAAATGCAGATATTTGTTATGTGAATAGTTAAAAGTAAAATTCTGACTCTTTAGTCAATTTTAAAATTTTAGAGTCAAGAGGTTATAAAGAGGGATTCTTACATATAAGTGACTGATTGTAACTATCACAAATGATATTATTTGGACCTGGCTTTCAAACTGTTCTTGGTAAAAAATAGCTTCTGATGATTATTCTTAAATAATTCTCTTTGGTTCATGTTTATACAATCATCTTCTCCAGTTAATTTTCCAGAATCCTACAGTTCTTAATAATATACCTCAGACCAATGCCTAAACCTACTGCAGAAGCCCAGTTAGATCTCAACATCCAGTTTAGGTCTTGACTCTAAGCTCAAATTTTTCCTGCTTATCAAAAAGACAGACAGAAACAGGGTGCAGTGGTACAAGTCCAGCATTAAGGGAAGCAGAGAAAGGAGGATAGAAAGTTGGAGTCACATCTGGGCAACCTTAACAAGACCCTGTCTTAAAAAAATACTGGAAGTAAGACTAGATGGGGCTGTACCTCAGTGGTAGAGTGTCCCCATGTTTGATCTCCAGCAATCAGCCCTCTGGGAAGAGGGGAGACCAAAAGAAAGTGACAAATGCTGTGATGATTTGCAGAAATCTGAGCTCTTATAAACTGTGTTGGTGAGGTAAGTTATTTTGGCCATTCTGAAGACCAGATTGAAGATTTCCTTTAAAAAACATTAAAAATAGATCTAGAGTAGATGTAGCTCTTCCATATATATATATATAATAAATGCAATCAAAATAATAAAGGGTACCTGCACTCCAATGTTTATTGAAGCACTGTTCACACTAGCTAAAGTGTGGAATCAATCTGAGTGACCACTGATGGATGAATAGATAGAGATAATATACCATATGTGTACAGGGGAAAATTACTCAGCCAGCTATAGAGAAAAATGAAATCCTGTCATTTATAACAAAATGTATCAAATGAGGTAGGTTATGTTCAATGAAATAAGCCAGATACGGACAAATCAATATTGTACATACTGTCTCATATGTGATAACTTCAAAAAGTCAATCTAAATGTAAAATAATGCAAAACAATATATTAACATATTACAAAATATAACAATAATAATAGAACATAATATTACTAGAGGCTGGACAGAGTGGAAGAAAGAAGAAATAAAGGAAGGTAGAATAACAGGTATCTATACAGATTAGAGAGGAGTAAGTTGTGTTCCACAGCACAGAGGGATGACTATTGTTCACTTGTTTATTTGGGAATATTTTGTGAAGAGTGAGAAGGGAGGAGCTTGAGACCCCCAAATATAAAGAAACGACAAGAAGAAAAATTATAATTACAGTGATTGGATCAGTACACCGCACAGACACACACATATACATACACACAAGCACACACACACACACACCTTGAAATGTCCTGTGCCTCATTAATGTATACTGTTACTACATGTTAAACAAAAGTTTAAAAATAATAAAGTGCACAAGTCAAGGTGCATATTTTGGTGAATTTTCTTAAGGGAATGTACTCAGATCACAATATGTAATATTATAAGAAATAATTCCAGAATTCTTCACTATGCCTTTACAAGTCATCCATCCACAAAAGGTAACCGATATTTTGACTTCTATCACTCTAAATTGTTTTGTCTGTTTTCAACCTAACATACAGATGATCTTATAATAACTATCATTTGGTGTCTGGCTTCTTTTACTGAAAAGTATGTATGTGAGATTCATAAAAATTGCTGAATGTAGCAGTAGTTTGATAATTTTCCTCTTTGTGCTGTGTTCCATTTATATGGATTTGTTATAATTTTCTCTTCTACTCTGGCAAATATTTAAGTTCTGTCCAATATTTATCTATTACAAAGAATATTGCTAGAAAATTATTTTCTATGTCCTTTTGTTCTCTTATGCAAATTTGTGATGTATATGCCTGAAAAGAACATCATCGTTCTTCATCACAGAAAATGCATACTGCAGCTCAAAGAAAGGTGATCTTCTGTAGTTAATATTCCCATCTGTACAATATAAGAATTCTAGTTATTTCACATCCTCCCCAATTACATTTACTCCATCCTTGCTGGGACTGTAAAAGGCATCACATAGACTATTTACCTTTGCAAGCATTGTGGGCATTATTTCCTGAATTTTTTCACATTTCTCCTTGCAAAACTTCATGACCAGGCTAAAGTCTCTGGGCACCTCTGAAGCTGACAGGGTCTTCTTCCCTGAACATAGGAAAAACAGAATCATTTTATTCACTGGACTTGGCAATCACTAAAAACATCAGTTCTCTCTCTATGATCTTTAAAGTTATCTACATTTTAAAGGCATCAAGCTTCCTTTCTATACAGTGAAGTGAGTAATAATAATGAAAGGACCATCCTAAACCACACAGGAAAAGCTTGGTGGAAACCAAAATCTTCTTTTCCCCAATCTTCAGCAATAAACTTGAACCTAAAATCAAGAATCCATACCTCTATGTACAGTGTTTACTTATGATTTATGTGAAGAGTCATGGGGATGTTTTCCTCCCTGCCTTTCCTATTGGGGCTAATCCTTACTGAGTAATAGGAATATGGAAAAAAATCTCCAAATGAGGCCTTTTTCCCAAAAGACCTCCTTCCCCACTGGTATTTCTGAGAAGCTGCAAAGGAAGCAGAAAACACCAAGAGGAAAAAATGAAGACCTAGAAGTTGGAGACAGAGTTTCTGTAATGTCACATGTAAGGACAGTAAAATCCATCAGAACTTCAGAAATATATGTGAAAGTTAGTGCGTCTGAATCCTTGATAGCTCATTCATCCTTAAGATATTTTCTGAAGAAGAGATCCTAATAAATTTATGGTACTTTTTATGTTAGGGATTGAACCTAGACATATAAATACACTAGGCATGTGATCTACCATTGAGCTACATGCAGAGCCAAAGTTTTCCTATAATTAAACATGGCGCCATCTACTTGATATGCATAAGAATATCTTAGATTGTGTGTCTCTTGTATTGTATTCAGCATCTCTCTCCCTGGACTTATAGCCCTTCCTAGAAAGTCACCCCACACATGGCATATGCTCTGATCCACAATCCCATCCTCTGCCATAGAGGACACTTGTAACTCATGCTTTGTTTCCAGAAAATAAACCAAATGAGGCTTCGTTCCACACCAGGCATACACATAGAACTGCCTGGGAAAAGCCATTGAGCAGTTCCAAAATCTTTTCAAAACATTTTATTATATCCCACTTCCTGACAATTTAGAGGTTGATTTGCACTGGGCTACTTCTCCATAGTGAGTCCATGACAGTGTTCTTCTCCAGGCCGCTGGTGAGCAGATGACAGGAAGGAACAAGGGGATACAGTGACTAGAGGAAATTGGAAGATAGGTGAGATTTTATTAATTAATAAATTTCTCCCCAATAGAACAGAATTTCACATACTTCATAGTGGTTAAGAGCTAATCTAGAACATCATACAATGGGAAGTTCATTGACCTTGGTTCAGCACCAGTATATTCCACTGTAAGGAGACTTTGCCACAATTTCAAGCACGCACACTAGAGGGCAGCAAGGAAGCCAGTTCAATACCACAAAATATTTTTTAAAACTTTTTATTCATTAAGTTTATTGGCACATTTTCGGTATACATTATGATCACATTCATCATTGGGAATTTGTACATGATATACCTTGGTTCTTATTTTTCCCATTCTCCTTCTCTCCCTTCAACTCCTCCACCCTCTCTACAAAAGCTTTGTTTCTGTTTTTCCTTCTTCTCTCATATTTTTCTTTTCCTTCTTTCCTTTCCCTCATCTCCTCACTAGTTCCCCATCCCCTTGAACATTTTCTTAATACATATTGTAAAATAAGCAAAATATTTTTGATTAATTAAGTTTATTGGTACATTTTAGATGTACACAATGATTACATTCATCATAGGGTATTTGTACCTATACACGACATATCTTAATTCTTCTTTTTTCCCCCATTTCCCTACCCTTCTTTCAACCCCTCTTCCCTTCTTATTAACAAAAGTTTTGTTTCCATTTTTTCGTTCTTTTTCTTTTTTTCCCTTCCTTTCCCTCTCCCCCTCCCTAGTTTCCCTTCCCATTTGAACATTTTTTTCCTATTTTACAATATCTAGTATACATTTTGTCTTTATTTATACTTTTAGTTCCTCACACTAGAGAAACTATATGATATTTACACATTTGTGTCCAATTTATTTAACTTAAGAGTATGGCCTCAAAGTGCATCCATTTTCCTACAAATTCTCAAGTTTATCCTTCTTTATGGCTGAGTAGTACTCCATTGTATAAAAAAATCTTCTTTATCTATTTATTGGTTTATGGGCATTTGGGCTTTTCCAAGATTTAGTTATTGCTAAAATGCACTGCTATTACACAGAAGAAATGAACAGATTCCTACAGACATATGAATTATCAAAGCTGAATCAAAAAGATATAACAATTCTAAATAATATCAATCAATGAAATTGAAGATGTAATTATAAACTTATCAACAAGAAAAAGTCCAGGTCCTGATGGATTCACTACTGAATTATACAAGAAAGTTATAGATCTACTGCTACTACTCCTCAAACTCTTAAATGAAACTGAAAGGGAAGCACTACTCCCAACTGATTCCTGCAAGCAAGTATTACCTTGATACCAAAACCAGAGAAGGATCCAACCAAAAAAGAGAACTACAGTCCAATCTCCCTAGTGAACATAGGTGCAAAAATCCTCAATGAGATACTGGCAAACAGAGTGCAGCAAATCATCAAGAAGAGTATACACCATGACCAAGTAGGATTCATCCAAGGTATCAGGAACGATTTGACATACACATATCAATAAATGTAACCCGCCAAATG